>NC_134863.1:23387300-23687300 GCF_049852395.1 Peromyscus maniculatus bairdii
TTTCCCAAGCTAGTATTACTAAATAAGGAACTTTACCACCCAGGGTCCCCAAAGGAACCAGATAGTACATTCGAGGGAGAACAAAGCCCCGAGGTACTACAAAGCGGCAGTTAGGGAAAGGCACCCCTTAAAGGACAAGGCACTGACGTGGGTCTGGTGACACAGGAACTGCTACCCATCCCTAAACCCAGAGGGTAGGGACCGCTGGAGCCAGTGGGGCCCAGACCCCCAGACAGAGATTTAACAGACCACCCTGAGAGAAGTGTGACCTCTGGCTGATAGGTGCAGTTGGCTCAAGACAAACCACAAGGAGAAGTCAGGGAAACAAAGTTCCCCCCCCCCCCACACACACACACCATATCCCCTCAAATCTGCTGAGGCTCCTATTAGGACAAATTGCTTCCCAGGTAGGGTGGACTACCGATCTGGTAGGGCAGAGGAAATTATCGGACACACTAAATAAACAAAAGCAGACCACGAATGACTAAATGATGACCAGGCGGAATCAAACTGAAGGTCATTCAATTCCTCGAAACTGGGGACAATTAAAACTCCGCTGATCTCTAACAACTCACTTTGCATTTCTAGGAAGACCTCAAGCTTTTGCTTCGTGACCAGATCGTCAAAATCTGAGCGCCCGTGACTCGTGCCAACGAATAAGCCTCCCATTTCCCCCTTGATTCTCAATGTTCTCTCATCTGAGCATTCCGGCATGTGGCAATTTCCTACCCACAGTCTGGCTATAGAAGAGATCTCAGGCAAACAGACATTTGGGTCCCACCAGAGAACTCTGGCAGCAGGCTGTGTGGCTCTCCCTCTCCCGTGTCCTGAGAGAATGTGTTACAGTGTACTCTTAGGGAAGAGGTGGGCGGGGAAGTCAGGGAGGGCAAAGGTACACAATTTGTTGGAAGAAACCATAGATCAAAACTAGAGACAGAATTCTACCTGGAGGTGGAGGGCATGACTGGAGAGATGCCTCAGCAGTTAAGAGCATGTATATACTGCTCCTGTGGAAGACTCGAGTTCAGTTCCCAGAACCCACCTCAGGTGGCTCACACCAACTCTAGCTCCAGGGAATATAACATCTCTGCCTTCACTGGTACCTGTACTCACATGTACATACACACATATACACACATGATTACAATTACAATTACCCTTTTTTTAAAAAAGTCTACCTGCCCAAGAACTGGCCCCTCCCCTTGCTCATCACTGCGAGGGGTGAACTAGCCAGGTCAATCCTGGAGAGCTCACCCTGGTGGTGAGGATGGGGGAGAGCTGGCGGGCTGACCAACCCTGCAACTACCCAGGCCCAGAACCAGGGTTATGAGTTGGCCCACCCCAACATCCACCCTATCTAAGATCTGTGGGAGCACGTGAGCGGACTGGTCCCGAAGACCCAAAGCTGCAGGATCTCCACCACACAAAACAACAACAGGATATCCAAGAGGAGGTCCAGTGAGGGCCCAGCATTGATGGTGTAACGGAAACCAGAGGCCTCAAACCAGACCAATGACTCTTTGCAGTGAACACTTGCAAGTAAAGATGTATGGACAAAAGGGTTTACTGTGTGACTCACTGTGACACACTACAGCTTCCATGGAGAGATTTTTTCCTTTTTTTTTTTCTTTTTTCATTTTTGCTCTTAAATTTTATTTTATTTGGGGGGAGAGGTTGCAAGGGCAGAGGGCGGATATGAAGGTACAGGAAATGAATGGGATTGAGATGCATGATGTGAAAGACACAAAGAATAAATAAAAAAGAAAACTTTTTTTTTTTAAACTTAAAAAAAAGCCAGGTGGTGGTGCAAAATCCCAGCACTGAGGAGGCAGAGCCAGGTGGGTCTCTGTGAGTTTGAGGCCAGCCTGGTCTACAGAGCGAGATCCAGGACAGGCACCAAAATGACACAGAGAAACTTTGTCTCGGAAAAACAAAAAAAAAAAACACCTTAAAAAAAAATTCACCTGTCCTAACCAAACTTCTCACCCCTTTGAAAGAAGCCTTCAGACACTAGTGATAGACCAAACT
Source organism: Peromyscus maniculatus bairdii (assembly GCF_049852395.1). Lineage (NCBI taxonomy): Eukaryota > Metazoa > Chordata > Mammalia > Rodentia > Cricetidae > Peromyscus > Peromyscus maniculatus. Next base: position 23,389,329 of record NC_134863.1, read on the forward strand.
AGCAGGAGAGCCACAACAACCTTCTGAAGCCACGGACAGCAGCTGGGTAGGGCTCTGTCCTGAGTTCTCATCTGCATTCCTGCTAAGATGGGTCCTAAGAACATCGGTTACATGGTATGACCTCATAGACCCCAAATATCTCCCCAATGGACTGAAATCCCTTTTGAAGTTTCCATCATTTGAGTAAATCATTTATGCTGAGAACCTGCTTCTAGAAGTCTTCTGCTAAAATGTGCATGATTGCCTAAAAATAGCATGATGCTTTTTGGCTTTTGGTCTTTCTAACATCTTTTTTCTTTCCCATGTTTGGAGACTCTGTCTGATACGAGCATCTGCCGACGCACAGCGCCTCCGTTTTTTAAAACGTCTCACCTAGAGGCCCATCCTGTGGTGGGCCAGGCAGGGTCACAGGACCTATGGTCAGCTTACCATGCACTGGCTCCAGGCTGTGCATCAGCTGGTGGCATAGGAGAATGTACAAAGCAGTAGCTGGTGTCAGCGACAATGACTCTGTAGCCCTAGGGGCTGTGAACTTCGGATCCAGGGCTGATTACAGTCACATTCTCAATATCATTGTTTCCAGCACGGTTTAGATCGTGGTCCTAATGGTGAAATGTCACCCTCTGTTTCCACCCAATATCCAAGGCAGATCCTCAGCCTCCCCACAGTGTTCAGAACTTCCTAAGATCCTTTTGCTTAAATTCCCATGATGCTTTAATCAGGTAGAATCAACCTTTTTTGTGAGATACTCAAAGCACCCAACTGATACAAGACTGGCATACTAACTCAAGACCAGCCACAGATAAGTTCCTTTGTCAATTTTTTATTTTCCCCAAAACAAGGTTTTTCTGTGTAGCCTTGGCTGTCTTGGAACTCACTCTGTAGACCAGTGTGGCTTTGTACTCAGAGATCCACCTGCCTCTGCCTCCAGAGCGCAGGGACTAAAGGCGTGCGCCACCACCGCCACCTGGCTGAGTTACTTTGTCTAATTAGCTGGTCATGGCTCTGGAAAATAGTAGGACCCCAGGGAATGGGTCTTATTAACGGGGAGATTGTGAGAGCCCGGTTTTCTGAGCAGCGGCTGAGAGGGCTCGCCTGGCTGTTCAGGGCAGAGACTTCAAGGCAGCGTCAGGAACCCAGGAAGTACTTGGCAAGGGTTAGGCAGGATGTTAGGCAAGGGTTAGGCAGGCTACTGATAGGAAAGGTGGGTGATGATAAGGGCAAAATCTAACGGAATCTGGAGGTCGCGCCACTGAGGCCACGGAATATGACTTACTGGGCCGGCTGCACAGAACATTCAAGGGAAACTTCCGCCTTGCCAAATTAAGACCATTTTCTCTTTGATTTGTCTTGACAAGCTCTGCCCGACATTAGTTACACGGTAACAGAACTCGGTTTCTGTCCCCTCAGCTGCCCTCTCCACTTAGTATAATTCTTTTATGACTTAGAGAGTGGAGATGAGAAGCAACAACTGTGTGAACTCACTCTTACCAAAAGAATAGGGACTGTGACTTCACGTTGTCCCCCAGGGAGTGGCACAGGAATGGTCTGCTTTTCTTGGAAGAGTGCTTAGTCTGCTTTTCTTGGAAGAATGCAGGGAGAAAGGACTTCAGGAAGCCGGCGCTGGACGGTACTATTGTGACCGGTGTGGGGTGGGAGGGTCCACAGGTAGCAGGCTCCGCCTTCCTTCCTGTCTTGCATCCCTCTGCTTTGGCTCAGAGTAAGCAGTTTTGGATCCCAAACGGGGAAATCAGGCTGAGCTACCATTCTCTTAGCTGGTCCATGGAAGCATCATATCTGCCCACTAGAGACTCCAGATGTGAACCCAGAGCACTTGGAAAGGGCCCTGCCGCTGGCCCTTTCTCAATGCAGTGGCTCTCGGCCATCAGCAGAGCAGGGAGTTCACATCTGGTGCCACACCCTCCAGCAGTACCCTGGGATAAATCTTTAGGATGCTGGCTCTCATCCTCCCGGGACATGCAGTGGAAGATGTATTTATTGTCAAGTAGCATCAGACTGTCACCCTTTGCCTCCATGGCTGTCACCAAAGAAAGGTCATTGAAAAATAATCCAAAGGAACACGTCACAGGACATTACACACAATGCATTTGATTTAAAAAATATATATTTATGAGCTGCGCCCTTTATTCTAACAGAATGTCACTTAATAAATATTTCACCAGGATGATGAGGATAAATCACAAGGGTGGGAGAAGAACTTAATGGGACTGAAGATGGAAATTTTTTAAATTTTAATTTAACCTTCCATGCGTCACACCCGGCCGCTGCAGATGTGACGACCCGTCACAGAAAAGCATCCTTACGTGCACAGATCAAATTTCCGGCCTGGGCACGTAGGTCAGTATATGGACGACCAGTGGCACCGGCTCTTGATGACCTGAAGCAAAGGCTTCTTAAAAGTGAGGAAGATGATGGTGCAGGCCACCAGCAGGGTGAGGCAGCTGGGCAGAATGAGGACGAGGTAGAACAGGCCAGTGTCCACCTGCCCCCACTTACAGTCCCGGGGCACGCCTTCGGGCAGCTCAACCACACGGATGATCCTGGAAGAAAGGTTGCAAGTGACCATGGCCAAGTCCGCCACGGTCTTGAAGTGCTGCAGGGCCCCCCATCCCTCTACCCCGCAGCAATCGTAAGGGTTCTGGCTGAGGTAGATGGCCTGCAGACTCCTCAGTGGCCGCTCAGACACAGCCCTCTGAGGAAGGGCGGTGAGGAAGTTTCTGCGGAGGTCAAGAGTCCGAAGGGCCAGGCTGCCGCTGAACCTTGGGAAGCTGGTCAAGGAATTTCCTGAAAGATCCAGCTCCCTCAGATTCCCAAACCTAGAGAAGTCCATCTCTGCCGTGCCGGAACTGAGGCCCACATTCCTGAGCGCCAGGACCTGCAACGTGGGGGCAACAGCCCAGAGAGAGCTGATGCTTCCATTCAGAACCCCCCAGTTGCTAGACAGGTCTAAATGAGTGAGGGAGGTACCCTGGAATGGGCAGTCTCGTAATGCCTTCAGGCCACAGCCCTGCAGGGACAGGCTCCTCAAGGAGGCCATGTTTCTGAAATCCACACAACTGGAGGGCCCCGCCCAGTCTAAGGGCACCACCTGGGGACAGAGTGAGATCTGATTGTGGCTCATGTCAATTGTAGTGATGTGGCTGGCGTTGTCGAAAAGGCCTGTGGGGACTCCCAGGAGCTGGTTGGAGCTCAGGTTGAACACCTGGAGGTTCCTGAGGCAGTCGGTGAGCCCCGGAGCGAGGCGCAGCTCGGCCAGCTGGTTGTGGCTCAGATCTAGCTCAGTGAGTGCCCCGGGGGGCTCATGCTCCCGAATGTGGAGCATCTTCAGGCAATTTTGGTTGAGGTTCAGGTGGGAAAGGGATGGGGTTTTCTTTAGGAAGCCGTCCGGCAGGTGCCAGAACTGGTTTTGGCTCATGTCCAGGAAGCGAAGGGCCGACAGGTCGCTGGAGGCAAACTCTTCCCAGAGGTTGACCGTGGTGATGTTGGTCACGTTGCCATCCACAAGAAGGAACTGGGCTACCATCTCCTGCGGTGAGGAGGTGTTATAGAGGTCCCTGTAGAAACCCATGTTGTTGTCCCGTAGCAGGAGGGTGTGCAGCTTGCCGCACTGGGGCAGGAGAGGGAAAAAGAGCAGCTGGTTGTGGGACAGGTCCAGGACCTCCAGTTCAAAGGCCGCCTCCTCCCTGGCTGCCAGGAACCACTCCAGGATGTTGTAACTGACGTTGAGGAACCGCAACTGCGGGAGCCTGAAGTCCACAATGCACGGGAGGTTGTTGTAGGCAAGGTTGAGACGCCTCAGCTCAGTCAGGCCGTCGAAAGCACCACCCTCAATCTCGAAGATATAGTTTCTCTGCAAATCCAGCTCCCTGAGGTGCTCCAGGCCCTCAAAGACAGACTCATCGAGCCTCATGAGGGCGTTCCTTGCCAAAGACACAGCCTCCAGCGAGGACAGGTTCTGGAGCATGATGGCTGCCATGTCTTCCGTCAGGGAGTTTCCGGACAAGTCCAGGCTCCGGAGTCCTAACAGGGTGTGGAGGGCTGCCGCCGTCTCCTTGTAGTTCTCGGAGAGGCGGTTGTCTGCCAGGCCCAGGCTGCGTAAGCGGCCCTGCCCTTGGAAGGCGTAGTGGCCAATACAGTCCAGGTGACAGCTGTGCATGCTGAGGTTCTCCAGGTGTGGGTAGGCCCGGAGGGAATGATTCCACAGGACCTTGAGAGGGTTGGCATCCAGAATGAGCATCCAGGGATGTGATGGGAGGCTTCTGGGTACCGAGGCAAGGTTCTGTCCCCGGCAGTCAGCGACTCCATCCACCTAGGTCCAAAAACACAGGAATTCAGGCACAGAAACGTAGTTTGCAAAAGCAATCAGCTAGCCAGAAGATGTTAGTTAAGTGTCCAGGGGGAAAAAATTGTTAGGAAGAGCAATGCCATCACTTCCTATAGGCTGGTCGGTGAGTCAAGGCGCGTCTCACTTACAAGTGAGTACCGAATAGCTCAGTCTCTGAGGACAAAGAGAAAAGGCCCCAGGAAGGGACGGCACCCGGGTTTGGAGTCAGCCCTCAAGGCTGGACTTCCACTCTGAGGTATGCTGATTTGACCCCGAGCAAGGAACTAACCTCTCACAGTCTCAAATTCTTCATCTGGTTATTAAAATAAAACATAATAACTAAAAAATTGATGCTATATGGAAATATAAAAAATGGAAAGTAACCGGGCGTGGTGGCAGCACCCAGTACCCAGGAGGCAGAGGCAGGTGGGTCTTCGTGAGTTTGAGGCCAGCCTGGTCTACAGAGCGAGTTCCAGGCCAGACAGGGCTATTTAGAGAGACCCTGCATCAAAAGCAGAAAAAAAGAAACTCAGATAATCTCAGCTTCTCCCTCAGATGAAAGTTGCTAACCATTATGAATCCATTACTTGTAATTGGGCTCATAAGGTGTTTTTTTTTTTTTGAGTGTGATTGCTGATTATCACATTTATTATGGCTAATAAGTGTTGGCGTACCAGCTGTAATTACCAGTGTGCGCTAATTAATTAAGATGCTCATTGTTGAACACTTGAGGTGGGTTATTTATTTATTTATTTTTAATTTCAGCATAGACATTAGAATGAACTTGCCAGGCTTCTTCCTACCTCCGCTCCCCCTCCCAAAGCCTACTGCATTTAATGATGGGATTGCATTCATGTGTGGAGAACTGACATTTTTACAAACGGAATCTCGGCACTGAGGCCGATGTTAGCTCTGTATTTTCCTGTGGCCTCTCTGGAGACCACCGCACTTAGTGGCTTTCCTCAGCCTGTGATGGACCCTGTTCCTCCACAGCTGCTGTAGGCAAAGGGGGTTCCGACCTTCGTAATTCCCCCCAAAGTGTTGCCAAGGGCCGTGTGGTCACCGGAGCACACAGGAAACTTTACATGCCCATTCTACGCCAAGGTGGAATGGCTAATGTCATGAAGAGCAGTGCCTGAGCTTCCAGACCCCTCAAGTCCTAAGAGCCAAAGGAAATCCATTCTTTGACTTCCTTGGTGGTCAAGTCTCTACCACTTCCCACCAGGCAGAGTCCAGACTGAGCCCTGAAAAGTGGCTGAAGCTCTCACACTGTATTCCCTTCTCCTCCCATGCCTGGTGGCCCCCAAATAGCTACTGTGATGTTAAATCACTTGTTGCCTCTGTAAGGGCATGGTGGCAGTCACATGTAGCTGGGCTGACACTGATAATAGCATATTCATAACTGGCAAAAACATATGGCACTCACTGTATATCAAGCATCATCATAGTGAGTGCTTGTTATAAATCAATCACCAAAACAGCCCAGTCTCATGATATCATTGATAGAAATTATTATTGTTGTTATCATCATTATTATTATCAATAGGTCTCATGTAGCCTAGACTGGTCTTGAACTTGAAATGTCACTGAGACTGGCCTTGAACTCTTGACCCTCCTGCCTCTACCTCCTGAGTACTGGTTGACAGGTGTGTGCCATCATGATCAGCAGATATTATTAGTATTGCTTCTGTTTTATAGATGAAGAAACTGGCAGAGAGTGGCTTCAGGATCACCAGGTAAGCAGTGGTTTTTTAAGATTAATCAACTTTAAGAACACTTTCTTTCCCTGGCACCAAATACACTGAAAAAAAAAAATCTTGAATGTAAGTATTAACCCTGGCTTCCAATTTGTCTTTCCTGTTCTTGGGGTTGAGGGATGCTTATTAGGCATGTATTTCTCAAGCAGATGTTTGATATCTGTTAAGATGTTTGATTCAGGTATAGGCAAATTTCTGGAATTGAGCTCAACGATGACCTAAATCTATCTTCACATGCAGGTAGGAAGTCTTCAAAAGACGATCATGAAGGCTCAGGACACCCCGCCCATGGACCTTCAGCAGCTCAAGCTTGGTCATGAGCATCACTCTGCAGTACGGTTTGGGTAGCTCGCTCTCTGCAGGGCCGCTGAAGCATCTGTGTTGGCTCACACATGAACTCGCAGACAGGAAGGACTTCTCCAGGGTTGGTGTGTCTCCCTCAGTGACTCTGGTAGCATTAGTGGAGCCCATTAGCCAGGTATTCCTGCTGTTGGTGGCTGATGTAGGCCTTTTCCTGGGGCCTCTTGTGGTCAGTACACATGAAAAGGTGGGGCAGGGACTTCCTGGCCCTTCCCAAGGCCGTCTTGAAAATCTGCTGAAGTGCAGTAAGCACACTGCGCTAGGCAGGTGCACACTGAGTCAGATTCACTCACTTGATGTTCTCTTTGACTGACAAACCATGAGCTTTCCAAGCAGACCAAGCAAGCCCCGTGCAGACAAAAGGGGCAAAAGAGAGATCGCAATCCAAGGAGAAACTCACCACCTTGCAGCCTCCTTGGGAAGCTGCAGCGGCCGCCCCTCCTCCATGCCTCCATTCCACAACCAAGAAGGGAAAACCCAGGCAGAGCCAAAAGGGCAGGAACTCCATCTCAAGCGCGGCACTGCGGACAGAGACCAGGACAAATTGAGAAAGACAGGTTAGCCGAGAGGGCTGGCTGCCCAGCCCGGGCAGAAGGACCCACAGCTGCAAGGAGGTAGAAAACCACAGATTATTCAAGTCTCTCTGCTCAGCCAGCGCCTTCGACCTTCCGCTGACCCCATGGGCAAGAACTCATTTTCATTTTCCCTCTGCCATTCAATGGGCAGGTGGCTGACCTCTGAAACCCCAAAGGGGCAGGACAGGAGATGCAAAGGACTTGGTTGAGTCCCAGGCCTGAGGTCACTGACAGTTTCCTGTGCTTTGCCATTCTGCAGTTTTCCTCTATGAAGCTCATTTCTGCCTGATGCATACATGAGCTCGAGGTACATGCCATGAATGAATGAATGAATGAATGAACGGGCAAAGTTCTATCCTTATACACTAGGATACAAACACTGACTGTAGCCTCTGGACTTAGACATATTAATTATCTTGTTGAAAGAAGGCTTTCAGGCCAGGCGAGGTGGCGCACGCCATCAATCCCAGCACCTGGGAGACAGAGGCAGAGAGATCCCTGAGTTCAAGTCCAGCCTGGTCTACAAAGTGAGTTCCAGGACAGCCAGGGCTACACAGAGAAACTGTGCCTCAGAAAACAACAACAACAACAACAATTTAAAAAAGAAAAAAAAAAAAAAAAAGAAAGAAGGCTTTCAGAAATATGTCCATCACATTGGTTAGCTCATTTAAATATGGCCCTTCAAATAAGGATGTTCAGATTTTCACCTGGACAAGGAAAAAAAAAAACCTTGAGAAAATGCAAAAGCAATCTTTGGCTAGATTAAAAAGTTCTGAAGTGCAGTTATAGCCCTCTTATCTGGCTAGTGCAGAAAGACCAGCAGTCAGGGGAGGCTTGAAGTGATACAGCCATCAACAGAAGTCTCCGATGAGGAGGCGACGGCATCACCTGCACAAATGTCAGGGGACCAAAGGTCCGGGATAACACTGGCCTCTCCAGGGTTCCAAATGGACTGGACTGAGAGCAACCCAGTTCCCCCTTCTGAGCTCCAGGGTGAGTAACTAGGGAGTCGTCCCCCCCCCCACACCCACACCCCGTAGATGTAATTTTATGGACAATCCTCCAAGTGTGAGATCTGACAGCCCAGGGGCATCCCTGTCCTCCTCCGCCCCCACGGGAAGCAAGCACCTGGTCCAGCGTTCCATCTGCTCCTTCCTTGCCTGGATACCCGCAAGAAGGACCACAGGGCAGCTCTTCAGCCTCCCCCTGTGCCAGCAGCACCATGCTGCCACGAACCTCCTCATTTTCCATGCCACCCTCAGACCTCTGCCGACAGTGCAGACCCCCTTTGGCTCCCCCCTCTTCGGCTTCCTTCTAGTGTGCTTACCCATCCCGAAGGGTCACTTAACATCCTGGTCAGATCTGAATGTTCACTGGTGAAAACAGACAATCAGAAAAACCAAGTGAAACCACACATATCAACCCCAGCTTTCACTGGAGGCCAGGCCGGTCCTCTGCGCCCCAGAAACAACCTGGGTGGGATCAGGCCTTGACAGCCTCTGGGAATCCTTTCCAAGGCCCTCTTTTCTTCCCTGAACCTGTGCAGGAATTATTACCCCACGGCCGGCACAGGGCACAGATGGCACACGCAGAGCCATCTGGACTCCTGTCCTCAGCATCCTCCAGCACTCTCCCACACACACACAAGCACCCCTGAAACTTTGGGATTCCCGCCCATCCTGGGGTAAGGTTGCCAGATTAGTAAATGCCAAGGACACTAAGAAACTGTTCACTCACGCTCTCCTCTCACCGAGTGCCCTCCCGCTCACGGAGGAGATGGGGAAATGGGAATTGTCTACACCGTAAGTCTTTTTTTTTTTCCTCCACTTCCTGTCATGCGTGGGCTGCTCCACGCAGCTGTACACCGAACACTGACAAATAAATTTCGATGTGTGAAGAACAAGGGTACAGCTTCCTAGGGGCTCACAGCACTTCAGACTGGCATGCTAGGTAAGCCTGGGTCACTACATCCAGTGTAATTTTAATTTGTGAGACAGCAAAATGTTTGCAAAATTTAAAGGTATTCTCTCCTCCTAAACTCAGCCAACAAGCTCAGAGGAAAAAAAAAAAAACCTTGCCATGCCCACAAGGGTGACATCTGGCATTAAGTCACAGAATGTCATGGAAAGATTATAGAGTTTGGAACCTGGACAGGCCAGAGTGTAAATGCTGCCTCCGCTCTCCCTAATTCGTATAGCATCTCCAAGACTTGGGTAATCCTGCCATAAAACGGGAGCAATAATAACCCCTCGTAGACTTTTATGAGAGCCGCTCAGGCTGCTGTATGTGAAGGTGCTTCGTTAACTGTGAGAGCCGCTAACAACCTAATTATTATTTATGAATTGCAAATAGCACTGAGCAGCTCCAGTGGTGGTTGTTCTTAAGTATCATCTCCAGGATAGTACAGAAAAAAAAAAAAAAAACAAAAAAACAGTTAATACTACGGCTAGAGGGATGATGGCGTTGCCATGCCAATTAAATAATCTGTTCAAAAAGGCTGGATTAAAAAGTCTACACTAAGAATCAAGAATAGGGCTGGAGGGATAGCTCAGCCATTAAAGGCTAGGCTCACAACCAAAAATATAAGAATCAAGAATAAGACAAGGTGCTGGAGACATGGCTCAGCAGTGAATCCTGTTTACTGCTTTGGCAGAGGACCTGAATGTAGCTCATAACCTCTTACAACCCCAGCTCCAGGAGATTCAACACCTCTGGCCTCAAAGGGCACCCCACACACACACACACGTGTGTATGTGGTCATACCCACACATACATATAACTAAAAATAAATCTGTTTTATTTTCCCTTTTTTTGGTGGGGGGGAGTTTTAAAGAAAAGAATAGGGTGATCCAGGGGTGATGACTGGGAAAAAGCTATCCATCCTCGAGTGATGACCTCATCTCGCTTTGCTCTGCTCACTATGACAGACTCTGAAGGCTCCACAAGCCCCAACAGCAGCTGGCCCACGGCATGTTGGGAGCACAATTGGCATGTTAGAAGACAGGAGAACGGAGAATCCAAAGTATCTCTCCCTTCCCCTCTCCCCTTGAGATTTTCCTGGTGACCCCAGACTCTGGGACCACCATCCCTTTTTCCTCCCCCCTGCCTAGGGCACCGATTCCTGCATGGTAAGAGGCTAGTATCTGTTTGCCTCTTAGCCTCTTCCATCATTTTCTGTCTCCGGCATGACATTTCCCATTTGAAACAGTCCAGGCGGCCCCTGTTTCCTTTCTGAACTACCGATGTAAATGAACATGGCCTTGAAGCTGTGATCCACGAAAACACAGAATGAGGGGTGATGGTTCCTGCTGAGGCAGAAGGATCATAACTCTGAGGCCAGTCTGGTCAACTTTTTGAGACTCTCAAAATGAAAACTAAAAACGGCTAGTGTTCTTGGGCCAGGATGTAGAGCACACCAGAGAAGCTCGTGAGGTCCTGGGTACAAGCCCCGGTCCTCTAAGAAAATAGAGGCCTGAAACCATTGATAAAAAGTAACAAAGTAACCTTCAGGTTGGAAACACTCTTCTAGACTAAGTATCTAAGGAGACCGCTCCTCAGAGACACTGCACCACAGGGTCCAAGATAAGCTGTTTTATCTCTGGAAAGATCCCAGGAGCCTTCTGCTGGGATGGCGTTCTTCACCTCTCCGCCCCTCCAGCTGTGACTACCATGCCAGCGGCTGCCAGACAACGGACTGCAAGGTCTTTGCTGAAGGAGCTCTTAGCAAGTGTCATACATGCATTACCACATAATTAACTTTCTCCTCAAATGATCAGAGAAGCTAAAGGAGCCTTAAAGAAAGAGGCTTTGTGGAGAAGGAAGCAGGCAGCTGGCAGAGGTATTTTGTATTAGAGACAAGTGTTTATGGATTGGGGGCAAGGGGATCATCAGAAGCAGGTGTGCAGGGTCAGCGTGTGAAGGTGGCCCCCCGTGAATACACAGAGCGACTACGTGCCAGAGAAGGACTCTGAGGGAAAGGAAGTCTGCCTCTGTGTGAAGGTAAAGACTCCCCACCCCACCCCCCCACCCCCCACCCCCGGGATCTTGGAAGAAAGGGGAGTCAGCTGGTCACAGACCACAGAATAAAGGACATTAGCATCTCTAATGTGACTACATCAAATGGCCCGGGTGCTGGGAAGCACCTTGGAAAGCTCCAGGCAAGCAGGTTGGCTTGCTTTGATTCTTAGCACAAGACTCCTGGGACTCTAACCTTCAGCAAAGTTCAAACCTAGCAACTCCCAATGTGAGCCCTGAGCTCTGAGCTCCAGACGTGGTACATCAGAAGCGCAACACTCTGTTCTCACAGCCCCCGGGAGAGAGTGCATGTCATGACAGAAAACCCATGGATCCGGCTGTACTGACCTACAGAGCAACTGACTTGGATCCTTCAAGGGTCAAAGTCTTGCCTGGTGTAGTGATTCACATCTACAACCCCCAAAAGCAGAGATGGGAGGGCACAGACTGAGCTCCCCCTCAAAAAACAAACAAAGATAGTATTATCGACCACCAATTTTACACACACACACACACACACACACACACACACACACACACACACACACACAAATCCTATATCCAATGGCTTAGTCAGGGTAAAAGCAAAGTGCTACCTCAACTGGTCAACCGATTGGTCAATTTAACAGTGTGCTTTTTAAAAGTTATTATGCTTTCATTAAACTGTTCTATAACTTGAAAATTTTCAAAGTTAAAAAAAAATAATAAAGAAGGGCTGAGAGATGGCTCAGAGGTTAAAAGCACCGACTGGGAGAGCAGTTGGTGCTCTTAACCTCTGAGCCATCTCTCCAGCCCATAAATAAATCTTTTAAAAAAATAAATAAAAAAAATAAAGAATATGAGCTAAAAACACACCTCCCCCCCCCCAAGACAACTTTACATAATGGATCAAAGGCCTTCAATGTATGCATTCTTTGTAATTCAATAATTCCTATCTGAAAAATTTCTTCTCCAGCAAAACGAGACTAGAGGTGTTGCAGGTGTTACTGGATTAGGAGCAGCCCAACAGCGCCTCATGAGCTGTCAATCAGCCTGTGCTCAAAGGATAACACCCTCAAAAGCGGGTGATTAACCTACCGGGGCCCATCATGTTGGTCTCTGGGACCAGTTGGTCCCAGTTGGTCTCTGGACAAATAGGTAAGGAGTTGAAGCATTTGAAATCACTGGACTACTGCCCCTTGAATATAGTACTGAGAGTCTGCATGAAGTAAAGGTTTGTCTCCCATGACCCCTCTAGCAAATAAATTTTAATTCCAATTTTGTAGTTGGTTACCTTTTTGAGAAAAAGTATCATTTCTGTTCTGGCTAGGTTTCTAACTAAGAAACTCAGCATTTCTGTGAGAAACCCCACAGCCAAAAGCAGCTCAGGGAGGAAAGGGTTTATTTCAGTTTACAGCTGAAGGAAGTCATGGCAGGAACTTAGTCAGGAACCTGGAGGCAGGAACTCAAACAGAAGCCGTGGAGGAGGCTGCTTACTGGCTTGTTCCACATGGATTGCTCAACTTGTTTTCTTATGGCATCCAGGACCAAATGCCCCTCACTATCCACAGAGAGCTGGGCCCTCCCACATCAATCATGAATCAAAAAAATGTCCCCCGGACTTGCCTACAGACAGTCTGATGAAAGCATTTTCAAGTGAGGTTCCTTCTGACCAAAAACTGACCGGCACAATTTCCCAAAGGACCACTCAGCACTGTTTTATAGCTGGAAATCCTAACAAATGGATATGTGGAGGCCCACAGAGGTTTCCTAGTGAGATCTGAGCTTGCTTTACAAGGCAGGGCTGCATAAGGGGATGGCTGGACCACGTGGTGGTGGCAAGGTGTATGGAAGGGTCTGCACTTGGACTGTGCATCACTGTGTTTTGATCTAGCAAGGGGGGGGGAGTCTTTTGTCCCACCCCTTGGCATTGTTATAAAAAGCCCTTTTGAAAAGACAGAAGGGGCCGGTGGATTTTGATCCAGGTCCTCCCTAAGCTATCCTGTGTTTCTGCCTGTCTCTTCTCTGCTATCTTTCTGTCTACAAATTCCTTATTCCTCTCTCCTCCTCATAGGAACCCTGTAGAAGGTGGGGACTGGCCTCCCACATGGATGGAGTGGCATGGGCAGCCGGCCTGGAGAGAGCTATGAACCAGCCCCCAAAACATTTGTCAAATACCGACGTCAGGATGTCTCCCGAGCACCAGGTCTGGCTAGCCTCTACCCTAGCCTCTATTTGAAAGGAGGCTTAAGGGCCACAGCAGCACTCACCTTCACTGAGCTCTTCCTAGAGTCAGCAACTGTTCCAAGCGCTTGCTACCTACTCAGACTCCGTTTCCCCAGGGCCACAGGTAAGTAAATCAACTGCCCGTGTGGTCAGGGCCAAGCCAGCCCATCCAAACCCACGGAGGTCAGCTTACTTTATCCAGTCCACGGCTACAGAATGCATCTAGCCACAGATCTTCAAAACTGCAAATGTGTTCCCACTGAGAGATAGCAACTGGCTCTTACTTGTCTCACTGTGGCTGGCAGTGGGTTCCCAGGATCCCCTCTGTATATGAGAAAATAATCTCTTCGGACACCCAACACGTATTGCATTAGTTTCTCAGTTCCTTTCACAGATCCCCCCACCAGTGATTTCTGCAAGAGTAAGGGCCAGCTACCATGCTTCTTCAAGAGGAACTAGGAAAGGACTGTGTAAAGGAGGGGCACTTGGACTAGGGTACGACCTAGACCCACAGCTGCCTCCTCTCCAGTAGTGGCCCCAGGTGACAGCAACACATCAAAAGGCTGGGTCAAGACAGAAGTCAAGAACCTGCGAGCGAAAGCTCTGCCTCCATAAGGAAACGCCAAGGGTTTCATGGAATCAGGGACCACCACAAGTACCTCCACAGCCTCCAGCAGTCCCCTCTCCTCCCACCCAGAGGGCAGACACATGCCTCGGTGAAGCCAGGTATCGTGTGAACCAATGGGAAGGGGAGGTCTTCTGTGCAAATGGGGTCAGTGTGGGAAAAGCTAGATGAAGGAACTATCCCATCCCCCAATCGAGGGAGATGCCTGGAGTCCTGGGCTTCCTGGAGGAGGTGACCAACTACCCTGAGTCTGTGGGTCACTGTGCATATCACAGAGATGAACCGCGGCTCATTTTATCCTGGAGTGGGAATGAAAACATCTCCTCTCCAACACGGTTTCTTTGAGAAGGCACGACGGAGCAACAGCTCGCAGGGACCCCTCACGGTTGGCCAGATTGGTAGAAATGCCACATCCCTGTGGGACCGGAGGCACACAGAGGTGTGGCCGAATGCCTGGTGAACGTGGAACCCCCGTTCAAACTCAAGCCTGTGAGTTCCGCATCAGCTTAACCCCAATACCACAAACCCCAACCACCCTGGGATGCATGCAGTCCTCGACTGAATCACACATTTCACAAGCTGTTTCCTCTGCAGGAAAGACCCTTTCTGTGGTCGTCTTTTACCAAATTCCTATTTCTCCTCCATGCACCTTCCTCCTGTTCACAACCTAAGAGTCTAGTTGAAGAGTAATCTGATAGGCCACATGCTATGATAGGATATTGCAGTTTCTCTCTTTTTTATTATTTATGTTTATGAGAAGCAATTTCAGTAGTTATTAATTATTAATAACAACTTTCTTCCAACATTTACATATGAAGAAAAAACTTTAGCATACAGCCAAACTGAAAAAAGCCTGTGGTCAGTGACCACTGTATACCCACCACCTACATTCCGCTCATAACACTTCACTATAATTAATTTTTTATCATGCTTTTTACTTATCCTTCACCTCATCTTATTTTTTTATTGTGCTTACAAATAGATTACAAGGAGCTGGAGAGATGGCTCAGCCATTAAGAGCATGTCTGCTCTTCTAGAGAACCAACATTTGGTTTCTCGCACCCACATCTGGAGGCTCACAATGACATCTGCAGCTCCGGAGGATTCAATGGCTCTGGCCTCCACAGGCACCCGGCATGAGCACACGCACACCTATACACCATTAAAAAGCAATAAAAATAGATCTTAAAACAAAACAAAAAAATCAGCACAAATAGATGGGTCCTAGAGAGATGGCTCACTGGTTAAGAGCACCTGTTGCTCTTGCAAAGGAGTTGGGCTCAGTTCCCAGCGCCCATATTGCAGCTCTCGACTGCCTGTAACTATAGTTCCACAGGATCTGATGCCCTCTTCTGACAATGGTGGGTTCCTGCATGCATGTGGCGCACATATACACACATGCATGCACACACAATACAGGTAAAATTAAATAACTATTTAGAAAAGACTTCCAGTGGCTGGGCATGGTGGTACATGCCTGTAATCCTAACATTTAGGAGGCTGAGGGAGGAAGATGGTGAATTTGAGGCCAGTCTGTGCAATTTCATGACCTGTCCTCAGAACAAAATGTACAAAGAGTGAGAGGCAGATCAGCGGAAGAGCACGGACCTCGAATGCACAAGGACCTGGGTTCAGTCATCAACACCAAATGAATAAACAAACACACACTATGGTCATCAATACTTCTCTCCCCAAATACTTCAGAGTGCATATAAAACAATTTAACTCTTTAAACATTGCTGTGAAGGAGCTGGAGAGATGGCTCAGTAAAGAGCACTGGCTACTCCTACAGAGGACCTGAGTTCAAGTCTCATCACCCACATGGTAGCTCACTATTGTTAACTCCAGTCCCAGGGGATCCAATAACATCTTCTGGCCTCTGCTTAGGCCCATTAGAAAAATAAACACAAAATTTTAAAAACCTCTATGACCAACACTGAGGGGGCTGAGGTATGATGATGGTCATGAGTTTGAGACCCACAGGAGCTACATAAATTCCAGGCCAGTCTGGACTACAGTGTGAGGTCCTGTCCCAAAATAAATTTAAAAAGAAAATTAAAATCCTCCTATTGGTGCCTGGTGGTGATGGCCCATGCCTTTAATCCCAGTACTGGGAAAATAGAGGCAGGCAAATCTCTAAGTTCAAGGCTAGCCTGATCTACAGAGCAAGTTTGAGGACAGCCAGAGCTACACAGAGAAACCCTCTCTCAAAATTAAGTCAAGAAGAAGAGGAGGAGGAGAGGAAGAATTTATTTTGAATTCATGGGGAAATGATAGGATTTTTTTTTTAAATTTCCTTTCTAAATTAGGCGTGCTGGTACATGACTGTAATCCCAATACTCAGAACACGGAGGCAGGAGGATGGAGAATTGAAGACCAGCCTGGGTTATATAGTGAGATTCTATCTTAAAAAAAAAAAATAATGGACTCCTAAAAAATTATTGCAAGCCAGGCGGTGGTGGCGCACACCTTTAATCCCAGCACTCAGGAGGCAGAGCCAGGCGGATCTCTATGAGTTCAAGGCCAGCCTGGGCTACAGAGCGAGATCCAGGACAAGCATCAAAACTACACAGAGAAACTCTGTCTTGAAAAAACAAAACAAACAAACAAAAATTTATTGTACAAAGCCAAGAGAATTGGGTTGTAACTTAATGTGTTCAGTTTGTAACATTAACGCCTGAACTTGCAAAGGCTCCTACAGACAGCCCCTGATTCACTATTTAACACCAGCAACAGTTCTATGCGCTAGGGGTGATTTCCTTCTTCTTTTTTTTTTTTTTTAATTGTGGTAACATATGCATATAATTTACCACTTTAGCTCTCTTGAACATAATTCGGTGGCATTAAGTACATTCACATTGTTAGGTAACCATCCCATGGTCCACCACCATAACCTTCCCATCAGCCCACCCTCTAACCCTTGTCATTTGAAGTCACTCTCTATGGTCCCTCTCTAGCACAGACGTGACCACGGATTTTCCTCTGGGGATTGCCTGTTCTAAAGAAAATTGTGTCGTAGTTTTTCTTTTGTCTCTTGCTTAGTCACATCACATATGCTTTCCTTTCAAGGTCCATCTATGGCATGGCATACGTCGGGATTCCCTTTAGAAAGTTCATTTAGTCACTCATCAGTGGATGGACATCTTTTGGCCATTGTGAATAATGATGCTGCCTTTGAACATCACCATATAGATATCTGCTCAAGACACTGCTTATGATTTTCATTCTTCAGAAATCCACAGTTTAGTTGGGCGGCAGTGGTGCACGCCTTTAGACCCAGCACTCAGGAGGCAGAGCCAGGTGGATCTCTGTGAGTTTGAGGTCAGCCTGGTCCTACAGAGCAGGATCCAGGACAGGCACCAAAACTACACGGAGAAACCCTGTCTGGAAAAAACCAAAAAGAAATCCACAGTTCAATAAGGCCAGCGTCAACTCATAGTGACTCAGGTCATGTAGAACTGAGTTCAGTCCAGGAAGAAGGTGCTGGAGGCAACTCCTGCTGGGAAGGTGTTTTGTTTGTCATTTAAGTGAAGCTGGGGTGCACAAGTAGATACCTATTTGTTGATGAGTAGCCAGGAGCCTCTAGCCCAGATAACTGGCCTCTCCCTTAGAACTCTCAACCACTGTAATTCAGCAGCCAAAGAGGTGACATATGACCCTTAGGATCCTATTTCTAACTACAGCATCTATTCTGATTGGTCAGAGACCAATGCCATGCTGTCTTTGATATTCTGATTAGCGCCCTTGTGGTGGAAGGGTGGCCTTCGGGGAGGGATGAGCTAAATGACCAGAGAGGCTTGAAGCCCTGGGGATTAGAAAGAAACAAGCCAAGATTATTAGCTAAAATAAAAGCTTCAATTTCTTTCTTTCTTTCTTTCTTTCTTTCTTTCTTTCTTTCTTTCTTTCTTTCTTTCTTTCTTTCTTTCTTTCTTTCTTTCTTTCTTTCTTTCTTTCTTCCTTTCTTCCTTCCTTCCTTCCTTCCTTCCTTCCTTCCTTCCTTCCTTCCTTCCTTCCTTCCTTCCTTTCTTTCTTTAAGATTTATTTATTTATGTATACCATGTTCTGCCTGCATGCCAGAAGAGGGCACCAGATCTCATTCTAGATGGTTGTGAGCCGCCATGTGATTGCTGGGAATTGAACTCAGGACCTCTGGAAGAGTAGCCAGTGCCCTTAACCTCTGAGTCATCTCTCCAGCCTCAGAAGCTTCAATTTAAGAACTAGAAGAAGGAGCCAATAACCAGAGCAAGAGAAAGGTCATTAGGGCAGTCCCATGTGGAAGTTTCGAGTGCCCTTCAACTTTTAAGGGACCATTGCTTGCCTAAAGTTGAAAAAGGTGGCCCCAGGCAGGGCAGGGAGAGAGCTATTCCCTGTTGACTCTGCAATCTGAGGGACAGTCTTGGCATCCAAGGGAGACAAGGGAAGCCATGAGAGACTGGGGCTACCTCAGATATCCAGGACTCACTGAGAAGAGGCAGTGTGCAAAGTCAGAGCCCCAAATGCAGTCTCCTGAGGAGAAATCCCCTCCCCGATGGTTATCTTTCTTAGAGGTAGGAGCAGGCAGTCGAGCTGGGCGCCAGCCCAAGTGCAGTGCCTGATTGTGGTAAATGTGGGGGCTGGGGCTGAAGGAGGGGAGTCCCCGGGGACCTCACAGAGCGTTGTGGCCACGCTGAGCCCATGGCTGCTCCCAGCCTTGCTCTTCATGCCCACCTCACTGGTGACCGTGAGGGTAAAGTTCCTACTTCCTCCTGTGTGCCCTCTGCTGGAGCTGGTCTCACACCAAAGACACATACTGCTCCCGGTGCCTGATTCTGCTGATCCTGGAAAGTTCTAGCTGCCCACGTTCATTTCTCCTGCTTCTGGTAACAATGGCTGGGTTGCTTTTGGGGGGAGCACACACACATACTCTCTCCCTCCCTTTCTCCCTCCCTCCGTTTTTTTCACATAGAATGGATTACTGGAACCATTTTTAGGCACACAATTCAGTAGCGTCCAGTACATTTCACTCTTTAGCTACCCCATGCTTTCCTAAGAAGTTCAGTTTTTTGTTTCTTTGGGGTTTTGTTTCTTTCTTTGGGTCTGATCCCAACCCCTCACTCTGGGGACTATGAAGAAGGCTGTCCCTGTTACAACCTTCTGTGTCCCTAACCAGAGTGACTGACTTATATTAGACACAGTATCAATCCAGGGACAGGTATACCACTAAGGGGAAAGACCTTTTCTCCTGCTTCGCATGGCCCGGTGGTAGGGATAAGCTTGGAAGCTGAAGGTAGCCTTTGTCTCTGTCTCCAGGACCTGCCCAGCAAGAGAGCAAAGCTGGATGAGGACAGACAGATTCTTGGTGGTATTTTGGAGACCTGGATCTAGTCATGCCTGAAGGAACTGCCTTTAGACTTTTTCAGTTATACGACATAACAAATCCTCTTTTTGTGATGAAGCCGCTTTCAGTTGGCCTTTGTTTCTGTAGTTTAAATAATCCTGTGTAGGGCTGGCGAGGTTATGTACCTCATTGGCAGAGTCTTATCTAGCATGTGCGAATACCGGGGTTTGATTCCCCCATGCCACCAAAATCATAAATAAATAAACAATGAAAACAATCCTATCTTCTAGATCCTTGAAATCAGGTTTACAGTTATACAGTTTATACATTATGATCTCAAAGTGTCATGGTCCTTTTTTTGTTTCCTCTTTGCCCCTCCAAGCTTTCAGAAGCCACTGGCTAGCCTATCAGGTTGCACACACAACCTTCACTCAGCAATCAGACTGAAAAGAGTGGGTTTGGAGGGAAGGGAGTAAATAATAAATCCTACCAAGGGCAGAGACATATACATGTGTTAACAAATTTGTCACTGAAATGACGTGTGAGCAGAAGTCAGTGACACTTGTGACTGTGTTACAATCAGGTCCCAGGAAAGATGAGGAATCCCTCTCTGGGTTGGTTGCAAACCCACTCTCTCCTGACCTATGTGGTTATCACACGGATGAAGCATACACTGAGCTATCAGCTCTCCACAGAAGAGTCTGGCCTCCACTCCACGGTGGGATGTGCACTACTACAGCCAGAAGGCAGCCTGTGGTCTGTACCGGGTCTTTTTTCCAGTCCAGAAGACCAGGGAGAGATGGACCAGTGCACATGTTCCTCACACAGCCCTCAGGACAAAGACACTGGGAGCCTGCTCTCTCCAGGATGCTCCTCTGGCATTAGGATGGTGGCTGAAGAACCAGGGGGTAGTGAATTCCAGGACAGCCAGATGGAGTGTGTGTGCGTGTCCACAGAGCTCCCTGGAGGGACCCATCAAATGAAGGCACCTTCTCTGTGAGGCTGTTTAGTTTTGTTTTTAACCTAAGGGCAGGTGTTGAGGTTATTTTCCTGGGGCCCATGAATTTATAACCCCATCTAGGAACTCTGAGGCTCACATAAACAGCCTACGGGGGTGTCCCCAGGCTAGAAAGGCCCCAAACACCTGCAGGGCTGGAAATAGTCTGTGCCTCACAGTCAGTAGCAAAAAGGGACCCTGGAAAGGCTGCCTTAGTCTGCTCCAATCCTAGTCACAGTGGGGCACGTGTTCACCTCCGTAGAGCAACGTGGAGCCAGCCACTGCTCTGAGGGTAATGCTTCTTCCTGCCCAGCTCCCGGGTGGTTGTGAGTACATGGGTGTGTGTCTGTGACTGGAGAGGCCAAGAGCACTGAACGGGAGTCAGAGGAGCCTGGCTCTAGCCTCCCTCTGACACTCCAATAGCTGTGGATCAGAGTAACATCCCAGTAGATTTTACCCGGGACAAAGACTCTAGGAGAAGAGCTTTTGCGGGTCTTTTGGATGAACACGCGCAGCTGACCCTGGGAAGATCCCGCTAAGTCCTTGTGACTGTAGATGAGTCTCGGTGCCTATGTCTATGTCAGGGGGAAAAAGAGCCGATGCAAACCCCCGCATGCTGAGCTGAGTGTTCACAGCATAAAGTTGAGTGTTCACGGACATAAAGAGACACTTGATGTCCGGTCACTCGGACCAGGCAAGGAGCATTGACCTCTGTACAGATGAGAAAGCACGGCTCACAACATTCACTGACCTGTTCACAGTCTCCCTGCAGAGGCAGGAATCAAACCACAGCGGGTTCTGAAGCCCACATCACACCCCCTCTCTCAGCTCGAAGAGTTCCTGAGGGAGGGACTTCCACCTACACCAGAGGTTGTAGCCCCCAAACCCAGCCCGAGGCGGGGAGTCTGGATACCGCAAACCCAACTTCACAAATGAGCCTGAGCGCGCTCGCTCGCGTGTGCGTGCGTGGGGGGTAGGGGAGCTGCCCGACCTCTCCCACCACCCAATTCTTTCCCAGCTCGCGCTCACCTCGAGAAGCCTGGCGGTGCCCGGCGGTGAGCCCACGCACGAAATACTCCCGGCTCCCGCAAGCCCAGGCGACTCGGCGGGGCGCATCGTCTCCGGGGGCCCCGGCCTCCTGGACAGCAGTTGCCGCTGCCGCGCGCTGCCTACTCGCTCTGGGGCATCAGATTATTTTAGCACTTGCGGAAGGAACCGACGACGGAAACTGAAGTCACATGGAGAGCTCGCCGCCGCTCAGCGACTCAGCACTCAGCGAGTGTCTTAGAAGGAACTGCCCCCGCGGGGGGCGCGGGGGGATGGGACAAGGACGCGGGCGGCACACGACCCCTGGAGGACCTGCAGGGCTGTCACCACGCAGGTGCAGCCTGCGAAGACGTTAGGATCGCTAAACTCCCTCCTGGGTGGGTGAGCACGGGAGCCTGGCTTGTGGTCGGTGATCCCAGGACGTCTTCTCCACGCTTCTGTCCGAGGATCAAGTTGGGGCAGAATTTGGTGAAGGGCAACACAAGTTTGTTTAATTGGGAAAACGGGACGAGTCCACCATTTAGAAGGGTTGTCCACCCATTAATCTTTGTTTTTATCTACTAAGCTGGTCTTTGTGAATCATTTTTTATGGGCACCGTGCTTTTTTTTTTTTTTTAATTAAGTAAATAAATGGAAAAGAAAGTTGGGCATGGTGGCACACACCTGTAATCCCAACCCTGGAGAGGTTGAGGCCAGAGGACCAGAGTGTAAGATTGTCCTGTCCTAAACAGCAAGTTTGGGGCTGCCCTGGGGCTCATGAGACCCTGCCGCAAACAAATAAGCAAGGGCAGAGGAAGACAAAGAGAGGAAAAGGTTTGATTTTAATGGAGCTTGCGCTGTAGACTGTCAGTGCCGTGAACTTCTTGGCTCTATTGAGTATGGGTCAGTTGTTTGATTTGCTCTGTAGAAAGTTCCCTGCCAGAGGTGGCAGTGTGCCTAGGGCTTGCGCAGATCCAACCCACACCTGGTCTCAGGGCTGAGATGGAGAAATGGATATGCGTGCCCATCCCCAACCACTCACAAAGGAAAAGTTAGTTTCTCCAAAGGTGTCTCACTGGGTATACAAACCACACTTAAAGGCAGGCCCCATGCCCAGCAGTAGATGGCCAACACAAAACCAAACCTTGTTCATCTCCAAGTTAGACTTAACCTATCCTTCATGGGGCACGGCCTTAAAATGTGTGGGACCAGTTCATTCCTTCCGTAGGGTCTTTATGACTGACCTTTATTGTACCCTTTACCTGACCAGTTTTAAATCCATATTCAGCTGAGTTCTAACATCCTCATCTACTTCTCTCTCTCTCTCTCTCTCTCTCTCTCTCTCTCTCTCTCTCTCTCTCTCGTTTTTCGAGACAAGGTTTCCCTGTGTGCAGCCCTGGCTGTCCTGGAACTAACTTCCTTTGTAGATCAGGCTGGCTTTGAACTCAGATACACCTGCTTTTGCCTCCCAAGTGCTGGATGGTGTGTGCCACCACCTCCTAGCTACTTTTCTTTCTCTTAAGACAGGGGTTCATTTCAGTCTAGGTTGGCCTGAAAGTCACTACATAGTCATAGCAGGCCCTGACCTGATCTTCCTACGGTCCCTTCCCGAGTACTGGAGTTTCACATGACACCCCCCAGTCATCTACTTGTGTATGCTTTATACATTGGGGTCCTCTGCAAGATTTCTTTCAAGGAAACTTAAGAACTGGAGGTCTTAAAGGTTGTGGAGAACCAAGGCAATCTGCTGGAAAATAGCACAGATTGCTCTCTGTAGTGGGTAGCCATTCCAACCTTGATCTGGAAGTTCTAACCCCCATTGAGGCTTCGATAACTGTCATACCTACAAGGCGGAGCCAAGAGAGAACCCTGAAGACCTGAGATCTGGATGTGCTATCTCTCTTGGTTCCTGGACCCTGGATGCTGGAGGTAGACAGAGCAGAGTTCTCCAGAGAACACCGCCGGACTGCGCCAGGTCTTTCCCAGACTCTGCAACCTACCTATCCCTTCATTTGTAAGTTATGCCACTAAATAAACCTCCCTTTTAACTACGTGGAGTGGCCTTAATAATTTCACCAATAGCTCTCCTATAGTAGCAGCAGAAGGACCCAAAGACTTGCAGGGGACATTAAGGTAAAGCTGAAAACAGGACATTTCTCACACCAGCAGGGTTGAAAGCCTGAGTGTCCAGCCAGGATTCTCCTGCTCAGCTAGATACTCTAGGCTCCTTCCCACGGCCCAGAGATCATAGTCCTTGGTCTCCAACACAACCCAGAGTGGTCCCACTGCCACTGGCCAGGGATACCCCTCTCAGCAGAGCTGTGCGCCTCTTTCTTGGCCTATGGGGTTTGGTCTGGTTCCTGTTGAACAGTGCAGGTTGTGTGTTAGAGTCTTAGCATCTTGTCTTGTTGCCATGACGATATCTGACCCAAGCAATTTAAAGAACGAAAGGTATTTGGGATCACAGTTCCAAGCTCCATCATAGTGTGGAAGTCAAGGCGGTATGAGCCGAGGACAGTGTGGGTCACATTGCATCTGTAGTCAGGAAGCAAGAGGAAGGCGAAGGTTAGTGCTCACCCCAATTTCTTCATTTTACCCAGCAGAGGACCCATTGAATGGTGAACGTGAATGGTGCCATTTACAGCTCAGGCAGGTCTTCCCACCCCCATCTAATCTAGATAATCCTTCACAAGCATGAGGTGCGTCTCTTCTGCTGGATCCTGTCAAGCTGACGGTCAATTTTAACTAGAGTTTTCCTGCCTAGCCCACAGTCAGGACAAATCTTTGTCACCCGCCTGTCCCACAGCGGCTCAGACCCAACCAAGTAAACACAGAGACTTATATTGCTTACAAACTGTATGGCCGTGGCAGGCTTCTTGCTAACTGTTCTTATAGCTTAAATTAATCCATTTCCATAAATCTATACCTTGCCACGTGGCTCGTGGCTTACCGGCATCGCCACATGCTGCTTATCCTGGCGGCGGCTGGCAGTGACTCCTTCTGCCTTCTTCTTCTTTCTTTCCTCTTCTCTGTTAGTCCCGCCTATACTTCCTGCCTGGCCACTGGCCAATCAGTGTTTTATTTATTGACCAATCAGAGCAACACATTTGCCATACAGAACATCCCACAGCAGTCAATATTAATCCTCACACTGTCAAACGGTGCCCGTCCATTCCTGTGTGGTCTGAGGCAAGTGTCTAAAGGCATGGCTGGGGCTCCTCCTTCAGGAAGCTTTCCCCCGCCTCACAAACCTCTTCTTCTGTACACATGGTATCCAGCTTCCTCCGGCCTCGCAACAGAGCTTATGTTGTGATTTATCTGTTTGGAATTAGGTCTTGTTTCCCCAATTACACTGTCAAGTTTTGAGGGTAACAACCACTTGCTATACCAAAAACCACACAGGCTAGTGTGCATAAAGAGGATCAGTAAACGTTTGTTCAAAGAAGAAAGGGGGAAAGGAAAGAAGAGAGCGAGATAGGCAATCAATCAATCAATCTATCTACCTTGTCTATGATTCTCCAGTTACTGACTTCTGAGGGTTGTTGTGGGGTTGTGATGGTTTAGATGAGCGTGGCCCCCACAGGCTCTTGCATTCGAACACTTGGTGTTGTGAGGCAGCTTCCTCTGAGACCGGAAGTATTCTATCCTGTGGGGAAGCTCCTTAAACCAGAAAGTAAGCCACTCAAAACAGTTTCAGGAAGTCCCTGAAACCGACCAGATTCACTAGGCTACTCCCTACCAGAGTAAGCAATAAAGACTCCTGAGGGTCACTCCCAGGCAAGCCAAGGTGCAAAGAAGACTCTCAGACCAGACCAGCTGCCTGGGAGGAGCAGAAACCAGCTGAGCTGCCTGGAAGAGGTGTCGACCAACTGAGGCACTTGGAAAGGACACTGCCCCACCTGTGGAGCTGCCTGCATGCAGGCCGTGCTCTATGCTCCAGGTTCCCAGCGTTTGTGAGCTGGGGTGGTCTTTGGTGACACGCTTGTCTCTGAGTCATTTCTGCTCCTGTAAGAAACACCTCACCCATATTCCTGTAGTGGTTTGTGACTTGCAGTGATATGAATGAAAATGGCCCCTACAGACTCATATATTTGAACGCTTAATCACCAGGATGTGGAACTATCTGAGAAGGATTAAAAGGGTCAGGAGTTGTGGCCTTGTTGGAGTAAGTGTGGCCTTATTGAAAGAAGTGTGTCATTGGGGGTGGGCTTTGAGGTTTCAAAAGCCTACACCAGGCCATGCAAGCCCAGAGTCTGTCTGCCTGCCTGTCCACCTTCGGATCAGGATATAACTCTCAGCTACTTCTCCAGCTTGCCATGCTTCCTGTCATGATGATCATGGACTGCCCTCTGAAATTATAAGTAACCCCCCAGTTAAATGCTTTCTTTTGTAAGAGTTACCTTGGTCCCAGTGTCTCTTTCACGGCAATAGAACAGCAGCTAAGACAATACAACTCATGGTTCGCCAAGTTGGGCTTTGATGGTATCCATACTTGGGTCTGTCGTGGGCTCCCTTTCTGGAGTGAGTAGATGTGTGTGTTGCGTCTCCCCAGGAAGAGTCGTGTATCACGCTTGGTCTCTAGTTGGCTGCTGTTTGTGAAGGATTAGGAGGTGTGGCTTTGCTGGAGGAAGTATGTTCCTAGGGGTGGGCTTTGAGGCTTCAAAAGACGCAAGCCGTAAGGTGTAAGCTCCAAGATGTCCCTGCCCCCATGCCTTTGCTCTGCCATCGTGGACTCTAACCCTCTGAAACCATATGCCCAATTAAATCGTGTCTTTATAATTTGCCTTGGCCATGATTTTTTGTCACAGCAATAGACAAATAACTAAAACAAGTTTCCTTTTTTTTTTTTTTTTTTTTTTTGAGACAGGGTTTCACTGTGTGTCTCTTTCAGTAGTCCAGGCTGACCTCAAACTCAGAGATCCACCTGCCTTTGCCTCCCTAGTGTGGGGATTAAAGGTGTGTGCCACCACTGCCCAGCTTCTTTTCTTTCTTTCTTTCTTTCTTTCTTTCTTTCTTTCTTTCTTTCTTTCTTTCTTTTTTTTCTTTTTTAAATTTGAGACAA
Source organism: Peromyscus maniculatus bairdii (assembly GCF_049852395.1). Classification (NCBI taxonomy): domain Eukaryota; kingdom Metazoa; phylum Chordata; class Mammalia; order Rodentia; family Cricetidae; genus Peromyscus; species Peromyscus maniculatus. The sequence goes on from NC_134863.1 coordinate 23,415,612, forward strand.
GGTCTTTCTACATAGGTAGACAAGGTCTATCCTGAAACTTACTATGTAGACCAGGCTGGCCTCAAACTCAAAGAGATCCACCTGCCTCTGTCTGTCAAGTGCTGGGATTAAAGGTGACTGCCACCACCTCTGGTTCTGTTTCTATTTCTTAAACTAAGCTTCCTAATAGCTTGTCAATTGTGGGCCACTCAGTCTCCCAAAGAGATCAAAAGGAACTGACTTTGTTTGCCAGCAACCAGATACTCTTCAGGTCCAGGGGTCAGGAGACTGAAGGGTCACACATCTGGGTAGGAGCAGGTGGGAGAAAAAGGCCCAGCTTCCTCCTCCTACGGAGGGGTTCATGAGAAAGAGGAGACAGTGCATGTGACCCAGCCATGGAGTGGCAAGAATTAGGCCTAGGAGGTCACCTGGGGTCCAGAGACTGTCCATTTGCTTCACCTCTGGCACTTTCCACCTGCCGTGGGTTCTCTTCCCCTCACCACAGATAGGGCAGCCTTCCTATCCTGGCCTTTCATCTTGGTGTCTGGGCCTGGCCAAGCAGTGGGCTGGTGCATGCTCTGCTTCTTCCAGCCTCCGCACATGACAGGGAGGGGATTTCCTTTGAGGCCTTAACTGGGAATTGTCCTCTTGCCCCACGTCAACTGGTCACTGCAGGAGACTCTTCAGTAGTTTCATTTCCCTCATTTGGAATAAAAAGTCTAAGAACCAAAAATCCAAACCAGAAAGAGGCAAGGTCACCACCCACACTGGTGCCAACCCTGGGAAGGTTTGAGGTTAGCGTAAAGACCCCAGGTTTTCAGGAGGGTGAGGGACACCATTACCACAGGGTCCATCCCAGAGGGTTACTCTTCTCTAGCCATCTGGAGAATGAGGTTGTGTAACACGAAACTTAGACAGTCTTATTAATAAAAACAAACCTGAGCCAGGTATTGGGGTGAATGCTGGAAGATCAGAGAGACAGAACAAGCCACAGCTACCTCACCTTGCCAATTCCTCACCTGATCCTGTTTCCTCAGACTGGAAGCCTCTGAGCCCTCATCCAGAATGAATCTCAGCTGAACTGCTGCTAAAAACATAAAAGCTTAACCACTGTAGTTCCTGGTCCTCATGCCTTATATACCTTTCTACTTCCTGCCATCACTTCCTGGGATTAAAGGCATGAGTCACCTTGCCTGGCTGTTTCCAGGGTGGCTTTGAACTCACAGAGATCCAGACGGATTTCTGCCTCCAGAAGGCTAGGATTAAAGGTGCGTGTGCCACCATTTTATGGCCTCTATGTCTGTCTAGTGGCTGTTCTGTTCTCTGACCCCAGATAAATTTATTAGGGTGCACGATATATTGGGAGATACAATATCACCACAAGGTTGGTCTCAAAGCCTGAGGCCATCTCCTCTTGGTCCTGGTCTTCTCAGTCACTAACTGCGGTGACTTTTCTCTATGGGCATACCACCTCTTCCTGTTTGGGAAGCACTGACAGTATCAGCATTAACCAAAGATCAAATGTTCTGCAAAGATAATGACGGGGGCAGGAAGGTGGGGCCTCACAGAGGACCATCGTGACGGACAGGAATTGGGTGTTGGGGCTTTGAGGGAGGGAGACAGCATAACTATGGGAGACTGCCAGCAGGCCCTTCTGGAATATCTGAGCTGAGTCTTATGAGCTGGACTTTGTGTGGGTTAGAGTGACAAGATGAGGAAAACTTTAAATAAAGCCAGAAGGGGCAAACTATGGGAAAGAAGAGGCCTCTCTCCATGCCTCTGCTCAATGCTGAAGGGGAATAGTAGTCATCTGCTATGGTTCTACACATCCCTAGAGATCCTGAGCTCAAAATGCTACCACGATGATTTGATTGTGTTTATATGTTTCCTTAGCCTAAGCACCTTGTAGGGGGGGCAGTACAAATGTTTCTTAACCAAATGCAGGCTGCTGTCATTTCCTCCACAGTGTCTGGAGAGGTTAAGGACTTGGGAAGTCATTCATTGGTAACTCAAGAGGACTTTTCCTTTTAAAAATATTTTTAGGTTTGTTTATGTGTATGAGTGTTTTGCCTGCATGTAGCCCTGGCTGTTCTGGAACTCGCTCTATAGACCAGGCTAGTCTCGAACTCACAGAGATCCACCTGCTTCTGCCTCCCATGTGCTGGGATTAAAGGCATGCACCACTGCTACCTAGCTAAAATAAAAAAAAAATTAAAGAATTATGCCTTGGGGCTTTCACCTTTTTTCCTTCCTGGGTCTAGAATGTTCTTAGGCCCCTGTGTGCTGTGGAACAATCTTTGTACACTGTAAATATGTGTTACTCTCATTGGTTAATAAAGAGCTGACTGGCCCATAGCTGGGCAGGAAGAGATTGGGCGAGAGAGCCACACTAGGAAGATGCTGGGAAGAAGGGTGGAATCTGAGGCATCACCAGGCAGAAACAGAGAAAGCAGGACATGTACAAAATGAGGTAACTAGCTGTGAGCCACATGGCAGCAAGTAAAGGAACAGAAATGGGTTAATTTAAAAATGTAAGAGCTAGTTAGTAACAAGCCTAAGCTATCCACTGAGCAGTTATAATTAGCAATAAATCTCTTGTGTGGCTATTTGGGAACTGGCTGGTGGGACAGAAGAGTCCACCTACACCTATATACCATATACCTAACAGCTCATGTCTTACATTCATTTTGGGTGTCTCATCTTCAAAGAGGGAATCTCTAATCACACTATTTAAATACCAACTCACTGTCACTTTCTTTTTCCCAACTTTGCTTTTTTCCTCACAGTACATTTACTTATGTCACTACACAAAACTTTTATATAATTACTTACTAATTATATTTTACTAATTAATTTATCTCAGTCACCAACTAGATGATGTGCTCCTAAGGAAAACAGCACCTGTACCCCAAGACTGACAACAGAGCATGGCACATGCTGGGTGCTCATGAATTTCTATGGACATGAATGAGTGAGTGAATAAATGATTATACACAGAAGTTTCAATAGAGTGGTGAAGTCAGGAGCCAAGTTACATGTGTTGTTCAATTAGTAAATTATGGTATTGGGGTAAAAACAGGAAAGGACAATTGCTCTCCCAGAGGACCTGAGTTTGATTCCCAGCATCCACATCAGGTGGCTCAAAACTGCCTCTAACTCCAGCTCCAGGAGATCTGGTGCCCTCTTTTGGCCTCGGCAGCATATGCATTCACATTCACTCACATACACACAAGCTGGCACGTGGTATGTACACACACACACACACACACACACATACACACACACACATTTACTTGTAAATAATAAAATAAATGTTTAAAAGTGGGAAATTACTACATAAATATCATATATAAATTGTCCTACAATTCACCTGTTTCCTTGACAAAACAGATGAGTGGAAGATGAGCAGAGAAGGGATCTAGTGTCCATAAAATATGGTTTAGCTTTAACAAAGTAAAAAATCATCTGCATATGGTGATGTAATCCGGGCAGAGAAAAGAAACCTGAAAGTCCTGTTGAGCATCAACAAAGACACATCTGGAAAAACAGAGGTGAGGGCTGAGGAGACTCCTCAGCTGGTAGAGATGCTCGCTGCCATGCCTGACAACCTGAGTTCAATCCTCAGGACCCTTGTGGTGGAGAACCAAGTCCCCAAGTTATCCTCTGTGTGCCCCACACACTCACACTGAATAAACGGGGGTGGGGAGAGACAGGTGTCCCTCCCGTGGGGACTCTCAGTCTGCACTGTTGAATGGCGACAGCAGACAACCCAGACCTGGTGGAGAAGACACAGACCGACACGGAGCCCAGCGTCACAGCTGCTTTCATCCAGGTGTACACGTTGTATGTTATCCCTCAGTGACTCGGCTCAGAGGGGCCAGTAGTCCCAGCTCACAGAAGAGAACATGGGCTCAGGCTGGTCGGGTGAGTGACTCGCTCAAGGTCTCATAGTAGAAAGTGTAAGTACCAACTAGGTTTGAGTTTTTCAAAGGTTTACTTTAAATTATGTAGATGCCGGTGTCTGCCTGTGGCTCTATGCACACGAGTGTGGGTGTCTGTGGGGGCCAGAGGTGTTAGATCCTGTGGAACTGGAGTTACAGATGGCTGTGAGCCATCGTGGGAGTGCTGGGAGCCAAACTCAGGTCCTCTGCAAGAGCAGCAGGTGCTCTTAACCACTGAGCCGTCTCTCCAGCCCCACACTGTAATATTGACTGCGTTTTTGTAAAAATTATTTGGGGACTGGAGTAGTGGCTCGGTGGTTAAGAGCACTTTCTGCTCTTGCAGAGGATCAGGGTTCCGTTCCCAGCACCCACATGGCAGCTCGTAACGGTCCATAACTGCAATGCCAGGGGATTTGACACCCTCCTCTGACCTCCATGGGCATCAATCACACATGTGGTTCACATGTACACACACACACACACACACACACACACACACATATATACACATATGAAAGCAGAGTATTCATACACATAAAAAGTAAAATTTTAAAGCCGGGCAGTGGTGGCGCACGCCTTTAATCCCAGCACTCGGGAGGCAGAGGCAGGTGGATCTCTGTGAGTTCAAGGCCAGCCTGGTCTACAGCCAAGACTACACAGAGAAACTCTGTCTTGAAAACCCAAAATACACACACACACACACACACACACACACACACACACACCACATATATTCTGACTGCTATAGAAAGGCAAAAATAAGAAAAAGCCTATTAAGCTATTTATTGTTATCATTATGTTGCCTTTCAAGTTTTCCCTATGCACATGCAATGATATACAATTATTTATAGTAATGTATGTATCATTTGTATCATTCTGCAAGCTTCTTGTAAGTTTGCGTTGTAATGTATAATTTGCAGCAGTTGGGGTGTCTTCTGTCCACAGCTCCACCAACAGCTTTCTGTCACATGGATGTCTGTAACTGTTCAGTCCTTTGTGTGGCACTTAAGCGCAGGTGCAAATCCCTCATTCTATTTTCTGGGGACCAGAAGAGTGCCAAAGATCACAGTGTCTCATCGTTCACAGCCACGACACCGTTGATTACGAGATTCCTCCATCCAGGGCCACGATGCCAAATCAACACAGTGATATTTTTGGTTAACAAGTGTGAAATTCACAATCACCGGGCAATAGACAAAGTGAGCAAAAAGCTTTTTGCCACCTAAGTCTACGAAACCCAAACAGCCCTTTGGTTTTTCAGAGCTGTTTGGAGTTCAGAACCCCTCCCCCCCCCCCCACACACACACACGCTGGCCCAGGGAAGGGCATACCCACGAGCCAAATGAACAAAAAGGGAGGTGAATTCCTAGAACAGGGAGGGATGCAGGCCTGGGGGTGGGGGTGGAGGGTCAGCTGTAGCTTCCGGAGTTGTGAGGAAATGCACGAGCTAAGAGGAAGTTCTTGGCAGCCCAGAAGAGCCCTGGCAGTGAGGCCATGGTGCAACTGCCACAGAGGCCCCCCGCCCCCAGCTCAAGTTCCCCTGCCTGCCCTGCCTATCACCAGCAGCTCTGCACTCAAGGTCAGGACCCCACAGAAGAGCCCCTGCGCAGCTCTCTGAGGAAGGAGAGCCTGGCACTGCTTCCCGGTGATGTGGGCCAGTGTAGTGGGCAGGCTCTAGTAAGTGTGGTTTACTGTGGAGTGCTCGCAGATTCTCCCGGGACCAGGGGGAGGTGGAGGCAGAAGCCCCGGGAGAGAGTGCATTGCCTTGTGGTGAATGCAAGTGACTTGACTAAAGCTCCTTTCAGCTGAAGTGCAGGGTGAATGGAAGGAACTGAGACTTCGGAGTGGTGCAAGGCATGCCGGGAAATGTGGGTTTCAATTGGCAGTTGGGCAGTTTAGCCACAAGCGGGGAGCAGGGTGGGGTCGGTAGAGGAGAGGGGCCTCTGAGGCGGAACCGGGGAAGCTTTTTTTTTTTTCTCACACCAACAAACCAGAGGAAGATGAACCCTAGAAGCATTTACCAGCTTAGCTCTGAGCTCAAGAGCTAAAGTCAGACCCCTCAACCACTAAGAAAGGTGCTTTTCCTCTCCATGCCTCACACAGTATTTACCCATCAGAGCTCACCCATCAGAGATTCTCATTGCCATCCCGAAGACAGGTGCTCAGATGCCGCTGCGTGCTCCCCCAGCACCCCTGCCCCCACCCCCTCCTCCAGGTCCTCTCTCCCTCCAGGTCCTCTCTCCCTCCAGGTCCTGCTTCCCGATTGCTCTCCTGGTCTTTTCTATTAGTCCTTCCCATTGCTTTCTCGAGGAGTCCACAAATGTCTCCCCAACACTTGCCCCAAGTGTAGTGATCATCCCCTCCACTCCAGCTTCCTCTACTTGCATAAAATGCCCCCGATTTCCCCTAAAACTCAGATTGCTGACAACAACACTTGCCCAGATGCTAGCACCCAACTCTCAAAACAAGATGTCTTGTGCCTGGGAGAAGCTGAGTGGTCCCCCCAGCCCTGCCCTCTCTGGAGCAGTGGTTCTCAACCTATGGGTCACGACTCCATTGGGAGTCTAAAATGATCATGGGGGTCGAATATCAGATATCTTGCATATCGGATATTTACAAAAAGATTCATAACAATAGCAACATTGCAGTTATGAAGTAGCAACGAAATAATGTTATGGTTCCACAGCATGAGGAACTGGATTAAAGGGTCATAGCATTAGGAAGGTTGAGAACCACTGCCCTAGAGCAATCATGTCTATTTTGATTTGTGGGGATAAGCGTCAATAGCAGAGGAAAAGGACACACAGACATGTGATGATGTAGTTTCTACATGGTTTTAAAAGATTTTTATTATTTTTAATTGTGTGTAGGGAGGGATTATGTGCATTTGAGTGCAGATGCCTACAGAGGCTGAATCACTGGGTTCCAGCTTACAGGTGGATGCTGGGAACCAGCTCTGTTCTTCTGGAAGAGAAGTACAAACTCTTTTAACCAATGAGCAGTCTCGGCAGCCCATCAACCTACTTTCTTGTTCTTGACAGCACTGTGTCCCAAAGTCAGTCCTCATTGAGGACCTCTGCATCACCATGAACTTCAAGAGATACTCCTAAAAAGACAATTCCTCTAGATACAACAGATTCACTCAATGGGGAATTCCAAGGCTAGATGTGTAGCTCAGTGATGGAGTAATTGCCTACCATGTGCACCAGACCCTGGTTTCAGGACGATGGGAGGGAGGAAGAGAGAGTAATCCAAATACGGGCAAAGGTCCTGAACACACGTTTTCTCAGAGATCTACTAACAGCTGATAAGCACACACGCAAAAATATTCACATTCACCAGGGAAATACAAATCAAGACATGCCTTGATGTCCACTGAGGTGGATAGAACAGAAAACTCACAGTATCAGCAAGACGTGGAGAGATCGGGTCCTGACATGCTGCTGGTGGGAATGTGTGACGGTTCGGAGGCTTTGGGAAACAGCCTAAGACTTATCAGTGCTTGCCGGTTCTGTTTCTGGGTGACCCAAAATATATGCAGGTTCATTGCAACATTCATGAAAATGGAGACAAATGGCCATTGCTGATCAGTGGGTGAAACATGGGACCATGGGAGGATTGACTCCAAGGTATCAGCATCCTTGGAATCATTTTATTCCTTATGTAAGATGGTTCTGTAGTGGCCAGCATGGCAGGAAAGAATCACCATGGCAAACAGGCCCACATTCAACTCACATACACAACAACTAAATGTAATTTTAAAATTTTTAAATGGTGTTGTATTTGCAAGTAACCTACGAACATCCTCCCATGTACTTGGTTTTTTTGTTTTATAATTACATTTGCTATTTATGTGTGCACACACGTGTTTGGGCATGTTTGTAGGTTTGAAGACAACTTGCAAAGTCAGTTATCTGCTACTGTTTGGGTCCTGGGGATCAAACTCAGGTTATCTGCTTAGCAGCAAACACCTTTTCCCACTGAGCCAGCTCACCAGCCCCTCCCATGTACTGTGATTCATTCCCTAATACTTCTGCTATGCCTGATACATGTGCGTGTGTGAATGGCTGTCATGCTATATTGTTTACGGATATGGCAGGAAAATCTAACCTTACTCAATAGATATTTAATTTATTTTTAGGTTAGTATGCAACATGATGGGTTTCATAATGGCATTTTCATATATATGTATCATTATCCTTTGTCAGGCATGATTTCCTTCTTATTTTGTTTTGCTTTAGACACTGTATCTGTATCCCAGGCTGGCCTCACACTTGCTGTGCTGCTGAGCATGACCTTGAACTTCGAGTCCCCTTGCCTGGACCTCCCAAGGGCCAGGATTGTAGGCATGTACCCATGCTGGTAAGGCATGGGGAAAGAGGAACCGTTATACACAGCTGGTCGGGATGTAAACTGGTGCAGCCACTGGAAATCAGTGTGGAGGTTCCTCAAAAGACTAAAAATAGAACTATCAGCCTTACCACTACCCAGATACACCACTTCTGGGTATACACTCAAAAGAACCTAAGTCCACACATCCCAGAGATACTTGCTCATCCATGCTTCTTGTTGCCTATTAACAATAGCCGAGCCGGGCAGTGGTGGCACACGCCTTTAATCCCAGCACTTGGGGGGCAGAGGCAGGCGGATCTCTGTGAGTTCCAGGCCAGCCTGGTCTACAAAGCAAGATCCAGGAAAGGCGCAAAGCTACACAGAGAAACCCTGTCTCAAAAAAACCAAAAAACAAAAAACAATAGCCGAGATATGGAACCAGCTCCAGGCACACCAACAGATGAGTAGAATTTTTGAGTGATATACACACAATGGAAGTCTACTGAGCAATAAGGAAAGAAATTATAACATTTATAAGAAATGGATGGAATGGGAAGATCATGTTAGGCAAAATAATTCAGACTCAGAAAGACAAATATCACATGTTCACTCATATGTGGACTCTAGATTCAAGTGTGTGTGTGCGTGTGTGTGTGTGTGTGTGTGTGTGTGTGTGTGTGTAGCTTGAAGCATAAAAGGGACTGTGAGGGGGAGGGTGAAGTCTAAAGGGGGGGAGGAGGCAAGAAAGGGAGATAGGAAACGTGATATGAAAGCAGAAAGGACTGATGGGGAGGAGGACAAGACCAGCAAGAGGGGGTGAGGAGAGGGGTGAATAAGAACAAAGTACAATTACACACACACACACACACACACACACACACACACTGTCATAGTGACACCCATTACTTTGTATACTGCCTAAAAATTTTAATTAAATAGTTTTGGGAGGACTGTATGTCTGTGCTTCTCTCTCTCTCTCTCTCTCTCTCTCTCTCTCTCTCTCTCTCTCTCTCTCTCTCTCTCTCGTGTGTATGTGTGTGTGTGGGGGGTAGTATGTATGGTATATATGGTAGTATGTGTGAGTGTGGAGGTCAGAGGACCACCATGTGGAGTCCCTTCTCGCCTTCCAACTTTACATGGGTTCCAAGGATCAAACTCAGGTCATCAGGATGGTGCAGTAATATTTTGACCCAGTGAGCCAGCTCCCTGGCCTCATAACTAAATGTTTGTAAAAATAATAAAAATGTATTTTCTATCTACGAGAGGTGGTTGACTCTGTGGATGTGGACTCCTTAAACACACAGGGCCAATTGTAGATCACTTGATGGGCTAACCGCTTACCATGAAAAGGATAGAGCGGGGGTGGGGTGGGGGTGGGGGTGGGGGTTGGTAGGGTGGCTCAGTGGGTCAGAGTGTTGCTGGGCAGGCGTGAGGCACCCGGGTCAGAGCAGGGCAGCTGGAATTCCACTGCTAGGGAGGTGGAGACAGGAGGTGTCTGATGCACTGACCAACCTGGCTGAATCGGTGAGCTCCAGGTTCAGTGAGAGACCATTCGGTCATCTCGAAATATCAAGTGGAGAGCCACTGAAGAAGACACTGCACATCAACCCCTGAGCTCTATACGTGTGTGGAAAGACACCCACAAACACATCCACAAACACCATGCACATGAACACACAGAAAGAATGTCATACGGAGGCACACTGCAAATGGACAACTTTAAACCACTCCATCTAGTGAGAGAAGACCGCATACTTTCTGGTTTCATTTTGGGTATGAAAAACCCAGAATAGGCAAACAGAAACAGAAAGCTCTGCGGTCACCTAGATCTAGCTTGGCAAAAAGAGGAGTAGCTGCAAATGACCACGGGGTTTCCTGGTGGGATGATGGAAACGTTCCCAAGTAGTGATGGTCTCACCACTCAGTGGATGTGCTACGAAGAACATTGCCTCAGACACCTTAATGTATGACTTCCGTTATATGTGAGTTACAGTTCATCAAAACACCCGAAATAAACAAGCACGTAGAAAGAGCAGAATCCCACATACCCCTCCCCCATCTTGATGATAAGACATGTTAAAAAAAAAGTTTCAAAAGAATAATTTATTATTATTTCGTGTGCATTCATCTATTGCCTGCATGTCTGTCTGTGTAAAAGTGTTAGGTCCCCTGGAACTGGAAATTACAGACAGTTGTGAGCTGCCATGTGGGTGCTGGGAATTGAACCTGGGTTCTTTGGAAGAGCAGCCAGTGCTCTTAATGCTGAATAATAATAATCTTTCCAGCCCATGTCTAAAGATTTTTTCATCTTAAATTATTATTATTATTATTGTTATTTTTTTTTTGTTTTTTCGAGTAGGGTTTTTCTGTGTAGTTTTGGTGCCTGTCCTGGATCTCTCTCTGTAGACCAGGCTGGCCTTGAACTCACAGAGATCCACCTGGATCTGCCTCCCAAGTGCTGGGATTAAAGGAGATTTTTTAATCTTAATAAAAAGTTAACAGTTAAACTGATAACTTACAGTTATCAAGAGAATCTATTTTTTAAAGTTTTTTAAGAATTTTTAATTATGTATGTATGTGTACTTGAATGTGAGCATCATCTCATCATCCTTTAGTTTTCATTGACTCTTTAAAACTTTTCTTGGGCTGGAGAGATGGCTCAGCCGTTAAAGGCTAGGCTCACAACCAAAAATATACGAGTTCAGTTCCCAGCACCCATGGCTGTCTCTCCAGCCACCCAAAAATTTAAAAAAAAAAAAAAACACTTTTCTTAAGGTATAAATATTATCTCAAAATCTATAAAATTATATAAACTTCCTATCAATGGTATTAGTGGTCACATAAAGTACTATTTCTAGAAATAAGCTTCCTCCACCTTCCTGTACATATTTTCAGGTTTTGAGTCTGAAGCAGGTAACTAGGAACTAAGTTTGTATACCCTGGATGTATTTAACAGATTGTGGTCCTTTAGCCTCTTGGAGATCTGTTGCATATGACACTGAAAATGTTTAAGTTTTCTGCAGTGAATCATGACTGTTCCTAGGAGTAACCTTCGAGGTCTCCAAGAAAAGGAAGAGGCCCTGCAATGATGCTTCCACCTGGATTGTGGTAAGGGCCACTAAACTGACGAACACCACCCAAAGATCAGCTTCAGGCTACAAACTATTCAGGACAACTTCAAAGTGGTTAGCTAACATGGTCCAGCCTCAGACTCCGCCAGCCAGGACTTCAGATAAACCCTACACTTTCCCTTCACACACAGACCGGACAACAAATGATACAGCTAGCTCTCCCAGGACTTAACCATTATCCTGATTTTCTCAGGGTCTCCTAAAAATGTTTGCACCCCCAGACAATAGGAAGTAATTCTGAGAACACGATGCCCACATTCGCAATAGGTGGAGTGGGTGTTTTTTGGTCATTCAGTGGGTTATGGATGTTTGTCATCCTTTAGGGGGGTTAGTTGCAAGTTGTTGTGGTCAGGGAGGAAACTAAACCAAGTAGGTTAGATTAAGGGACTTCCTCCCTTCTTGCTTTTCCTTTCCTCTATCTTCTTTTATCCAAAAAAGGGGGAAGGAATAGGAATGATAGGATAAAAGGGTAGATTATTGAATCTGCTTTTAAACTAAAAAGCAACAGCTAGTCTCAAATAGATATAGACAGAAATAAGCTTCATTTAGACTCATGTATTTTAGAGATAGGTGGTATTCAAACACTTCAGAGATCTACAGAATATGGCATTTGAGATATTTTAATAACATAAGGGTTTTTATGACAGTGAGATACATCTGCTCCTGGCAGCACCAATCCACTTTTTTTAAAAAAGGATGGTGGGCATCAAAGATCCTCCATATAAGCTGGGCAGTGGTGGCACACGCCTTTAATCCCATCACCCAGGAGGCAGAGCCAGGTGGTCTCTGTGAGTTCAAGGCCATCCTTGTCTACAGAGTGAGATCCAGGACAGGCATCAAAACTACACAGAGAAACTCTGTCTCGGGCTGGAGAGATGGCTCAGAGGTTAAGAGCACTGGCTGTTCTTCCAGAGGTCTTGAGTTCAATTCCCAGCAACCACATGGTGGCTCACAACCATCTACAATGAGATCTGGTGCCCTCTTCGGGCCTGCAGGCTGAACATTCACTGTATACATGATAAATAAATAAAATCTTAAAAAAAAAAAAAAGAAAAGAAAAGAAACTCTGTCTCAGAAAAAACAAACAAACAAACAAAAGATCCTCCATATGGAGTTTGCTTTCTTTGTGGCAAAGTTAGACCCTGGGCAAGAAACTGCCTTTGCCTTCACTGCTGACAGTGTGCTGTACAATTTGGACAAGCAGGACACAAAGGAAGTCAACGCCTGAACTTTGCCAAGACAAGATAGGATTAGTCCTTCCAAATTCCTGCCTCACAGAAAAGTGTGTTAGATAGTCTGGGCCTGTAGGCGGAAGATAGATGCCCCAGTGATGCAGAGGAATCTTGGGTGACTGTCCAGGCAGCCAGCTGTCTCTGTCATTTCTAGAGTTTTGGATGTTGCTTGTTCTGCACTTCCTGCTTACTCAGGTAATATTTTATCTTTCTGAGGTCTCTGATGGGGTTGAAGACTAGATTTATAGTTTTACTGTTTTCTTTGTTACCAAATTAAAAAAGAAACTCACAAAAGAGATGTAAAGTTTATAAAGACTGAGAGACATAAAAGCTTAAGCTATTTATCTAAGAATATGTTTTAAGATCTAAAAAGATACTTTTAGGTTGGTAATACAAGTTATGATATAGAAAGTGATTTAGGGCTGGGTGGTGGTAGTGCACACCTATAATTTCAGCATTTGGGAGGCAGAGGCAGGCAGATTCTTATGAGTTCCAGGCCAATCTGGTCTACAGAGTGAGTTCGAGGACAGCCAGGGCTACACAGAGAAACCAACCCTGTCCCACAAAAAAAAAAAAGTGATTTAGGTACACAACTTTGGACTCACCAAGGTAGGACAGATAATAGAGTACTTTCTCCAAAGTTGCCAAATACAAATGGACTGGACATTGTGAATGTAATTTTACCTGATAATTGTTCTTTGTGGATAGTTTTACTGTATTAGAACCTTTCTTTTTTTTATTTGGACAAAAAAGGGGAAATGTTTCAGGATACTCAATCACACTGTGAACCTGAGACCATGTCAATCAAATAGAACCAACCTTGGGTCAGGAGGTGGATCCAGCAACTAAGTAGTTGACAGAAAGTAGTCACAGAGACTCAGAGGGAGTCCAGAAGACAGATAGAAAGACACATAGGAAGTAGTTAGGAGGGTCTTTGAATGTGGTAGTCTTTTTTGGCTTGGGCCTCTTAAAGTGAAACTATTTACCACTATTAGACTATCCCTTTAACATGTTTACATGTTTTTCAACACTATATTTTGAAGATTTTGATGCTATAGATTTATTTAAAATACAGTCCTGTGTTGAAGGTGGTTGCTAAGGGGATCATTAATATTTCAATTTCATTATTTTACATTAAGAAAATAGATATTTTAGTGTTGATATATGAATATGATTATAGAATGGAATAGATATTAAATACTTACAAGGTAGTATAATTTGATTACATAAATTGATTACACATTGTTATAGATCAGAAATGTCCAGAAAATTATTATGTTGTTGAATTGTTTTTCAAGACAGGGTTTCTCTGTGTAGCTCTGGCTGTCCTGGAACTCATTCTATAGACCAGGTTGCCTGGAACTCACAGAGATCCACCTGCCTCTGCCTCCCTAGTGTTGGATATTCTTTGTTAAGAAGAAAGGGACATTTATCCCTTTGGGAAGAGGGGGTTATATTCCTAGATTTGGTGTCTATAATAGTCATTATTTGCTGGGATTTTGAAGGCTGACAACACCCAGACTCCTTTATTGTTCAGGGAAACACTTCATTACATAGTCTCAAGAAACAGCCATGCCCCCTAGGAAATCAGAGAATTAAAGGGTGGTTCTGTAATCCAGGCTGTGTCCCTGGCTGTGAGCCATGCAAACTCCACAGGTCTGGAGCTCACAGCGAGGATGCTGCCAGCGGCGGAGACCTCTGATATCTCCCACAGTGACGGCAGTACCAGACGCAGTGTTCAGCAGCCACGGTGACAAAGGCTTCTAACCAGCTGCTCCGTGGGAGGGATGACTAGGCTGTGCTCATGGCTGCCCACCTCCCTGTGATGCTGCCTGCTTCCTCATCTGGATCTCTAGCCATCCTACTGCTGTCTACCCACGGTCCTTCCAAAGAGTTCCTCTCCCGCTGTTGTAGCCAATCATCTACTGCCTGGAACCAGGAACCCTGACTCGTGTGGAACAGCTGACTAAAAATCGCCCGAAGCGAGAAAGATGGGTTCAGGAGAGAGATGGGAAGGGAGACAGTACTGGGATATGGACTTTATTTATTTTTATTATTTATTTATTTATTTATTTATTTATTTATTTATTTATTTATTTATTTATTTATTTATTTATTTTTGGTTTTTCGAGACAGGGTTTCTCTGTGTAGCTTTGCGCCTTTCCTGGAACTCACTTGGTAGCCCAGGCTGGCCTCAAACTCACAGAGATCCGCCTGGCTCTGCCTCCCGAGTGCTGGGATTAAAGGCGTGCGCCGCCACCACCGCCAAGCTGGCATATGGACTTTAAAATAAGCTTCCTCCTGAAGTAACCAGGAAGCAGTGAGAGCTGCCAGTCTTCCCAGAGCAAAAGCACATTGCCTGCGGCTCTGTGGGTGCCCCGGAACCCCCAGGGAATCCAGTTTTGTAGTCCAGTTAGCAAACATCAAAAATGACAGTCAGCTTGCTCCAGAGGAAACCAAGTCACTTGAGCAGATGAGAGAATTCCCCTCCAAGAGAGTCATGTCTGATGTGCTTAGATATTTCCTGAGGGATATGTTAGGTAGGGCAAGCAAGGCCTGGAAACACCTAGAAGTTCAGTATTATCTCAGACTGAATAATAATATCGGAAGAACTGACATGTTCAAAGCATGCCCAAAATGTCAGCGGGGACATCAGTAGACAATAAATGCATTTACCAGTCTGCATTGAGCAGACTCAGAAGGAGGAGGAGGAGGAGGAGGAGGAGGAGGAGAAGGAAGAAGAAGAAGAAGAAGAAGAAGAAGAAGAAGAAGAAGAAGAAGAAGAAGAAGAAGAAGAAGAAGAAGAAGAAGAAGAAGAAACAGAATCAGGAGCTGGAGAGATGGCTCAGTGGTTAAGAGCACCTGCTGCTCTTCCAGAGGACCTGGGTTCAAGTCCCAGCACACATGTGAGATATAGCAGGAGGCTGGATAGGACACATACACATGTCTGGGTAAATAATAAAAGGAAAAAAAAAGAATGAATGTATAGAATCAACTCATAATCGGTTATGAGACAGGCACATTTGTAGTTTGGGTTACAGCCATCATTAAAGCCATTCTGAAATTATAATTCTGTATCACTGTGACTCTGAACATGATCATTAGAATTATTAATAAGAAAACAGTATTGGGTTTATGATAGTTTTCAGACTCAGTTTGATGATAGTGAATTTCAGACTATTTTCGTGAAATAGTATTTTCTACCTAAATGCATCAACCACATGGACTATTTGAAAATAATTAACAGAAAGTTTGTTGGGGGAACCGACAGGTTTGTGTAGACCGGAGCCTGGCTCTGTCCCATTGGCCTCTCTGTGCTTCAGTCTACATACATAAGGCATTTGATAGTGGAACACACTTCACGGAGTCGTTAAGAAAATTAAATGTGGCCACTGTCAACCCTGATAACTCAGTGGCCATTAGCTGTTTGCATCATGACCACTGTCAACCCTGGTAACTCAGTGGCCATTAGCTGTTTGCATCATCATGACCACTGTC
Source organism: Peromyscus maniculatus bairdii (assembly GCF_049852395.1). Classification (NCBI taxonomy): domain Eukaryota; kingdom Metazoa; phylum Chordata; class Mammalia; order Rodentia; family Cricetidae; genus Peromyscus; species Peromyscus maniculatus. The sequence continues at coordinate 23,431,725 of NC_134863.1, forward strand.
AACCCTGGTAACTCAGTGGCCATTAGCTGTTTGCATCATGACCACTGGGGTTTTGGTTACTTGGCCCGAAGTGCAGTGCACTTTGAATTGTTACTAGAAGCAGAAGCGTGTGCAAGCACACACACACACACACACACACACACACACACACACACACAATTAAAAAAATAAAGGCCGGATGGTGGTGCCACATACCTTTAATCCCATCACTCAGGAGGCAGAGGCAGGTGGATTTCTGAGTTCCAGGCTAGCCTGGGCTATAGGGTAAGTTTCAGGACAGCCAGGGGTACACAGAGAAACCTTGTCTCCAAGAACCAAAAACAACCAAAGAAACCTAGTAGTGTGGCATTGCACAAACACCTACATTTGTGGAGGAAAACACACAACCTTTTAGAGGAGGCTCCACAGCGCAGGCTTTGTCATTGGAACTCACCACTAATTTAGTCTCCAGAGGTATGCACAGCAGAGGGACCCAGCACTCTGGGGCCTCAGTGTGAACTTGCAGGATGAGGACTCCAGGAGAGTAACCAAGGCGCTCCTGTGAGGAACAGAGGGGAGCCCGAGTCACAAGGATGGAACGTTAAGTGTGCTGAGGAGGAATGGTGATACATGCCTGTAATGCCAGCTCTTGGGAAGATCATGCAGTGAGGCCGGGCTGCAGTTCTCTGAGCCCAAAACGGGAGCAGTGCAGGTAGTCTGCCCACCACCACGGTAGAGCAGAGCGTCTGCGAGCCGCTCAAGGCTGCCCGAGCCTTCCTTTCTAGCAGAGACACTGACTGGCAGATGGGGGGGGGGGGGGTCGTGGCTGCTGGGTGCTTTTATAGAGAGAGTATGTTGATACTTTCCGAGTTACTGTTGGAAAGCTAATTATAAGCAATTTCTAAACAAACAAACAAACAAGCAAACCATTGGCATTTTGTAAAAGAACAATAAATGTTGGGTCAAAATAAAGCTTGATAAAAAAGGAGGAGGAGGAAGAGGAGGAGAAAGAGAAGGATGATGAGGAATAGAGGCAGCCAAGAGTGGCAGGAGAAATACCAGCAAAGAGGTATTAGAGATTCAGGGAGGATTAATAGAGATCCCAGAACCAGAGTTAGGACATGAAGCACAAACTGCTCCACCTCCCAGTGGCAAAAGTAGCCAAGGCAGAGTGGAACCCAAGGCAGACCTTGACTTCTCAAACTGCTGCAGGTCCACTGTGGAGGCCACAGGAGCCTTGTGCTCCCAGATCAGCACCAGGGGAACCAGGAATGTTAAACACACAGGGCTGTCCCTTCGAAGGGAGAGGTGTATACCTGTTTTCCGCCCAGAAGGCTGGGAACGGATGTAGTTAGTAGCCTGGTGACCTGTGCTATCTGTGGGGCCAGGCCACACCTGACTCCCCCAGACTCTGATGTCTTTTCCCAGACTCTTTCATCCTAGACCGTTGAGCATTGTTTCTCAGTCAATAGAACCTCTCTGCATGGAAGACGCCCCAGATACTCAGTCTAATCACACCATCAGCTTCCTTGTACACACAAGACTGAGTTAATTAACATGAGGAAACCTTTTTCCATTTGGAAAAAAATATGCCCAAAGTAAACTGCCTGGGGCCAGACTCCAGAAGTTTGAACCAACACCAGCTTTTGGGTCACGTTGAACCTTCTTGCTTGCTTCTTGTAGATGACACTCTGCTGGACCTGGTATCTGCAGACCCCCACTCCCCTGATCTATCCAGACTCTGATAGCTAGTCAGGACAGGACCCTGTGTTTGGGCTCTGCCTTCAGAGCCCGGCTGTAATGCCAGAGCTCCACTACCTGCCATGGATGAACTTCAGCAAAGTGCTTGGCTTCCGTTCGCCTACACATCCTGTGGGAAAGGTGCCTCTCACACACCAAGAGCTCTGGAGAGCTCGGCTATTATTAATGCTGACTGACAACTTCATCTTCCAGAGAGCCAGGGAAAGTGATGAGGGGAACTGCCACTCTGCACCTAATTTTGGCCGGAAGGAGGAATTGGGTGGCAGAGTGGAAGTGACAGGGAGCCTTGGGAGAAAGCAGCTGTGCATTCAAGTGTGTGACAGATGTGCTTGCGAGAGTTCTGACAGGGGAAGCCAGAAGATCAGAAGTTCAAGCTATCTTTGGCTACATGGTGTGCCCAAACTGCTATATGAGATTCTGTTTCAGAAAACAGAGACCATTAAATTAGGGGACAGAGAGATGGCGTAACAGCGAAGAAAGAGCACTTCCTGTTCTTGCAGAGAACCTGGGTTCAGTTCCCAGCATCCACATGGCGGCTCACAACTGTCTGTAACTTCAGGGAATCCATCACCCTCTACTCTCTCTGCAGACACCTGCATGCACGGAGTCCACATATATAGACTTTGGCACACACACATATACAGGTAAATAAACAAATCCTTTTAAAATGACAAGAACACACTGTAGCTTGAGGAAATACCACATTGGGAGAAAGCCGAAGGTTTTCATAACTTTGATGGGGTAGGGGGTTGTCAGACCATGAGGGGCCCAACTCAGGGCCTTGCACAGCCCAAGCAAGTGGTCCACCACTGAGCTCAATCCCTGTAATGGCTCAAGAACGTTCTCTTGACCTGTGAGGTTTCAAGTGCAGCTTCCAAAGGGAAGGGCCCGAAGAAGCATCTTGGCTTCAGCCGTTTCTCTGGCTGTGGGAGAAAGTGAGGCCAAGCTGGACAAGGAAGAGCAACCACAAAGGGAGGTGAGGGGAAGGAGCGCACAAGTCCTCTGGGAAAGTGAAAGCCACACAGGAAGGGGCCTGGGAGGAGCTTTGTAAGGCCAGGAAGGGATGAGCTGCTTGTGGTTGGTGCTGTCCCGTTGGCGCTGACAGAAAGCAGAACCGGGATGTGTGCTTGGCTTCCATTTTCTCTGTCAAAGGGAATGACTGTTCTGAGAACTGAGTTGCCCAGAGGAGAGCTGACCGAGTTAATTACGCTTCATTGTGTGTGTTGGGGAGGGGGGGGAGCGGCACTGTCTAAGGCGCAGGCAAAGGTCTGGAGGCAGACACTGTGATTTTCCAAACTGAGGAAACTCAATTCCAGGAACCGTAAGCCTTGTGCTCATGCAGCCCAGACCTGGTTGGAAAGTTAAAAAAGCTTGTATCACTCCTGGTGTGACACAGGCTCCTCCTGGTCAGGGGAGGGGGGCGGGCATTTCAATTCCTGTCACTTGTGTCCTTGAGGAGGGTCTCGGTCCCTCTCCATCTTTGAGACAGAGCCTTGTTGTGTGGCTCAGGCTGCCCTTGAGCTCAGCATCTTCCAGCTCCCACCTCCCAGGTACTGTGATGACAGGCCCAATACCCCAATACCACAAACATTTCAGATGAATTATGCCAGCATTAATTATTTATATCAGAACTGTATTTTCTGGAACAAACTCCCTTTTAAGAAAATCTAATTTCTCATTGTCTTTCCATAACACTTGAGATATTTCTTACTTTCCTTTTTCCTTTGACAAGGTCTCACTATGTAGCCCTGGCTAGCCTGGAACTTACTATATAGATAGATCAGGCTAGCCAAGCTTACCAAGGGATCTGCCTGCCTCACCTCCAAGTGCTGGGATTAGAGACGTGCCATACCACAGCCAGATATTATTTACAATTTTATTAATTTTTTTTTATTTTTAGTCAAATGGAATCTTTTTCATTGGAAGCAATTGTTTTTCGTTGACATGGTGGTTCATAACCATCTGTACTTCTAGTTCCAGGAGATCTGAGGCCCACTTTTTTTTTTTTTAATTTTATTTATTTTATTTTACAATACCATTCAGTTCTACATATCAGCCACGGGTTCCCCTATTCTCCCCCCTCCCACCCCCTCTCCTTACTCCCAGTCCACCCCCCATTCCCACCTCCTCCAGGACAAAGACTCCCCCGAGGACTGCGATCAACCTGGTAGACTCAGTCCAGGCAGGTCCAGTCCCTTCCTCCCAGACTGAGCCAAGTGTCCCTGCATAAGATCCAGGTTTCAAACAGCCAACTCATGCAATGAGCACAGGACTTGGTCCCACTGACTAGTTGCTGAGGCCCCCTTTTGACCTCCAGGGGCACCAGGCATGCACATGGTGCACATACATGCATGCAGACAAAACACCCATACACATAAAATAAAATAAATAAATCTGAAAATTAGTTGTTTTTAATCTCTAAACTGGGCATGGTGATGGTCTACCCCTTCTATCTCAGTATTCAGGAGGTGAAGCAGGAGGCAGGAATTCAAGACCAGTTGCGGCACCAAAGTGAGTTCAAAGCCAGCCTGAGCTATATAGTGAGGTCTTGTCTTGAAAAGTCAAGGGTCATGCCAGGTGGTGGCGGCGGCGGCGGCGGCGGCGGCGCATGCCTTTAATCCCTGCAGTTGGGAGGCAGGGGCAGGCTGATCTCTGTGAGTTCGAGGCCAGCCTAGCCTACAGAGCGAGTACCAAGACAGGCTCCAAAGATACTCAGAGAAACCCCCTCCCCCCAAGAAAACCCCCAAAACAAAACAAACAAAAAAGCCAAGAGCCAGAGATGGAGCTTGTCTAGCATGTGCAAGGTCCCTGGGGTTCACCATTGAGCATCACTGAAAAATCCAGTGTGTGTCCAGATTCCAGGTGTGATCTCCAGACTAATACTCTATCCTGTGGTCAGGTGTGAATGCTATCCATCTGAAGATGCCTGCTCAAGTCCCATGTGCTCAGTCCCCACGTCTCCATCACTTCGTTCTCCTCAGACACTACCCAACATGCCTATAGTTCTCCTGCAGCTCAGCAACCACAGTCCCACGCAACTTTCCACTGTGGACACATGATATGGCATATTCTGTTGTTGCATTATAGAAGAAGGTGGTACAGGAAACTGGGCAGTCTAAGGAGAGTTTCCTGAAGGGACTGACACAGAGATGTCACAGGAATTGAGGGGGCGGGGACAAGCTGGAAAGAGGTGACCATGTCCCTGGTATGCTGACCAGAACACAGAAGGTGAAAGAGTCCACAGATGACTCACAGCTCCTCCAGGAGTCCTGTGGGTGCCGGTCCAGAGCAACAGCCACCCTGAGGTGACCTCACGGGAAGAAGCCAAGGCAATAGGTACTCACCGCTCATCTCTCACCAGGGCTCCCAACAGAAAGCCAAAGAACACGGACAACAGCTGAGATAGTCAATCAGGTCAGAGAAGCCTTCGAGGGACTTTGTAAGGCAAGAAAGGACCAGCTGCTTGTGCAGGGAGGATACACAGGACGACCCAGAGGCACCCTGCATGGTGTGACTCCCGGCAGCAAGGGGGGCGTCAAGTTCTCTGCTTCATCTCTGCTGTTCTTTCCTGGTGTGTCATGGCAACAGTAGCATCTTTCTACAATATATTCTTCTTTATTCCTATGTTATGAGTACGGATGTTTTACCTGCCTGTATGTCTGTGTATCATATGTGTGCCTGGTGTCCATGGAGGCCGGAAGTTCTGGATCCCTTGGAACTGGAAGTACACATGGTGGAAGTACACATGGTATTGTGAACTACTAAGTGTATGCTGGGAATTGAACCCAGTTCCTCTGGAAGAACAGTCAGTACTCTTAACCACTGAGCCATCTTTCCAGCTCCTGTACAATATATTCTCTCTCTCTCTCTCTCTCTCTCTCTCTCTCTCTCTCTCTCTCTCTCTCTCTCTCGTCTCCCTTCCTTCTTCCTTCTTCCATTCTTTCTTTTTTAAGACTGGGTTTCTCTGTATAACTGCCTTGGTTTGGCTGTCCTAGAACTCTCTGTAGACCAGGCTGCCCTCAAACTCACAGAATTCCACCTGCCTCAAGGCATGCACCACCGCCACCGAGCCAGTTCCAGGGGATTTAATGCCTTCTCTTGGCCTCTGTGGGCACTGCATGCTCATAATGCACAGACATGCAGGCAGGCAAAAATGTTCATACACATAAAAATAATAATCTTTTTAAAAAAGTTTTTGTGAACCAGCCAGATGGCTCAGAGAATAAAGACAATTGCCACCAAGCCTGGCAGCTTAATTTTGACCCCATGGGATGCACATAGTACAAGAGAAACAGTTCCCACAAGATGTCCTCTGATTTCCACATGCATGTTGTAGATGCACACAGTTTTCCACCTACCCACTTCCTGCAGAACACAAATAAATACATGTAATAATAATAATAATAAAACCTTTCTGGGCAGCGGTGGCGCACACCTTTAATCCCAGCACTCAGGAGGCAGAGGCAGGAGGATCTCTGTGAGTTTGAGGCTAGCCTGGTGCACAGAGTGAGTTCCAGGACAGTCAAGGCTACACAGAGAAACCCTGTCTTGAAAAAATAAACAACAACAATAATATTAATAGTAATACTTGAGAAGTTTATTTTCAGCAAAAGACACAAGTGAGTAAAAGGCAAACAATGGAACAGATAAAAAGTATTTATGACCCATATTTGGTAAGGGGATAGTATACAGCATATGTAAAGAACTCCTGTGACCCAACAACAACACACACAAACACAAAAGCTGTTCAACATCATGAGGGAAATACAAATCAAAATCATAATTAAATACTACTTTACACCTGTCAGGACGATGCTTGCAGTAAAAAACACAGACACTTGGGAACGCCCTGGATTCCATTCTCAGAGTCTCAAGAAAACAGAAGCAAAAACAAACTACATGCACACACTAACACAAAACCGAAGCAGGGAATAATAGCTGCACGTGATGACTCGTGCCTGCAATCTGAGAACTCATTCAAGAGGTGGAGGCAGGAGGACCACCACCAAGGCCACTCTGAGCTACATTGCCAAACCCTGTCTTAAAAACAGCAAACAAGCCAGGCAGTGGTGGTGCACACCTTTAATCCCAGCATTCAGGAGGCAGAGGCAGGTGGATCTGTAGCTAGAGTTTTCCTGCCTTGCCCACAGTCAGGACAAATCTCTGTCACCCACCAGTCCCACGGCCGCTCAGACCCAACCAGGTAAACACAGAGACTTATATTGCTAACAAACTGTATGGCCATAGGAGGCTTCTTGCTAACTGTTCTTATAGCTTAAATTAATCCATTTCCATAAATCTATACCTTGCCACGTGGCTCATGGCTTACCAGCATCTTCACATGCTGCTGGTCCTGGCGGTGGCTGGCAGTGACTCCTTCTGCCTTCCTGTTCTTTCTTTTCTCCTCTCTGTTAGTCCCGCCTATACTTCCTGCCTAGCCACTGGCCAATCAGTGTTTTATTTATTGACCAATCAGAGCAACACATTTGCCATACAGAACATCCCACAGCATGGATCTTTGAGTTTGAGGCCAGCCTGGTCTACAGAGTGAGATCCAGGAGGGCCAGGGCTACACAGAGATAATCTCAAACAACAGAAAAACACAAACAACAGCAAACAAACAAACAAAACAGAGAAATGATGGCTTCCTGCCTTTTCCTGTGTCTCCCACAGTCCAACCCCATGACAGTCCCTTTACCCTGTACCTTACTGATCCTTCTCTCAGCAGGGACCTTAATAACAGGGGGACACAGTGTAAATTATGTGGAAACTTCTAGAGAACCTTTACTCTCACTGAAGGAACCTGCATGCCAGGTGTGTAACTAACACCCTTGCTAGTTTTTACTGGTTTTTAGAGTGTTGCACTGGGCTTTTTTTTTTTTTTTTTTTTTTTTTTTTTAAGAAAAAGAACAAAAACAATGCCTTTAATCCCAGCACTCTGGAGGCAGAGGCAGGTGGATCTCTGTGAGTTTGAGGCCAGCCTGGTCTATCTGGCAAGTTACATAATGGAGAGACTCTGCCTCAAAAACAAGCAGACAAAACAAAACCAAAAAGAAGAAGAAGAAGAAGAAAAACAGAGAGTAGTGAGTGTAGAGAAAGGTGTGTGGGGGGGGGGTTGGAACCCTGGAACACCACCGCCAAGAAAATGGAAGGGTATGGCCGCTGTGGAAAACAGTATGGAGGTGCTAAAAAAAATCAAAACGCAGGGCGGGCGAGAGGGCTCAGTGGGCAAAGGCACTTGGTGCCAAGCCTGATGACCTGGGTTTGATCCCTGGAAGCCACGTGATATAAGGAGAGAGCTGTCCTCTGTGAGGTGTCCTCCGACCCCCAGAGGTGTGCCACAGTGTGGTCTACACACACACACACACACACACCAAACAATAAATAAGTGCAGGGGCTGGAGAGGTGACTGGTTAAGAGTGCTTTACTGCTCTGTCGGAGGCCTGGGTTTGGCTCTGAGCACCCATATTGGGTGACTCATAAGCACCTGTAACTCAGGCTACAGGGAATCTGACACCCTATGCTGGACACTCAGGGCACCTGGACTCATGTTCACATACTCCCCCATACACAGTCACATAATTTAAAGGAAACGTTTAAAATCGTAAATAAATATAACTAAATTTTTTACAGATTTATATTTCCTTTAGTTGCATGGGTGTTTGCTGTACATGTATGTTTATGTACCACATGCCTGCCTGGTACCCCGGAAGGCCAGAAGAGGTCAGTATATCCCCTGGAACTGGAGTTAGAGACAGGGTATTAGACACCCTGTGCATGCTGGGAATTGAACCTGGGTCTTCTGAACAAGCAGCCAGTACTCTTGACTGCTGAGTCATCCCTCTATCCCCCTAATATTTTTAATGGTTGGGATGAAGCTAGGCACAGTGGTGCACACCTATAATTCTAGAACCCAGGAGACTGAGCTAGCCTAGACTACACATAAGGCACTGTCTCAAAAGCAAAGCCAAAAATAACCAAGACTGTAAATTTTGTTATGTATCTTTTTAAAATTTAATTAATTAATTTACTTTACTTTATGTATATGAGTGTTTACCTTGCATGGATATCTGTGTACCATGTATGTATCTGGTACCCCAGGGGCCAGGAGAGAGTGTTGGATTCTCTGGGGCTGGAGTTACAGATGGTTGTGAGGTACCATGCGGGTGCTGGGAATTGAACCCGGGTCCTCTGGAAGAAGATCCAGTGCTTTTAACTGTCGAGTCATCTCTTAAGCCCCTACATGTATCTTTTGGCACAATTTAAAAGCAGTTCAAAGTTAAAAGGAACTTGAAGGGTCTTTTTGTTCAAATCTATCTTACGGAGAAGAAAACTCAGTCCGTGAGTGTTACATCATCCACCATCATGAGTAGAGGAGAGAACAGGAGTAGAGGGGAGCCTCCATCTAGTTCAGGCCTGCTGTGATAACCAAGTGTGTCGATCTGAGTGGGCACTGTGGCGTGTGACCAGACACTATTCTGGATATCTCTGTGAAAAGTATATGGATGCCATTAGCATTTAAACCTGTGGACTCCTGGTTTTTGTTTTGTTTTGTTTTGTTTTTGTTTTTTTCTCTTTTTGCTCTTTTGGGGTGCCCACCACCCAGCTCCCAAATAAATCACACATGGAGGCTTATCATTACTTATGAATGCTTGGCTTGCTTCTTGTCAGCTTTTCTTAAACTAGTCGGTCTGTCTTTTGCCTCTGGGCTTTTCATTTTCTTTTACTTCTGTAAATATTACTCTTACTCCATGGCTTGCTGTGTAGCTGGGTGGCTGGCCCCTGGAGTCCACCTCCTTCTCTGGCTACTTCTTTTTTCTCCTTCTATATATTCTCTCTGCCCTCCAGGCCCGCCCATCCTTTCTCCTGTCTTGCTATTGGCCGTTCAGCTCTTTACTAGACCATCAGGTGTTTTAGACAGGCACAGTAACGCAGCTTCACAGAGTTAAACAAATGCAACATAAACAAAAATAACACACCTTAAAATAATATTCCCCAGCAGACTCTGAGCAAAGCAGATTGCTGTTGACCCCAGACCTGCACTGGACAGAAAGGCTGGCCTCCCAGCAGCTGGAGGAAATGAGGCCTTCCCTCCACTCCTCCCCCTCCTACACAGAAGAGCCCTTAAGTGTTGGATCAGACTCTGGCTTGGGACAAAACAGCAGCAGAGAAGACTTGGGGAACAACTGTAGACATCTGAATATAGATGAAGTATCAGTGTTAGAGAATTATCGTTCATCTTGTTCACTTTTGTTTTTATGTTCGAGGCGATATGCTTTATACGCATATACTGAAACGTTTAATTACTTGTCACAATGATCGCGATGCCTTTAAACCGACTGAAAAATGTCAACAAAAAGCAAGAAAATGAGCAGAGTGTGGTGGTACACACCTGTCATTCCCAGGACTCTGGAGGCTGAGGCAGGAGGATCTGATTGGGAGTTCTAGCCCACCTAGGCTACACAGGAGACCATGACAAACAATGGATATTAAGGTAGGAGTGACCGTTCATCCCACAGCACCCCTGGCACACAGAAGAAAGCCGCAGGGCAGTTACGAACGTGCTAAATGCCGAGGTTACGCTACCGCTCAGACCCCAAGGAGGAAGGCCATCACTACGTTGTTCTCTTTTCCTTCCTGACTCCCTTTTGAGTTTGTAAGTTTCTGAGAAAGTCCTGCCTTGCAGGGCTGTTCCCAGGGATGAACTAGAAACAAAGGTCTCCAGGACTGTCCCATGGGGCAGATGGGTCCACCTGGACCGACAGAGGCAGACTGCGGGGCAACAAAATCAAATGTTGTGGATCTTCTGGGGAAGTGGCAAAATCCCAGCCCGGGGAATGTCAACTGCAGCGAAAAGCGTGGTCAGGAGTAAACTGGAGCAAGGAAAAGGCCTTGAAGACCCCTAAAGCGCTTTGCAGCCCCAGACGCCAGCCCCTAGGCAAGGACGGTGGATCCAGAAGTGCTGAGAAAATGATGGAGAGGCAGAAAGGGAGATGACCAGGAGGTGGCCACTGACCCAGCTGCGCCCGGAGTTCATTCGGGTGCTTCCTGGTTTCCCTGAAGGGCCCCAGCTTCTTGGCCTGCTTCCATCCATTTCCTCCACGGTCTGATTTCACTTGATAAGGACGGGATGGGGGCGTGGAACCAGGCACCGCAGGGAACAGCGATGGCCCTGAAGCAGAAGCAGGTGTTCCATGTCAAAGCTTCCTGCCCTATCCCAGCCCACACGGACCACAGGGGAATTTAACAGGAGAGAAATTACAAGCCTAATTAAAGCAAGGGTTGTTTTGAACTCTGCAAAATGCTGCCTGTAAGTCGGACAAAGAACCCCGGCCAGCATATTTCCGAGTTCCAGAGAGGAGAGAACAATGAAGTCAGGACAACAGATGGGACCCCAGGGCCACTTTGTGCTGGACAGGATATAAAAATGAATAGCTTTTTTTTTTCTTACCCTCAAAACACTCCCAGCCTTCAATTGCACTAGAAAGCTAAACATCAAATAATAAAGAACAGCTCGCTATAAAACATTCTTCATCCTGCATTGCCAGAGACGAAGTGGAATCTCCCTGGAAATTGCAAGCAAAAAGACTATATCCCATATCCGTCTTAGCCATCCAGGGTGGTTTAGATGCAGCCTCAGCGAGCCCCTCAGAAATAGTCTAAAGCCAGTGTCCCTTTGGTAGTCATTCCAAATCCAGTCTTAAAAGTAGGTCTCCCTGTTAGTCTGCCATGGCCCCAAGAAAAGAGAAGCCAAATCCCTAGAAATAATTCTACCCTGTCGTTCCTGTCTTGATTTTGGTAGACCCCCAACTAGCAAGGATCCAGTATTTCCTAACATCTGATTTCAGGGCTTAGTTCAATGTACCTCTGAGACAGGAGCCAGTGTGCTCCTAAGGAGACCCAGGGTAAAGGATTATTTTAAAGATGCAGAGAGATGGCTCAGGGCTTAAGAACACTTGTTTGGACATCGTAAGGATGGGAGTCCAGTTCTCAGGAGCCATGTAACACGCCTAGTGACTATCCTGCAGATACCTGTGACTCTAGATCCTGGGGTCCAACACTCTCTCTGGCTTTCATGCCTCACATACATGAAGGGACTCCAGCCAGCCCGAGCATGGCAAACACGGCTCTGGCGGGCCTTGCCCTTCTCCCCCATCCCCTCTGCCTTGCTAAAAAGCATTAGATTGCATTCTTAACGCTAGCCACCAAGATCTATTCCCTTATTTGGCCACTTCCTCCTCCTGAGGCTGACTACCAAGGTCCAGCTATGAAAAGCCCTCTTTGGCTGCCCTAATTAACATGCCCAGTTAAAATTAACCCCCCCTCCTAACACAGGGCTTCCCCCTGTACCTTTATAAAACGCCATTTTCCTATGGGCCATGTCTGTGTCTGTCTCCTCTCTCTCCAGAGGCAGACCTTTGTCATTGCTGCCCTCACCCCCCACCCCAGGACAAATATCCTCCCCCTCTCCCTTGTTCCCTTCCCTTCTCTCGCCTCCTGTCCCCTGTCTTTGTCTCTGTTCCCTGACCTCTGTCCCTGTGGGGCAAATAAATCTTTGTGCTGGGAACTTGGTCTTGGGGTGTCCTCATCGATACCATTCTTTTTCAATACACAAGTGCACATACGCTCATGAAGACACACACACACACACACACACACACACACACACCTTGTAGAAGATGTTTTGAAGCACTCCCATATATGTGAGACCCTCTCCCATCCTTACCTTACTCTAGTACCTCAATCACGTGAGGTGGTTGTGAAATGTGTCATTACTACGTGTTCACAGACCAGTCAGCAGGGGATCAGAAAGGACAAGTGACTCGCCTGAAATCCAGCAGGTAAAACTGGGCACGTGACTGACCTAGGCAATCAGTAGAGAGACAACGTTCTCCGCACTGCCTCCACTGTGACATCGCTGTGGAGAGGTTATTTAGGGTGCTGTGCCTGTGGGTTTTGGAGAAGAACCGAAGGGCCCAGGATCAGATTCTCTGGGGGATTTTTATAGAACTCTTCGTCGCCACTCGGTTTGGGCCCCTAATCACGCATGTCCGGTTCCCAGGCACCTTCCCGGTGCCGTCCATGTGTGTGCAAAGCTACATGCATGATTGTAGGCAGAGTCCAGGCCCTGCCCTGTCGACAGAAGAGCCAGCAATTGAGAGAGGAGCACGGACATGAGAAACTGGAGGAGCCCCTGCCTTCTGGATGACTGTAATCTTGGAGGTAAATGTGCTGGGTCAGGGCAAACAGCCTTCCAGTTCATGCTGTGTCTCTGAGTTCCACGGTGATTGCAAGGTCGCATGGATTGACCCACAGTCCTGACAGTGAGAGGAAAACGGGGGAAATGTCAGAAATGAAAGATGTCATGGTTAGTTTTGTCAACTTGACAGAACCCAGAATTCCCCTGGGAAATGGGCCTCTGGGCATGACTTTGGGAATTTATCTTGACTGAGTTAAGGGAAAGGGCATTCCTGCCCACTGTGGGCAGCGTCATTCCCCAGGAAGGGAATCCTGGACTGTATCAGGTGGAGACAGTGAGCGGGTCACCAGCTTGTGTGCATTCCTTGTCTCTGCCTCTTGACTGGGGGTGAATGTGACCGCTGCCCTCAGGCTCCCGAGGTGCTGAAATCCGTGCTGTGAACCCTCTCTCCCTTAGGTTCCTTTCGCCAGGTCATCCTGTAGCAAGAGGAAAAGAAACTACTGCAGAAGGGAAGAGGAGCAGAGAGAGAGAGAGACTAGAACTTTCTGGCTGAAGCAGATGATAGTGTATTAGGTAAAAACCGAAGCACAGAAAGCCAGGTCCTCAAAAGGGTCGAGCCAGTCCTTTCAGAAGAGTCCTCAGCTCTGCCGAAAACATGTGGGCAGAACTCACCACGGGGTGTGGGTCTGACTGGGAAGTGGAACTGAGGAACAATCAGCTTTCTCCAACTCATGGGTTTCCTCCTGCAAGCTCCTCCCTGCGGATTACCCCCTGGCACCCCAACCTACCCCATCCTGAAGTGTGTGGCTGCTGCCCCCTGCTGGACGAACCCTGCCGGACCCCCCCTTTGGAGGGCAGCCACTTTCCACATCCAGGCAGGAGCTGTAGGAGGCAGGCAGTAAAATAGTATTTAAATATAGCCAGAGACCGAAATAAATTTGTTCTGGAAACGTCTAAAACCTCTGGCTAGTGATCAATACAAGCTTGTGAAAAGGGAAGAGCAAGAGGGAATCGAGGGCAGGGAGCCTCCTGAGGTGGAAGGTTTAAAGGCTGTCTGCCTCCTGCCTTGGGTCCGTCCCAAGTATACTCCCCTCCCTGTAAATGCAGTGTTACAGTTCGCCAGGAAGGTTTGCAAGGACTCCATGGCTAAGAGACTGGCGTTCAGGTCCTCGGGAGATCCTTTCTTTTCTCTTATCCCAGAGACTCCAGACTTAGCCCCTCCCCGCCCCGTGTTAGCGTGTGCGGTCCTTGCTTCCCACTCGCCCTCCTGGCTTAGGCTGCGCTTCTAACTGAACTCTTCACAGTGCCCACGCTCTGCCTCCTCTCTTCCCACAGTCGCTCCAGTGTGTGTTCTCTCCTACCCACCCTCCAACACTTACAAATCTATTAATAGCATCATATCACACACACACACACACACACACACACACACACACACACACACACACACACACACACACACAAATGAAACAAAACTGAACAAAAAATGAAAAAAAAAACAGGAAAAAATATAAATATATATAGAGATAGATAGATAGATAGATAGATAGATAGATAGATAGATAGATAGATAGATAGATAGATAGATAGATAGTTTCACTGTGTAGCCCTGGTTGTCTTGGAACTCCCTTTGTAGACCAGGCTGGCCTCAAACTCATAGAGATCCCCCTCCCGAGTGCTGGGATTAAAAAAGCACACACCACTATGCCTGGCCAGAAGAGGTAAATTTTTGTGGTTTGGTTTGGTTTGGTTTTGGTGTGTGTTTTTTGTTTGTTTGTTTGGTTGGTTGGTTGGTTGGTTGGTTGGTTTGGTTTTTCGAGACAGAGTTTCTCTGTGTAGCCCTGGCTGTCCTGGAACTATCTTTGTAGACTAGGCTGGCCTCCATCTCATAGTAATCCACCTGCCTCTGCCTCCCGAGTGCTGGGATTAAAGGTGTGCCCCCCCCCCCCCCCCGCCTGAATTTGTTTTGTTTTTGGTCGTGTTCTTGTTAACTTTTTTCCTGGCTAGTTTTTTCTTTTTTTCCCCCACATATTACATCCCAATTGCAGTTTCCCCTCCCCTTCCCTTCCTCCAGACTCGCCTACCACCCCTCTCCTCAGATCCATCCCCACCTTTGCTTCCCCTCAGAAAAGAGCAGGCCTCCCTGGGACATCAACCAAACACAGCATAACAAGCTACAATAAGACCAGGCACCTACCATCACATCAAGGCTGGACAAGGGAACCCTGCACGAGGAAAAGGGTCCCACAAGCAGACCAGAGTCAGAGACAGCCCCTGCTCCCACTCTTAGGAGTCCCACAAGAACCCCAAGCTACATAACCATAACATATATGCAGAGGACCTAGGTCAGACCCATACAGGCTCCCTGATCTCTGCGAGCCCCCAGGAGTTCTGCTCAGTTGATTCTGTGAGCTGTGTTACCATGTTATCATGATGTCCCTGACCCCTCTGGTTCCTCCGTCCCTCCTCCCCCTCCTCTACAGAACTCCCCAAGCCCTGCCTAATGTGAGATTCCGCATCTGCTCCCACTGGTTGCTGGATGAAATCTCTTGGATAACAATTCTGCTAGGTCCAATCCCAGGACACTCTGCAGGCAGGACACACTGTAGGTCGAAGGTTTTGTGGCTTGATGGTGTCCAAACTCCACTTGAGGCCTTGCCTGGTTACAGAAGATGTCATGTTCAGGCTCCATGTCCCCCATTATTAGGAGTCTTTGCTAGGGTTACTCTTGTAGATTCCACAGGGTTTCCATTGCGCTAGGTTTCTACCTCACCCAGAAAATGCCCCCAATTCCAGTCATTTTTCTCAGTATTCCCCTGCTACACCTGACCCTCCTGTTTCCACTCCCTATCCCCCCCAAGGGAAAGCTATTTTATTTCTCCTTCCCAGGGAGTTTGGGTGCCCCCCCCCATGAACCCTCCTTATTACCTAGTCTCCCTGGGTCTGTGGATTGTAGCATAGTTACCCTTTATTTTACAGCTAATATCCACTTATAAGTGAGTACATACCATGTTTGTCTTTCTGGATCTGGGTTACTTCACTCAGGATGATTTTTTTTTTAAGTTCCATCCATTTGCATGCAAATTTAATGATGCCATTGGTTTTGTTTGTTTGGTTTTTGGTTTTTGGTTTTGTTTGTTTGTTTTTGAGACAGGGTTTCTCTGTGTAGTTTTGGTGCCTGTCCTGGATCTCGCTCTGTAGATTAGGTTGGCCTTGAACTCGCAGAGATCCACCTGGCTCTGCCTCCCAAGTGCTGGGATTAAAGGCACCACCACCCAGCAATGCTGTTGTTTTAACAGCTAAGTAATACTCCATTGTGTAAATAAATGTACCACTTTTTCTTAATCCATTCTTTGATTGAGGGGCATCTAGGTTGTTTTCAGTTTCTGGCTATTATGAATAAAGCTGCTATGAACATAGTTGAGCATGTGTCCTTATAGTATGACTGAGCATCCCTTGGGTATATGCCCAAGAGTGGTATAGCTGGGCCTTGAGGTAGATTGAATCCCAATTTTCTTAGAAACCGCCATACTGATTTCCAAAGTGGCTGTACAAGTTTGCATTCCCATCAGCAGTGGAGGAGTGTTCCCCTTACTCCACATCCTCACCAGCATGAGCTATCACTTGTGTTTTTATCTTAACCATTCTAACAGATGTAAGGTATAATCTCAGAGTCATTTTGATTTGCATTTCCCTGATGGTGAAGGATGTTGAACATGTGTTTTTCAGCCATTTGAGATTCTGCTATTGAGGATTCTCTATTTAGATCTGTACCCCATTTTTATTGGATTATTTAGTTTGTTGATATCTCATTTATCAAGTTCTTTATATATTTTGGATATTAGCCCTCTGTCAGATATGGAATTGGTAAAAACCTTTTCCCATTTGTAGGCTGCCATTTTTGTCTATTGATCATGTCCTTTGCCTTACAGGGGCTTTTCATGAAGTCCCATTTATTATTGGTTTTTTTTTTTTTTTTTTTTTTTTTTTTTTTGGTTTTTTGAGACAGGGTTTCTCTGTGTTGCTTTTGGAGCCTGTCCTGTATTATTGGTCTTAATATCTGCATTATTGGTGTTCTGTTCAGGAAGTTGTCTCCTGTGTCAATGTGTTCAAAGTTATTCCCCACTTTCTCTTTTATCGGGTTCAGTTATCTGGTTTTTTGTTTAAGTCTTTGATCTACTTGGAATTGAGTTTTGTGCAGGGTGATAAATATGGATCTATTTGCCTTCTTCGACATGCAGACATCCAGCTAGACTAGCAACATTTGTTGAAGATACTTGCTTTTTTTTTCTGTTGTGTATTCTGGCTTCTTTATCAAAATTCAGGTGTCCATAGGGGTTTGGATTTATGTCTGGGTCTTTGATTTGATTCCATTGATCAATATGTCTGTTTTTATTCCAATACCACAGGGTTTTTATTACTATAGTTCTGTAGTACAGCTTGAAATCAGGGATGGTGATACATCCAGAAGTTCTTTTACTATTCAGGATTGTTTTTTGTTTTTCCATGTGATGTTGAATATTGGTCTTTCAGGGTCTGTGAAGAATTGTGTTGGAATTTTGAAGGGGACTGCATTGAATCTGTAGATTGCTTTTGGTAAGATTGCCATTTTTACTATATTAATCTTACCAATCCATGAGCATGGGAGATCTTTACATTTTTTGATATCTTCTTCAGTTTCCTTCTTCAAAGACTTGAAGTTATTGCCATACAGGTCTTCCACTTGCTTGGTTAGAGCTACCCCAAGATACTTTATATTATTTATATATTATGTATTGCAGCGAGCCACAAGAATATATTATAGAGATTCAGCTGTATATAATAAGCTATACCTTGATCAACCAAGGTGTCCTTCAAGAGGAAGCCATTTATCAAGGAATATTTGGTGTTATTGAGCTTATTAATATATATCAGCTGTCTTCTGCTATGAAATTCTTGTGCACCCATAAACTACTAGGCCATTTTGCAAATAGTTTAGCTTCTCAGACCTACTGCTGATCCACTAGGTAACTAACACCCCTGCAGGGCCTAGGAGACAGGCGGGCTGTAGATGCACAGCTTTGTTTCTTGTGCAAATGAAGCTCAGACTATCCCTTGCCTTCAGGCCTAGTAGCATTGCAGAGCGATTGACTCGGGACAATAGGGCTTTTTGCATGACCAGGTGCAGTAAGGACTGGAGCAGATTCCATGGGCAGACAGGGAAAAGAGAACAAGGAGAGTTTCTGGTAGATTGTAGACAGAGCTGCGTGGCTGGACAGAAGAGAAGAAGGCAGAGTTTCTCAGGGCCGGGGGCAAGGAGCAAGGAAGGAAAGATGGAGGGTGAATGAACAGAGGACGAAGATGAGGTCAAAAACACAGGAACTTAGTTAGAACTATGAGAAAACAGAAAAAGTAGGTACGGAGAGGAATTGAGTGTCAGGACAGAACTGAAGCTGTATAGATAGAATTTGTCTTAGAGAAATAAACAGACAAAAGAGCATGGTGTACATAGATTCTCTTCCCTCAGATAACCCCATGACAGACATAGGATCTTCCCCAGGACTCTGGGAGGAATCTTCTCAAGGCAGGCCCCTGCGAAAATTCCATTATTATATTATATATTGAACCCAGGTCCTCTGGAACATGAGTCAGTGCTCTTAACCATGGAGCCACCTATCTCTCCCTTATATATTATATTATTGTGAAGACTGTTGTGTCCCTGATTTCTTTCTCAGCCTGCTTGCCGTTTGTATATAGGAAGGCTACTGATTGGTTTTAGTTAATCTTGTATCCAGCCACTTCCCTGAAGGTGCTTATCAGCTGTAGGAGTTCCCTGGTAGAATTTTTGGGGTTGATTATAGATATTATCATGTCATCTGCAAATAGCAATACTTTGACTTCTTCCTTTCCAATTTGTATCTTCTTTTTCTCCTTTAGTTGTCTTATTGCTCTAGTTAAAACTACATTGAGTAGCTATGAAAAGAGTGGACAGCCTTCTCTTGTTCCTAATTTTAGCAGAATTGCTTTGAGTTTCTCTCCATTTAGGTTGATGCTAGCTACAGATTTACTGTAAATTGCCTTTACTATGTTTAGGTATGTCCATTTGTATCCCTGATTTCTCCCAGACTTCTATCATGAAGGGATGTTGGATTTTGTCAAAGGCTTTTTCAGCATCTAATGAGATCATGTGTTTTTTTTCTTTCAGTTTGTTTATATGGTAGATTACATTGACAGATTTTTGCATATTGAACCATCCCTGCATCTCTGAAGCCTACTTTACCATGGTAGATTGGGTGATCTTTTGATGTGTTCTTGGATTCAGTTTGCTAGTATTTTATTGAGTATTTTTACATCAATGTTAATTAGGAAAATTGGTTTGTAATTCATTCTTTGTTGAATCTTTGTGTGGTTTGGGTATCAGAGTGACTATGGCCTGATATGGATTCACAACACACCCCCACGGTTGGGCATGGTTGTGCATGTCCAGCCGAACCTAGTCAATTCTACCTAGTCATTTCCGGGTCAAAATGTCTCGCGTGACTAGGACCCTGTGGCTTTGCGTGGTTGCGTGAAGTGTGCAGTGCAACCATGTGATCTATGCGCATGCGTGGAATAGCCACATGGGCCTGTGTGCGCAGGCACGGCCCAGTCTTTATAAGCCGGCGCCATGATTCCTGGCTCCATCTTTATTCACCTGTCTTTCCACAGGCCTGTGCACATCTGTCTCTCTTCCTTATCTTAATAAAACTCTTGTTAGTGGATTCTGTCGTGTTTTGTGATGTTTCCTCGCAGGGTAAGAGCTCCGCAAATAACCAACATGGCCTCATAAAATCAATTTGATAATGTTCCTTCTGTTTCTATTCTGTGGAAGAATTTGAGGAGTATTGGTATTAGCTCTTCTTTTGACAGTCTGGTAGAATTCTGCAGTAAAACCATTTGGCCCTGGACTTTTTTTGGTTGGGAGATTTGTTTTTGTTTTTGTTTTTTTTTCTCAAGACAAGGTTTCTCTGTGTAGTTTTGGTGTCTGTCCTGGATCTCACTCTGTAGATCAGGCTGGCCTCACCAAGATCTGCCTGCCTCTGCCTCCTGAGTGCTGGGATTAAAGGCGTGTGCCCCGGCCAGTGAGGTGTCAACGGGACGACCCACTTGCGGGAGAGAATGAAAGGGACGGGGAGACACAAGAGAAGACAGCAAGACAGGGTTCTGATCAAACTACAAATTTTATTCTCCTCAGCAAGGCTTATATAGCATGGGAGGGGAAGGGGGCAGGAAGGAGGGAAGGGGTCACGACGTGCCATACATGCAGGTGAAGGGAGATGTGCAAGTCGTGAGGGTGTTGTGCTAGGTGGTAAGGTCACTGGACAGGGCCCATTGTTCTTTGGCTATGCTACCTGACCTACCTGCCCCGTTCTTTATCTTTGGGGGCATCTGGTTTAGGGCAGGGGCTTGTTCTCTGGCCTAGCTAGTACTTTTCCATGGTCCATGTTTGGTCCCTGACAGACAAGTGCCACCACCACCTGGCGCTGGTTGGGAGATTTTAATAACTGCTTCTATTTCTTTGGTGTTATTGGACTATTTAAATTGTTTATCTGATCTTGATTTAACTTTGGTAAGTGGTATCTATTGGGAAGATTGTCCATATCTTTTAGATTTTCCAATTTTGTGGAGTACTGGTTTTTGAAGTATGACCTAGTGATTCTTTGGATTTCCTCAGTGTCTGTTGTCCCCTTTTTCATTTGGGATTTTGTTAATTTGGATGTTCTCTGTCTTTTAGTTTGGATAAGGGTTTGTCTATCTTGCTGCTTTTCTCAAAGAACCAACTCTTTGTTTCATTGATTATTTTTTTGTTTTTTTTTAAAGATTTATTTATTGTGTATACAGTGTTCTGTATGCATCTATGTCTTCAAACCAGAAGAGGGCACCAGATCACATTAGAGATGGTTGTGAGCCACCATGTGGTTGCTGGGGATTGAACTCAGGACCTCTGGAAGAACAGCCAGTGCTCTTAACCTCTGAGCCATCTCTCCAGCCCTCATTGATTCTTTGTATTGTTCTTTTTGTTTTTCTTTTATTGATTTCATCCCTCAGTTTGATTTTTTCCTGCCCATCTACTCCTCTTGGGTGTGTTTGCTTCTTTTTGTTACCGAGCTTTCAGGTGAGCTGTTAAGCTGCTAGTATGAGATCTCTCCAGTGTCTTTATGTAGGCACTTAGTGCTATGAACTTTCCTCTTAGCACCACTTTCATTGAGTCCCATAAATTTGAATATGTTGTGTGTTCATTTTCATTTAATTCTAGGAAGGCTTTTTTTTTTTTTTTTTTCAAGAAAGGGTTTCTTTTTGTAGCCCTGGTTGTTCTGGAATGCTCTTTGTACACCTGGCTGGCCTCAAACTCACAGATCTGCCTGCCTCTGCCTCCAAAGTGCTGGGATCAGAGGCATGCGCCACCACCGCTGGTGAATTCTAGGAAGTTTTTATTTCTCTATTTCTGCCTTGACCCAGAAGTCGTTCATTAGGGAGTTGTTTAGTTTCCATGAGTTTGTAGGCTTTCTGTTGTTTCTGTTAGTGTTGAAATTCCAGCTTTAATCCATGGTGGTCTGATAGGATGCTGAGTGTTATTTCAATTTTCTTTTATCTGTTGAGACTTGCTTTGTGACTGAGTATGTGGTCAGTTTTGAAGAATATTCCATGAGGTGCTGAGAAGAAGATATATTCTTTTGTGTTTCAGTGAAATGTTCTGTAGATATCTGTTAGGTTCATTTGATTCATAACTCCATTATTCATCAGCTTCATTATTTCTCTGTTTAGTTTTTGTCTGGATGACCTGTCCATTGGTGAGAGTGGTGTATTAAAGTTTTCCCCTATTAATGTGTGATTTAAGCTTTAGTAATGTTTCTTTTACAAATGTGGGTGCCCTTGTGTTTGGGGCATGTTAAGAACTGAAATGTGATCTTGCTGGATTTTTCCTTTCATGAGTATGAAATGTCCTTCTCCATCTCTTTTGATTAATTTTGGTTTGAAGTCTATTTTGTTAGATAATAGAATAGCTATACCATCTTGCTTCTTGGGCCCATTTGCTTAGAAAAAAATCTTTTTTTAATCCTTTACTCTGAAGTAATATCTATCTTTGATGCTGAGGTGTGTTTCTTGTATGAAGCAGAAGGATGGATCCTCTTTTCATATCCATTCTCTTAGCCTGTGTCTTTTTACTGGGGAATTGAGACCATTTATATTGTCCTAGAGTATAAAAAAAATGACTCCTCCAAGTAGAGACATACAGGTACAGCAGACTTTGGCATATTGAAGCAAAGTGTGTGACTATAGAATAATAATAATAATAACAATAATAATAATAATAATAATAATAATAATAATAATAAAACTGCCGAGTTCATTGGCTGTGCCTGCTGTAATCCCAGATTGAGACAGAAGGATGTCTATGAGTTCAAGGAGAAAGGAGAGAAGGAGGGAACAATTCATTCCAAGTGTGGGGCAGAAAATGAATGAGATGAATGTTAGGACAACTTGTTTTGTATCTGTAGTAAGAAAAGGCTGGAATAAACTAAATGCCCACAAATAGGAGTGGAGTAATAAAATCAGGCCCTGTTTACCATGGGTATCATGCATTGACTGAAAGAAATCCAAGCTATGTATGGGGCAGTGCCTGGAGCAGAGCAGAGCTCTGCATCTAGACCTGTGACTTTGCCCCCCTGTTGACCCAATTTCCTCATGTAAAATAGGAACAACGAAGGCTGGAGAGATAGCTCAGTGGTGAAGAGCACACACTGCTCTTGCAGAGGACCTGAGTTGAGATCCCACATCAGGCTGCTCATAACCACCTGTAACTCCAGTTCCAGGGGATCAGACACCCTTTTCTGGATTCCGAGGGCAACTGCATTTAATGTGATACACATAAACTCACACAGGCACATGCATATAAACATAAACTTAGAAAAAGAAAAAGAAAATTGAAAAATCTAAAATCGAAACAACAATAATACCCAACTTAACAGGTTGTTCTACAATATCTGAAAATGAGATAGATATGTTAGTAAAATTCCTCACACACCCACAATAACAGATAAGAAAATATAATAAGTATGGTTAACTAGTGGCTAGCTCTGCCCTCTGATCTCCAGGCAAGCTTTATTTGTCAGAACACAAACAAAATATCATACACTTCCCCCTTTTTTTCTACACTAAAAAGCAAAGGTTTTGACTAACAGAAAAACTATATACAATAAGTAAAAAACTATATATAAATATATACAGGCAATAATTACATTAACAATGTCTAGTCCATTAGTATTTGACAGAATCAGGGAAAATACTACATTACCCATTCTATCTTGGTGAGTTCAAAGTGTTATAATTCACTTTCTATCCTAATTTTTATTACCAACCCAAAACTATCTTTTTATGTCTCTCAACCTTATACACTTTACACCTCTTTTATGAATGTCTTTTCTGAATTTGTTAAAAAGGAAAACTATAACTATAAAGTCTTCAACTCTATCAGAGACCCGAGAAGGAAAAAATATTACCGAGTAAACAAAAAGTGTAGAGCAAACAACTTCCAAAAATAAGAAATGACAGAAGCAGCCAGCTTCCTGGACTGTCACCCAAGGTTCCTCTGCAATGTTGGGGCATCCATCTTCAGCCTACAGGTTTAGAATATCTGACAGACTTATCTGTGAAGCAGGATTTTTGAAGGACTGTCCCACCTTGTCTTGACAAAGTTCTGTAGTCATTGTCTTTTCTTTCCTGCTTGTCCATTTCGGACAGCATACTGTCAGTAGTTGAGGCAAGGGCACTTTCTTGCCCAGTGGCTAACTTTTGCCACAAAGAAAGTAAGCTCTATATGGAGTTTCTTTGATGCCCATTATCTTCTCTGACGTAGATCAGTGCTGCCAGGAGTAGACATGTCTCATTGTCATTTAAAAAAAAAAAAAAAGATCTTAAATGCCATATTCTGTAGATCTCTGAAGTGTTTGAAGACCACCTGTCTATCTATAATATATCTCTATTTGACCTTTAAAACATACCTAACATGACTACAAGTTTGATTGTAATAGGTGACTAACTACTAACCCGATTTCTTTATTATTCTAAATAGTTTATATTAATAACTTTCTAGGACTAGAAATTTACATTACATTGTTAAATGAGCTGTATAGGCACAATACCTTGAACAAGCATAGGAACGTATGTACAGTATGTTCAAACCAAAATAACCTTAAATTTGTATCAATATATAAAAATACATATCTATGTAAACTATTTAAAACTAGTAGTTGCAGCCGGGTGGTGGTGGCGGTGGTGGCGGCCCAGCACTCAGGAGGCAGAGCCAGGCGGATCGCTCTGAGTTTGAGGCCAGCCTGGGCTACCAAGTGAGTTCCAGGAAAGATGCAAAGCTACACAGAGAAACCCTGTCTCAAAAAACAAAACAAAATAAAACTAAACAAAAAACAAAAAAGAAAAAGAAAAAACAACCTAGTAGTTGCTTTTTTGTTTGTAAGTAGATTTAATAATCTACCTTTTTATCCTATCTTTTCTATAACATATATACAGTATAACAAAAATAACCTCAAATTTGTATCAATATACAAAAATCCAAGCCAATGTAAAATATTTAAAACTAGTAGTTGCTTTTTGCTTTTTTCGTTTTGTTTTGTTTTTCGAGACAGGGTTTCTCTGTGTAGCTTTGTACCTTTTCCGGGAACTCACTCTGTAGCCCAGGCTGGCCTCGAACTCACAGAGATCCTCCTGCCTCTGCCTCTCGAGTGCTGGAATTAAAGGTGTGTGCCGCCACCAGCCCGGCTAGTAGTTGCTTTTTTGATCTAAAAATAGATTCAATAATATACCTTTTTATCCTATGTGTATATCCCCCTTTTTCCTTTTTAGAACAAGATCCTGAATCTAATCTCCTTTGTTCAGCTTTTTTCCTGGCCATTACCAATAACAACTTGTAACCAACCCTCCTAAACAGAATTCCAGGCCAGTCTGAGATACATAGCAAGACCTTGATCCAAATTTGGCAAGTAGTGAAAGAGCGATTACCCATCAGTGGAGGGAAGCAGGAACTAGTGTATAAATCCGGTTGGGTTCGTGTGGTGGTTTGAAAAAGTCTATCACCACCACCACCACCACCACCACCACCACCAGGCTCATGTATTTGGTCACCAGGCGGTGGTGCTGCGTGGGAGGCTTATGGAATTTTCAGGCTCTGATCCTGGCTGGAGGAAGTGTGTCACTGGTGATGTGAGAGTTTATGGCAGTGGTGGTTTAAATGAGAATTCCGCCCCCAGTAGGCTCAGATGTTTGAGTACTTGGTCCCTGGTTGGGGGCACTGATGTGTAGGGTTAGGTGCAGCCTTACTGGAAGTACTTCACGGGGAGTGATCTTTGATCGCGCCGTTCCTGATGCTCCGTCTCTGTTTGGTATTTGTAGTTCTGGATGGGAGCTCTCTTCAGCCAGTTCCTGATGCCATGCCGGCTGTTTGCTACCATAGTTCTTTGCAACGACAGACTCTTCTCCCTCAGGAACCAATAAAAAGGCAAATAAACCCTTCCTTCTGTAAGTTGGCTTGGTCATGGTGTTGTAAAAACGGCAGGCTTTGGCAAGTTGGAGCCGAGGGCCCCACAGCGGGTGAGAAAGAGACAGCCACGCACACACGGCCAGTGGTGGTCATGGCAAGTGGGAGCCACGGGAAAGACATATCACAGAGGCAGCACTCGAGTGAAAAGTTTTATTATTAAAGGGGGAAGGGAGAGGGGGCTGGAGAGATGGCTCAGAGGTTAAGAGCACTGACTGCTCTTCCAGAGGTCCTGAGTTCAATTCCCAGCAACCACATGGTGGCTCACAACCATCTGTAATAAGGTCTGGTGCCCTCTTCTGGCCTGCAGGGACACGTGCAGGCAGAATACTGTATATGTAATAAATAAATCTTTTTTAAAAAAGGGGGGGGGAGAAGGAGGAAGGGAGACAGAGAGGGGAGGAAGAGATGGCAGAGGAGGGAGAAAGAGAGAGAAGATGAGAGAGAGAGAAGGTGAGCATCTTATGGGAATAAAGCATGGGGGAGGAGGATGCTGGGCAGGCCGGGGGTGGGTCTGAAATGCTAACACATGGTATTTTTTTTTTTTTTTCGAGACAGGGTTTCTCTATGTAGCTTTGCGCCTTTCCTGGAGCTCACTTGGTAACCCAGGCTGGCCTCGAACTCACAGAGATCCGCCTGGCTCTGCCTCCCGAGTGCTGGGATTAAAGGCGTGCGCCACCACCGCCCGGCTTTTTTATTTTTATTTTTTTTATTTTTTTTTATTTTTCGAACACATGGTATTTTTATTGTTGGGTTTTTTTTGTTGTTGTTTTTTGCTTTTTTGAGACAAGGTTTCTCCATAGTCTTGGCTGTCCTGGAACTTACTCTTACAGAGAAACCCTGTTTCAAAAAACCAAACCAAAGAAAAAAGGAAGAAAAAAAAAAGAAGAAAACTAACACAATAGCTTTTTCTCTTCCGGTCTACTCTCTGCTTCCTGCGTATGGTTGACATGTGACCTCTTATCATCTTGATCTGGCTTCCTGATGCCACCCACTCCTTCCTCACCACTGTGGACTCTCCCTCTGGAACCCTAAGCCAAAATGAACTTCCTTCTGTAAGCTGCTTCGGGTCATGGTGTTTCATCACAACAACAAAAAGCAAGTGATAGAGGTAGCAAATTAGAAACCTATATAAAAAAAGTTCAAACACTCTTTTTTCCTTTGTGTGACACGTAGGGACAAGACGCCACCAAGTCTGTTTTATGCATTTGGTGACCTGTGGTGTAAACGTGTCACAGTGCTGTCCACTGAAAACACACCCAGGGCTGGCCTATTTAATACATCCCCGGGCCAGAGGCTGACACGGACCTGTAAACCAGCTGTCAGCTGGGTGACGTTTGGGCGGCTGGCAGAGGGGATGGGGGTGGGGGGTGGGGTTGGCTCTTACCTGGCTGCAAAACTTCAATGTACACAATGCCCTCTGGATCACTGGGTTGTTTCTAGTTCAGAAAGATGGACACTTTCACCACAAAGCCCGGCCGGCGCTCTGATCCCTTCAAACCCTCTATAAATGTGCGGACTGACAGAGTAGCGCCCCCTCTCCTTGTACACAGCATGAGGATGGGCAGCTGTGCCCGGCCTAGGCACCTGTCCCCATAGAGTGCATCCTCCTGTGCATGCCTGTCCAGTGCATGCCTGCACTCCTGCACTGGCGGTGCTGACTTCATCAACTATTTATTGCTGCTGGGGGAGAGGGCACCTGCTCCGAGTACTATGATGAACAACTTTATTTTTATTATTTTTATGTGTGTGTGGGTTGGGATTCCTCCTTGGGATACCAGAAGAGGGTGCTGATGCCCTGGAGCTGGAGTTAGAGGTCATCGTGGGCCACCAGACTCGGGTGCTGGGAACTTATCTTGGGTGGGTCCTCTGTACCAGCCCCAAGTGTGTGTATCTGCTGAGCCATCTCCCCAGCCTTCCCCAGTCTTATTTATAACAGTGGTTCTCTGCCTGTGGGTTGAGACCCCTGAGGGGCGGGTGTCAAACTACCCTTTCACAGGGGTCGCCTAAGACCATCGGAAAACACAGATATTTACATTAAGACTCAAAACAGTAGCCTAATTATAATTATGAAGTAGCAACAAAAATAATTTTATGGTTCAGTCACCACACCCTGAGGAACTGTATTAAAGGGTCGCAGCGTTAGGAAGGTTGAGAAGCACTGGTTTATTATAACAAAACCTTGAGACAACTTCAATGGTGATCAGGGAAGAACAGATGGTAGTGTATTGGTATGACGGAGTAAATGATTTAACAGCTCTATGTGTCCTATGAGTAACTCACAAGACTGTGTATGTTACATAATGGCATCAGCAGCATTATGGCACATGCATACACATAGTCATGTCACTTACTGATGGGGACATGCTGATTTCATCATTGTGTGGCTGTTATAAGGTGTGACTGTACAAACCTAAATAGTATCACCTACTACAAACCATAGCTATATACTGTAGCTCATTACTCCTAAGCTACCAACTTATTCAGCCTGTTACAGTGTGGTACTTACCACTGGAGTACAGTGGTAAACATCCGTGCATCTAAATGTATCTAAACACAGGACAATAAAAATCCTAGTGAAGGGAGTGTCTCAACTCTCCTATAATCTTCGGGGCCACCATTACGTATGCAGTCATTTTGTGGCTCGTGGCTGTGTACACACGTGGCGGTTTGGTAATGCCCAAAACCAAACCCTTCTTTATGGGGTCATGCCTGTGTGGAAAATGCACAAAACCAGACACAATAATGACAAGTGTCACACTCTGGAGCGGGGAGGGAGGGACTGGGATTGCAAGCTGGGGGTAGGGCAGGCTGCAACTGTATCAGCAGTCCTTTGCTTCCGGTGATCACAGCTGAGCAGGGAGCAGACCGATGTGTGCTGTTACTCTTTTTACGCTTCTGCCTGTTTCAACAGTGTCGGGGATTTAAAAGGGCTGGGAGAGTGCTCGTCTGGCGTGTGTGCAGCCCTGGGTTCAGTCCCTGCAACACACACGCTTAAGTATTTACTTAAATTGTGTGTGCGTGTGTGCTTGTGTGTGTGCATCTGTGCAGCTGTAGGAGTGCCACAGCACGTGGCTGGAGGGCGGAGGGCAGCTCTCAGGAGTCACTCCTACTGCCCTGTGGGATCCGGGGATGAATGGAGGGTTGTGGGGTCTGAATGCAAGCTCGTCTCTCCACTCAGCCATCCTGCCAGCCCCTGTGCACTTAAAAGAACAGTCAACGACTAAATGTGACAGAGAAAAAACAAAACAAAAAAACAAGCAAGTATTTGCAGCGTGTGTTGAGGGAGGTGTCCCCGTGGGAACTAAGCCCGGAAGTGGCGGAGTAATCCCAAGGAGGCAACAAAATGGGTTGAAACTTGCCTAGAAGACAGAAAACAACCTGGTGGTATTTTGAACATTTGGGATATGAACATGACCTGCAATTAGAAAAATAGAAACCAGAGCTGGAGAGATGACTCAGTACTTAATAACACTGGTTCCTGCAGAGAAACCATGCTCGATTCTGAGCATACCCATAGTTGGCTCGCAACCACTCCCAGGGGATTTGACTCCCTTGTCTGATCTCCTTGGGAACCAGAAATGCACATAGTATACAAACATACATGCAGGTAAAATGCACACATAACATAAATATATATATATATATATACACATCTATTTATACATGTGTGTATATGTGTAAATATACACACACACACACATCTATTTGGATGCCTAGGTGAGAAATAAATTATTATAAATTTAATAGGTTGTTAAGAAGAATAAAACTTCACTGAGCAAAATTGGTCAATGGCTGTTAATAAATTTGCATTTCCAAATTCACTCTGCATGTTGACCCATATTTAAATCCTATTTTCCCTTGGAGTTTTTTTTTTATGACACCTCCTTCATGAGGTCACTGGGATTGAATCCCAGCCTTACTCCAACATCCCTGTCACACAGCATTCCTCCTGGAGTCCCCTGGGCCCCTCATTTTCTATCTATCCAATGTTACAACTGCTTAGATAGGCCTTGACTTCCTTGGTGGATTGCCAGATCCTGCAGACACTGGTTTCTTTTGCCTTTGCCTGCCTGAAGGTGTGGTGCTTGTGATGCTTGTTAAGAATATGAACGGAGAGACCTTCCTGAGGAGAGAAACAGATAACGAAGTGGATCCCTGGTCCAGCCTGAAGAGTGCAGGATGTTTGTCCTAACCAGCGGTTCCACTGTGCTGTCTGTGGCTGTGATGAACACCCTGAACAAACCCCTCGGGGCAGAAAGAGTTTATTTCAGCTTTCAGGTAAAGTCCATCCCTGGCAGAAGCCAGGGCAAGGAGCTCAAGGCAGGAACCTGGAAGCAGGAACTGAACCAGGGACCTGAGGAATGCTGCTTACTGGCTTGCTCTTTCTGGATTTCTCAGCTTGATTTCATATACCACTGAGGACCACTGGTTCAGGGGTGGCACCACCCAGAGCGAGCTGGGCCCTCCTGCATCAATTAGCAGTGAGGAAAATGCCCTACAGACACACCCATAGGCACATCTGATGGAAGCAACCTGAGGGCCCCTCTTCCCGGCTCTGTCAGGTTGACACCTGAAGCTAATTCTGGCAGCCATGTGCATTGTCTGGGTGTGCTGTGCAAATCTGCCATCTCAGATTCTCTCCTCTCCACTCGTGTGCTCTATCAGTTTCTGTCGCCAGGCTCAGCCACAACTCCAAGATGCCGATGCTGTTCCAAGGAGATGCTTTCAGAAGCATTGTGGGAAAATCATGCCTGCAGTTCCCCCAGCAGCTGGATGCATGCTCAGCTCCAGGTCCAGGGCATATGACTGGGTGGGGATCAGGAGCCCAGAATCAGGATTCCACACAAGAAGGCTAAGGGTACAAAGAGTCAGGCTGCTGAGGGTTGGTCTGGACCAGCAGGAAGTCTGGCTGGAATTTAAGGTAGTTACATCAGTGAGTAAAAATAAAATGAAAATGGAATGCCTTGTCACCCCACTTTCATCGGTGTGGCTGTTACAAACAAAAACAAACCACAGAAAATAGCAAGCGTCCTCCAGGATGCAGAGAAATTTGAATCTCTTGAGCACTGCTGAAGAATTGGGCAGCCACCTTAGAAAACCTTATGGCAGTTCTTCAAAAAGTTAAATATAGATTTCCATACAGTACAGCCACTCCACTTCTGGGAAACATCAGGAAGAGTCAAAAGCAGAGTCTTAAAGTAGCATCTGCACCCCAGCACAGTAGGATCTGCACCTCCCGGCACAGTGGGATCTGCCCCCCAGCACAGTAGCATCTGCACCCCAGCACAGTAGGATCTGCACCCCAGCACAGTGGGATCCGCACCCCGGCACAGTGGGATCTGCACCCCAGTAGTGTTATCTACGATGAGCAAAAGGGGAAGCACCCCATGTCCAACGGGGTGCATGAAGATGAAAACGTGATAAGCATAATGGAGTATTATTCAGTCTTAACGGAAGCAAGGCTGGGGGCCTCTGTCAGTCAAGCGTTGGTCTCCAGAACCCACACAGAAATGCCAGGCATGGTGGCCCGTCTGTAATCCTGGTGCTGGGGTCAGAGACAGCAGGAGCCCTAGGGCTTGCTAGCCGGCTAATTGTAGGTTCCAGGCCAGTGAGAGACCCTGTCTCAGGAGCTGGACAGGCTCCCTCAGAATGATACCTGGGGTGGTCCTCTGGCCAACACACACACAAGCACGCACACACACGTGGTAGTCCTCTGGCCTACACACATACACACATAAACACACACACACCTGGGGTAGTCCTCTGGCCAACACACACACACACCTGGGGTAGTCCTCTGGTCTACACATGCACACACACACACACACACACACACACACACACACACACCTGGGTTAGCCCTTTGGCCTACACACACACACACACACACACACACACACACACACACACACACATTTATTTACAGAGAAGGAAATTCTAACACATCCCACAAGAAGATAAACCTTGGGGGACTTTATGCTATATGGAATAAGCCAGTCACCAAAGGACAGAGGTTTAATGATTCCATTTATATAAAGCATTTTAGATGAATCAAAAATCATAAAGTAGAATGCCAGAGATCATAGGCTGGGAGAAGTGAAGAGTTTCCTTTAATTTCTCTATTTTTTTTTCTTTCAATTCTGCAAGATGAAAGAGTTCAGGAGATGGAGTCAGGGTGGTGGTGACTATACACATTATGAACATACTTAATGTCACTGACCTGTATGGCCAAAAGGGATTAAGACACTAAATCGCATGTTTCATGTACTTTATCACAAGGAGAAAAATGAAAAAAAAATACAGGATAATAAGGCTAGAGAGATGGCTCACTGGTTAAGAGTATTGGCTTCTCTTTCTTAGGACCTGGGTTGGATTCTCAGCAGGACATGGTGGGTCACAATCACCTCTAATTCCAGTTCAGGAGATCCTACGCCCTCTTCTGGCCTCAGAGGGCACTGCACACAAGTGGTGCACAGACACATGGAGACAAAATACCAGTACACATTTTAAAAAGTAATAATCTTCTTTTTGAGACAGGTTATATACATATATATGTTTACATACATATATGTATGTAAAATTTACTTATTTCTTATTTTATGTGCGTTGGTGTTTTGCCTGCATGTATGTGTGTGAGGGTATTAGATCTTAGAGCTACAGACAGTTGTCAGCTGTTATGTGGGTGCTGGGAGTTGAACCCAGATGCTCTTACTGGCTGAGCTACCACTCCAGCCCCTTGAGGCAGGTTTTACAGGTTGTCCTGGAACTCGCTCTGTAGATCAGGCTGGCCTTGTACTCAGAGATCTCTCTGCCCAGAGTGCTGGGATTAAAGGCACCAGGCTAAAAAGTAATGTCTTTTTTAAAAGAAATCATACAAGCGCCGGGCGGTGGTGGCGCACGCCTTTAATCCCAGCACTCGGGAGGCAGAGCCAGGCGGATCTCTGTGAGTTCGAGGCCAGCCTGGGCTACCAAGTGAGTTCCAGGAAAGGCGCAAAGCTACGCAGAGAAACCCTGTCTCAAAAAACCAAAAAAAAAAAAAAGAAAAAGAAATCATACAAGATGACCAATGCAGTTTGAATTTCAGACAAATAACAAAATTCTTCAGCATCATTTTATCTCATGCAACACTGGGGACATACTTGTATTAAAATATTACTCACATATCTGGAATTTCCTTGGGCATTGCCTAATTGTCTGGCAGCCCAGACATAGGTCAAGGATTTTGTTTTGTTTTGTTTTGTTTTGTTTTGTTTTGTTTTTACACAGACCACAGCATGCCTCCTGGGTGGGGGGTATATTCCATTCCCATTTGCTTCTCCAGCCTGGTGTCACCTCCACGTGGGTTGGTCACCTCGCCACCACTGGGTGTTCTAACAGCACTTGCCTCCTAAGACATTCACTGACTGACATGCCTGCCTGTACCTTGGATGGAAAGTGGCTAAGCTTCCAAGTCAGAGAATCTGGTATCAAACACAGCCTGTGGAATTTAAAGCTGGGTGGCTTTAGTAACTCAGCCTCTGTAAGCCTGTTTCCCCCTATAAAATGTGAATGCCACTAAGAGGCTGTGATAAATGAGAACATGTATGTAAAGCACACAGTAGGTGCCCAGAAATATGACGTGCAGTGGCTTTGCAGAGCCAGGATGCAGGGACCTGGTGCAAAAACCAGCCATGCCTTCTGTGCTCCAGGGAGGTGCTATTGGGTGGATGAAGGAGCCAAGTAAGGACATGCACTCTGTAGTGACTCTCTGGCTCCTAGTGGTCCATCCTTGCTGTTAGCCATGGTTCTAGTGGAGACAGAAGACGTTTCCCAGTGCCAGCCTCTGACGGTCTGAAAGAGGAATGTAAGGGAAACAAGGTCTTAAATACTTTTGTGCTTTGCCATAGCCAGTGTATCGGTCCTCACGAGCAGGATGGCACAGAAAAGCCTTTCAACTCATGGGGCTCCCTGAGTCACAGACGTAGCAGTAAGAGTGACAGCCAAGGCTGGCCAGGAAATCAGAGAACACATATAGACTCTTGAGACCCCCCACACCCAGCTCCCTCTCCCCTTAAGAGCATCTTTCGACCTCTAAATTTGTGGCTCAAACTCAAGGCAGCCTTCTTGCCTCAGTGTCCTTTGTGCTGGCATAAGCCACCACACCTAGCCAATTGATGTGTTTCAGATTTTCAAATACACTATTGTTTATATAGCCAGATTTTGAAGGGAGGAGCCTGTTTTAGTGTCTCTCACCTACCAATCCCACCCCCAACCCATCTCCTCCCCAGTCTTAGGTCACAGTGGCCTCCTAGATGCTATGAATCTGCTCCCACTCCCATGACCATAGCTGTTTGGACTAACTGGGGACAGGTTCCCTGTCTTGGACACTGAGCCTATCATACTCCAATCTCACCCTGGGTTGAATTATTTCATAGGGAAATAATTATTTAGTGTGCGTGTGGTGGGGGCTGGATGTAGGGAGAGGGAGAGAGCTCACTCAACATGTTGTATGTTTGGAGATCAGAGGACAGCAAGCGGGAGTTGTTTCTCTCCCTTCCATTGTGAGGATTCTGGGGATTGAACTCGGGTCTTTGAGCTTGGCAGCAAGCACCTTTATTCATGGACCCATCTTGCTTCCTTGGCCTGCTGATTTCTTGAATGGAGGAGAGAGGTCTGTAAGTATTATGTCCATAAGAAAGGGAGCAAGGTATTAACAACAGTTACCCTCAGGGGTAACTGATAGCCCAGTGGTAGCTTCCCATTGCTGCCTTCAAGACTCATAGGAAGTCCAAATGCATTCCTGGCACTGGTTTTGTTTTAAGGCATGTGCCCCAGGCTGGCCCCAAACTTGCTATATAGCTGAGGATAACCCTGAACTCCGGATCCTGCTGCCACCATACCCAGTTTTGTGGTGCTTGGATTGAGCCCAGAATTTCATGTATGCTAGGTAAGCACTCTGCCTGCCCATTGACCTACATTCCTACCTGTCAGGCCTTTAATTTTGAAAGCAGGTTAAAATTAGACCCAATGCAGCCACAGATGAACACTGACCTTGGGCAACGTCATGTTAGCCTCTGGATCCCAGTTTATTCTTCTCCAAAGCAATGGTTTGAGCTCTGACTTCTATGGTCCTAATGAGTAAAATGTATGACTTTTCCTGTTCTATCTCTGTAATTTTTTAAATTACTTCCAATTCAATTGCTTAAATTTGCTTAAATTACTTCCAATTCAATTGTTCTTTAAAAATATTTTTAAGCCGGGCGGTGGTGGTGCATGCCTTTAATCCCAGCACTTGGGAGGCAGAGGCAGGTGGATCTTCTGTGAGTTTGAGGCCAGCCTGAGAAAGGCACAAAGTTACAACAGAGAAATCCTGTCTTGAAAAACCAAAAAGAAAAAAGAAAAAAGAAAAACCAAACCAAAGCAACCACCACCACCACCACCAATAAAAATTCCTATTCTTAACTATTCTTAATTTTAGAAACAAATAAGCTGCATTTTGTATTTAAAAACAACTACAATTTGCTCACTTCATTCCCATGGTTGGCTTCTAGTATTGACTACTTAGAATAGGTCAGAATCACTAAGGAGAAGTTCAGTAAATGCTCTCTCTGCCTGACACTATCCTAAACAGATCAGTGTCCATGAACCCGAACACCGTCTTTTAAAGTGCTCAGCTTGAGCTGGCAGGATGGCTCAACCTGTCAAGTCATGTGCCACCAAGCCTGATGACCTGAGCTTGATCCCCAGAAGCCACCTAGAGGAAAAGACACAATGGACTCCTAAAAGTTGTCTCCTGACCTCCACATGTGTGTGTGGCACTTGCATGTATGTACTCGCACACATAATAAATAAACGTAAAAGAACCCAGCACTCTCTCCCATCTCACTGTGTCCATCAGGGGAATGGGCACAGAGCCATCAAATACCCTGTCCAAGTAGTAACTAGTTTGCTCCGGGGTTTGGATACTAACGGCCTTCATTTCAGAACCCACACCCTTAACCACTACACCATGTATTTTTCAAACACTGGGCTACAGTACTGCAACCCAGCAAGAGACCTCCCACCAACTCTATGTCACCCCTAAAACCATCGGTGGTCTTTGTTTTA
This sequence comes from Peromyscus maniculatus bairdii, assembly GCF_049852395.1. Taxonomy (NCBI): domain Eukaryota; kingdom Metazoa; phylum Chordata; class Mammalia; order Rodentia; family Cricetidae; genus Peromyscus; species Peromyscus maniculatus. Next base: position 23,467,325 of record NC_134863.1, read on the forward strand.
GTAAATCTCCAAATCTGGCATCAAAGTTCCCTCCAGAGAACAAGCAAAATTGATTTAAAACAAAACAAAACAAAAACTTACCTCTGGGCTGTCACAGCAAAGTGTCACAAACTGGATAACAACAATGCCATTGCCTCACTATTCTGAAAGATAAAATCCCAGATCAGGTGCCAGCTGGGCTGACACCTCCTGAGGGCTAGGAAAAGGAGCCTGTTCTAGGTTCTCCCCCTAGTTTCTGGGGGTGTCTTGGTTTGTCGGGTGTCACCCAGCCCATGTCTTCATCTTCCTAAGGCATTCATCTGTGCTCACGTCTTGCCTAAGTGTCTCCATTTCTAAGGACATTAGCTGTGAGCTCCTCGAGGCACATGGGTGGCCAGCGCCTCTCCCCACCCCCTCCGTCCCCCCCACCCCCTCCACCCCTCCCCACCCCTGTGCCAGGACCTCCAACTGCCAAGTTCCACCCACAGAACACTAACTGCCCTAATGGCTGACCATGCCCCCCACCCTTCAGAGTAAAAAGCCCACACTCTGGACTTGAAATCCCACCAATCCCCATCCTGGGAAGCTTCACCCTGAAAAGGTCCACCCCCACCCCCAAGACACTCTATACAAACCTGCCCCTTCTGCTCAGTTCCCTGCTGTTTCTCGCTTGAGCAAAAAACCTTCTTGGTTTTTTCCCTCCCAATAAATGTGTGAGGTTTGTTGTGTGGTGTGACTTTGTGGTAGTCCTTGGCTCCCGACTGCCAGGATACCTTTCCATCTGAGCTGTAATGCTTACATCAGCCATTGTGGATTAGGGACCTCTTCTAACCCGGGATTGCCTCATCTAAATTAATTGCATCAGAAATGACCCTGTTTTCGAAAGGATACACTCAGAAGTACCTGAGAGTTAAGAATTTAACATATGATCTTTGAGTTTGAGGCCAGCCTGGTCTACAGAGTGAGTTCCAGGACAGCCAGGGCTACACAGAGAAACATTGTCTCGAAAAACAAAACCAAAATAAACAACAAAAGCAAAAAGAATTTAGCAGGTGAGCTGGAGAGAGAGCTCAGCAGTTAAGAGTACTTGCTGCTCTTACAGAGGCTTCCTAGTACCACATGGCCATTCACAGAAACCTGTGATAAGATCCAGTGCTCTCTACTGACATCTGTGGGCTCCTGCACACATGTGGTACACACACATACATACACACACACAAAATGAAATATTTTAAAATTTTAACATATGACATAATTCAATCTATACCATTAGGTTTATTGCTTTCCTATAGCAATTTTCTTTCTTTCCTTTTTTTTTTTTTCCTTTGAGACAGGGTTTCTCTGTGTAGCTTTGGTGCCTGTCCTGGATCTCACTCTGTAGACCAGGCTGGCCTCGAACTCACAGAGATCAGCCTGGCTCTGCCTCCCGAGCCCTGGGATTAAAGGCGTGCGCCACCACTGCCAAACTCCAATAGCAATTTTCAATAAGTAATTCCTCTTCCATCAAACAAGTGGAATCTTGCTTCTAAGATAGACCAACAACAGCCACAGCTGTTTAGCACCCAAATTTTATTGCCACCACTTCAAGAAGGACCAACTACAAGGTCTCTGGAAAAAAAAAAAAATCAGATCAGGGCCGGGTGGTGGTGGTGGTGGTGGTGGTGGTGGTGGTGGTGGTGGTGGTGGTGCACACCTTTAATCCCAGCGCTCAGGAGGCAGAGCCAGGCAGATCTCTGTGAGTTCGAGACCATCCTGGTCTACAGAGTGAGTTCCGGGACAGGAACCAAAACTACCTGTCTTGAAAAAAAATCAGAATACTGACATCTAGGCTAGTCAAGGTGGCACATGACTTTAACCCCACAGTTGAGAGGCAGAGGCAAGCAGACCTCCGTAAGTTCCAGGACAGCCAGGGCTATGTAGAGAAAATATTGACATCTAAATGATACATGAGATGCAGTGGTGGTTACTCATGTGGACTCTGCCAGCCACTTGCTCTCAGGAAGGCAAGGCCTTTTCTTTTTCTGCTTTCTCTTTTTGGTTTCTGAGTGTCCTGGGACTCACTCTGTTGACTGGGTTGGCCTTGAACTCAGAGATCCACCTGCTATCTGAGTGCTGGGATAAAGGGTGTATGACACCACAGCCAAGCAAGGCTTTTTCTTTTTTAAATTATTTATTTATTTTTATTTTATGTACACTGGTGTTTTGCCTGCATGTATGTCTGTGTGAGGGTGTCAGAAGTCCTGGAACAGGAGGTAAAGACAGTTGTGAACAACCATGTGGATGCTGGGAATTTAACCCAGATCCTCTGGAAGAGCAGCCAGTGCTCTCTCTCTCTTTTTTTTTTTTTTTTTTGGTTTTTCGAGACAGGGTTTCTCTGTGTAGCTTTGCTCCTTTCCTGGAACTCACTTGGTAGCCCAGGCTGGCCTACCCAGTGCTCTTAATCACTGAGCCATCAATCCATCCCCAGCTTTTTTTTTTTTAATTTTTCTGCATTTATGTGTCTGTGTGTATGTGACTGAGCCGTGGGGATCCTGCGGAGGTCAGAGGACAACTTGTATGACTGGTTCTCTCTCCTTACCGTGCGGGCCCCAAGGTTCACACTCAGGTAGTCAGGCTTGCCAGTAAGTACCTTCACCCCTGAGCCATCTCAACAACCTCTTTTTTATTTATTTTAAAGGTTGAACAAGAAATGTTTAAATGGCCAGGCAGTGGTGGTGCACACCTTTAATCCCAGCACTTGGGAGGCAGAGGCAGGTGGATGTCTGTGAGTTCCAAGGCCAGCCTGGTCTACAGAGTGAGTTCCAGGACAGGCACCAAAACTACACAGAGAAACCCTGTCTTCGAAACCACCCCTATATAGTGATATTTTATTTGTACTGAAATGTGATTTGTATGTTAATAAATAAAGTTGCCTGGGGGTCAGAGCTATTAACTTACTTGAATCAGTCTGACTGTCTGTCTAGTCCAGGACGACCTCACATGTGTTATGCAGCTGAAGATGACCATGAATCTGGTCCTCCTGGGTCCCGCTCTAAGTGCTGGCTCACAGGTCTACTAGATTGTAGATCTGGTAAAGTCAACGAGGAGAGCAAGACCAACAGCTCTTTTTTTAAAACTTTCTCTTTTGAATCAGGGTCTCACAATGTAGCCGGTGGCCAGCCCGGACTCAGAGATCCTCCTGCCTCTGCCTCTTGAGTTCTGCCATTAAAGGCTTGTGCCACCAGAGCCGGCCCTTTTACATTTATTGAGTGTGTATGTGCGTGCATGTTCATGCCACGGTGCACATGTGGAGGTCAGAGAATAACGTGTAGGAGTCAGTTCTCTCCTTCCATCATATGGATTCTGGGCATCTCACTCAAGTCCTCAGGCTTGATGCCAAGAGCTCTTAGCCACTGAGCCACCTCACTGACCCCATCAGCAGCTCTTTTAATGGACCACCATTCACTGTCTACCTCAGCTACAAATTAGTTCCAACTGACTTTGAACATTTTCACTTCAGACATGTTTGAAACTGAGATCACTACCACCCAGCCAGTTCCTCCTTTTCAGCTCCCTGTTTTAATGAAGAGCGGGCCCTATTATCAGCTGATCACAGCAAGAATGTTTTGCTCTTCATGTACAAATAGTGTCCACTGACCTTCCTATTCTTTTTTCTGGCGGGGGGTGGAGGGTAAGGTGTATAGGTGGATGTTCATGTGTGCATGCATGTATGTTTGTCTTGGCTAGATTTTGTCAACGTGACATAAGCTAGTCGCCTGGGGAAACGGATTCAGAGTTGAGCAAATGCCTCCATTAGATTTGCCTAGAGATGCTTGTGATGGATTTTATTGACTAGTGATTGACATGGTGGTGCCATCCCTTGGTCCTGGATGATATAAATAAGCAAGCTAAGCAGCCTATAATGGGGCAAGGCAGCCAGCAGAGTTCCTCCAAGGCCTCTGCTTCACTTCCTGCCCCCAGGTTGCTGCCCTGGCTTCTCCTCAGCTGGGACTATATACTTTTAGTGGAAATAAAGCCTTTCCTCTCCAAGTTGTTTTTGGTCACGGTGCTTACCACAGCAACAGAAAGAGTAAGACAGTGTAGGCCAGAGGTCAGTGTTGGGTGTTGTCTTGTGTTGTTTTCCACCTTCTTTTCTGAGACAGGGACTCCCACTGGACCTGGACCCCAAAGATTCAGCTAAACTGGCTGGCCAGTAAGCCAAGGGATTCCCCCCTCCCCCCCTGCCCGGCAGCACTGGGGTAACAGGTATGTGCCGCCGAGCCCAGCTTGTGGTGCTCAGGACTGCGTCCACAGCAAACTACAACGGAGCCATCTCCCCATCCCCTCAGAAATCTCAACACATCTCTCCTTCACATCCTTAGTTGCCTTGGTTAGGTCCGTCATTTCCCGTTCGGATCGCCGGTTACTTTTTGCAGATGGAACTCACAGGTCATGGGTCATGTCCGGACCCTGTGCAAACCTTTGAATGAGACAAGATAAACCCAAAGCTCTCTTGGTTTGGGAGCTGTGACCTGGCCTCAATATCCTGGACCTAAACTGCCTGACCACTTGTCCAGCATGCAGTTCCCAGATACTACTCACCTCCCCTCACAGCAGACTGCCATCTGCCTAGAACAGTGGGCTACACTTTCATCTCCTGAGACTACTACACCACTCCAGGGTTGGAGCATTGATTCTCCTCCGCCACACGGGACCCATGCTTCTGTCCATCAAGGCCATGATTCTTTTGGTATTGCGGCCACCTTCACACCTACCATCGGGAGCAAGGGCGGACCAGCGTTGCTGCTGCTAGTTCTGTTCTTCTCCTCTTTCTATTTATATCCACAGCAGCTGGCGAGAGCCCGGCGTGTGGTGGCTGCTACAAAATATTTAATCAATTCTGAGTTGACTTTTCTGATTTTTCCATTCTTTCTAAGTTTGAGGAGGTGGCTAACAGCAGGGTGGTTGGGGAGACCTTTCACGACACCAGAAGCCACAGCTCAACTACAGCCACGTAAAACACGCAAAAAGTGTGGCCTAGGGAATCACCAACACTTCCATCTGGTGAATGCACAGTGCCGAAGCTCGCTGGAGTCTGTGCTTGAATGGGTGGGCGGGCAGCACTCAGCTGCCTCTGAACATCCTGTGCAGCCAGCCTGTCGCCTTTCAGTGAGTGATCATGAGTGCACACCACTCAGGTTTCCTTGGCTAGAAAGGATTATCACCTTTGGCTTCTGAAGAGAACTGTCACTAACAATTTTCATTCCCATCTTTTTTGTTTGCTTTTTGAGACAGGGTTTCCTCTGTGTAACAGCTCTGGCAGCCCTGGCTGTCCTGGAACTCGCTCTGTAGACCAGGCTGGCCTTGAACTCACAGAGATCCGCCTGCCTCTGCCTCCCGAGTGCTGGGATTAAAGGTGTGCGCCACCACCGCCCGGCTTTCATTCCAATCTTAAAGCCTTCTTTCCTTCAAAAGTGAAGATGTGCCACAACTATAGTTTTTATAGTAATTAATAAGTAATTATAGGCACATCTGTAATCCCATTACTCTGGAGACACAGGCAGAAGGATACAATTCCCAGACCAGCCTGCTCCATTCCCTAGTGAATCCCTATCTCGAAAACAGAAACAGTGACTCAGACAAATGCTGCATCTCCATCATGTGCTGAGTCCAGACTTCAATGCACACACAGGACATCAAAGCGGAAGGGCTGGAGGGAGCATGGAGGTAATGGGAAGGATGTGACCACAGTGCATGGTATACAGATGAAAGCAGCGTAACAACCCAGCATGCTTACAATGAACACATGCCAACAGAGGAGCACAGAAAACAATCTCCTTAAATACAGATTGGGGAAGGAAGCGAGTCAGCCACGTTAAAATGAAGATGTCTAGCCTACTCCCATTATAACAGGCTTAGAATTAAACTTTGGACATTGGCATTTTGTTATTTGTGGTAGTAGGGATTGAACCCAGGGCCTTCTGCATACTAGACATGCACTCTACCACTGAGCTATATCCCTAGGCAGACATTAGCTTTTTTAAAAAAAATATTTACTTTTACATTTTGTCTGCAATACGCATGCCCTTGTGTGCCACAGCCTGTATGTGAAGGGTAATTTTTGGGAGTCGGCTCTCTCCTTCCAGTTACGTGGGCCCCAGAGATCACACACAGGCCACAGGGTTTGGTGGCCAGTGCCTTTACCTGCTGAGCCATCTTGACCGCCCAAGTTTAAACACTTTATTAGGAAGCTAAGGCAAAGCAGCCATCCCAGCCGGGCGGTGGTGGCACATTCCTCTAATCCCAGCACTCGGGAGGCAGAGCCGGGTGGATCTCTGTGAGTTCGAGGCCAGCCTGGTCTACAGAGTGAGTTCCAGGACAGACACCAAAACTACACAGAGAAACCCTGTCTCGGGGGGGGGGGGGGGGACCTGCAAAACAGCCATCCCTGTACCCCAAATGAGAACACAATATTCTATTTTCTATTCTAAACAAGTCTGAAATCTACACCAAGAACTAGAAAGTCATTTTATCAGTTTCTGAATAAGGGGGAGTGGCCCAAAAGCCCTGGCAAAAACTGCTTCATTTGCTCAGACTTGCATCCTGCGCCTCCCTGCTCCACCTGGATTACACACAGAATTTCTCTCATCTGTTATTCTTGTACTTTGGTCTGCGTATTTAGAAGTGCTTTAGTTTTTCTTCCAAATTCTTCTTTCTCACAGGAAATACATGAGCCCCTGTTTACCAGGCTTAGAGACTGGACACAAAGACAATGAGCTCATTTGAGATGCTGTATTAGTGCAGGGAGCTAACACAGTAAATGAGCAAGCTGTAAAGCCACAAAGCTTGAGTCAAGTATGCATTAAAAACAAAACCAGGGAGACTGCAAGGAAGGAGAGACGCCTTGAGGGAGGAGAGGAAAATGTTATAAGGGCAGCATCTGGGTTGGGCAGCTCTAACAGTCGTCAGAGCGACTGTTCATGCCTTAAAATGATTAAAAGGCACAGAAGTGATGAGGTCAGCTGTAATTTCTGTGCCGCTTATCAAACTTCCCAATCAGATCAGACCCAAGAGGCAGGAGATACCTGAGCCCCGAGCCGTTCAGATGCTCAGCTGCACCCAGCAGGCTTGCTTCAGACGCACTGTCAAATCTGTATTTAAGCTCATTTGAGTAAAAATGAGAGATGAAATAAATGGCTTGACATTCAAAAGTCAACAATGAAAAAATAATGCAACTATGAAATGACATCTACTACCACAGAATTCCTTGTATGAATTTTTAATGAATTATGAGCCAATGAACATTACAGAATTAAGTCTTAATATTTCTTCTTTCCTATGAAAAACCAGACAATTGTAACAGCCTATCTCAAGTAGGACAGGAGACCATAGTGAATCCGAGGAGGAGTAATTAACTTCAGTTCCACCCATGCATGCTTCCTCAAAGAACGACACGAGAGCTCCCGCGGCAGCAACAAATTCAATTACACGTTTTCCTGGTCGCAGCTGCAGTGGAAACAGAACAGCGGCTCGCCTCTCAGCAGCCTTCCACCCACACCACCAGGACTCAGTGTTTTCTCTTGGACCCTCTGTATCCCTGTGAGGTAGTGAGGGGAGCAAGGACTTCCTACTTTGTAGATGAGAAAAGTCTAGGTGAAGTTCGGCACAACTGCTCTCAACCCTTGGCAGCATTCTGAAACCAGCAGGACACTGTTAAATCCTTATGGTCAGAACATATCCCAACAACACCAGCATCAGGGTTATGGGCCCCAAGCTTAAATATTTTTTTAAGCTACTCCAAAATCCAGCCAAGCTGGAGCAGCACTGATTTAGGTGATATGCTCAGTCTTCAGGTGCAAATGTTTCTTCTACATGCTTTCTAAGCACCAATGGAAACAGGACCTCCTTCAACATGGAGCAGTTTGCCCTAAAGATCTCGACAGCCACTACAGGGCTCTAGTAACAAACAGACCCAGCTATAAATGAAGGCTCTCCATTCTCCTGACGCTCATCCTTACTAGGAACACTTGATCTTTGACCTAAGAATGGCGGCATACACCTGTATTCCCAGTATTGGGAAGGCTGAGGCAGGGAGATCACTGTGAGTTCAAGGAGGCTTGAGCTACATATCGAGAATCAGTCTTAAAAAATCAAAAACAAAACACAGAAATAGCTTGGCGTTCAACAGTTAGGCAATTATCTGATTTTAGGTTCAATAAGGAACGAATAACCATGGGATTCTGTTTTCCAGTGAGCACCGTCAGAATGTTGTTACAAATTAACATTTATGACAAGACAGAAACAAAGTTATAAGCCAAACTCATGGGCAGCTCAACAACTGTCACAACCTGTAGATGCAGCAAGTACTTAAGGACCGCCACCACCTCTCCACTAGTCCTCTCCATCCTTAACCAGGTCTTTAACCAAACTTCACTACCACCAAACTGAGTTGTTCTAGACCAGAAAACAAAACAAAAACAAAACAAAACAAAAACCAAAAGCCACAACATTCCCTGGGCCACTATCTTCCCCAATACGTTTAACATTTAATTCCACTTTGTACAAAGTTTCTTCTCGATACAGATTATAAAAAAAGAATCTTTAACAAATTTCTCTTTTTCAAGCAACACAGCAAATACACAATAAATACCTGTAACCCTTTCAAGAGGCGACTACAGGCCTGTCTATGGCTGAAGCCTCCTGCTTCCTAGCAATATTGATAAGTTTAATTCTCAAGGACTCCAAGAACCCCAGCAAGCTGCTCGCTGTCCCTAATTTTATTAGATTTAAAACAAAATATACATACAGCAGTCATGTAAAAAGTACAAAGATTTTACTTGCCTTCATCAATTCTTATGTATCTGAGCCATATTAATTATACTTTCATACAGAAAGGTGTTTCTGTTGTAACAAAAGAAAAAAACAAACCCTCAGCTCATGTGTGTCGAATTATTATTCCAGAGTATCAGTGAGAAGGTTTAAGGGTCAAAAGAGGAAATAATGTCCAACTCTTTCCAATGACTTTCTAATTGTTGCCAACCTAGGTTTCCAGCATTCAGTCCCAGGGGGCAATACCTAGGTGATTAAGAACACTCTTAACCAGGGTTTGGGATGGCACTGTTTCAGATGGGTGAGTAAACATTTTGTTGACAGCCCCAGTGGAGACTTTGAGGCTCCAATTGTTGTATAATGTAAACAATATGAAATTAAAAATTATTCATAACATCTACAGCATTATAAAGTTAGGAAATAAAAGAACCGTTGACTATGTGTTCCCCTGGGGTTTATACTAACAGCGCTCATACTGAGTACTGTAAGAGCAGCTGGGACTGTTCGGTGTGGAGACCAGTTTTCCCAGAAGACCAAAAACTAAAGCCAGATGCCAAGAGACGCACATTCCTATTACGTCTGCAACAGCCCTTGCTGGCAATGCATAATTATAAGTAGATCTACTTCCCCAGTCTTTAGCCAACCGAGGAACCTTTGCCATAATCCTGTTACAGCCATGGACTATAAGCCCCAAACACAAATGAGCTAGTACAACGTGTCTCCTCTTTCTGTTTGTGTTACCCTACTGTCCCCAAATGTCACTCTAATTTTGTACCATGTAGTGATATTTAACAAACTGAATTAGAACAAAGCAATCCCTTTGTCCTTTTTTTTTCAACAGTTTTTACACACATTATATATACAACTTTTAAAATAGCTGCACAATTTTATTTCTCATTGCTAGAGAAGTGCAGTCCAGGCAGACCATGCTTCTCAATATATTAAAAATATTAAATAAAACCCAGCCAGTTTCATACTTTCTAAGTCAAGCTGGCTAGAAGTAAAGGGACTGGAGGAAGAACAGGCAGTTGTAAGATGGGATTGAACCTTCTTCATAAAAGCACATCCGATCCTGCGGTTCCCTTCTACGGCATCTCTGAACCTCACCTTTAAGCTGGAAGTAACTCACTGCTAACTTAGAGAAGAGTCTGTGGCAACATGCATGTGTCAACTACCCACTCAACCAACTGCAACCCTGAGGATTTTTCTGGCCCAGTGGAAAGAGGAAACACTAAGATCATCTCTGTTGTACAGCTGCTTCTCCGGTTCTGGACTTCATGTGTTTTCAGGATGTTTCTTGGGCATGCACACATGACACTATCACTTCATGGTTCTACTTTCCACAAGTAGATCTCTTCTCCACTGTCCTTCTTCCCAGAAAGCCACTGTCATCCATCCAAAGGTTTCCCAAGGTAAACCAAAGTCACTTCTGTGTTGCCATATACAGCAGACACTGCTGGGTATAAGCAGGCCTTCGGAAGTCCTCGGAAGGCAACTCCCAGGAACTCATACCCACGCTCAAAAGCTAAAGTCTTATCTTCCATGTCCAAGATGACCCGGATTCTCTCTCCTATCTGCAAACAGACATCACAAGGTTAGCAGGGTATCCACAGAAGCACGGCCAGAAGAAAGAGGATACAGATGACAAAGTGGAAAAAGCACAAAGGCTCTGTATCTTCTAACTTATCTCTGCAAATGACAGGGGACTTTCTGGTGGCAGGTAAGCACCAGAAGAAGGAACACACATCATTTTCAACACAAGTGCTTATTTAGATCATTTTTTAAAAAGATTCACATGGGATCTACACTAATTACTTTAAATTACTCTTTGCTCAAAGCCTTTTCTTAAGGAAGTTAACACTACTATATAACTTGGCACATTTTACCCAAAGGATCTATCTAAATAACCTCTTCATATTGCTACAACATATACTAAATAAAACATTAAATAGCCAGAAAAATAAATGATATTTTTGTTTGATTGTTTTGGTTTTTCAGGACAGGGTTTCTCTTTGTAATAGCCCTGGCCATCTTGGAATTTGCTCTGTAAACCAGGCTGGCCTCGAACTCAGAGATGTGCCTGCCTCTGCCTCCCGAGTGCTGGGATTAAAGGTGTGCATCATCACTGCCTGACAAGAAATGAAATTTTGATACATGCTACAAGCTTGAATGAAACATGACCAACATTAAGTAGAACAAGGCAGCCAGAGAAAGCTAAGTTTGTGACTCCATTAAGTATCTAGAATGATTCCAGAGACAGGTAGATCAGAGGTTAATGGGGCTGGGGAGCAGGGGTGTGGAGGCTGTTTAGGGACGAGAGCTTATGTTCAGGACCAAGAAAAACTTCTGGGGGCTACAGAAATGGCCCAGCAGTTCAGAGCACAGGCTGCTCTTGCAAAAATCCCAGATTTGGTTCCCAGCACCCACTCCGGTAGCTCACTACCCTCTGTTATGCCAGTTTCAGAGATCTAACACGCTCTTCTGAACTCTGCAGCACCGGTTACACACAGGATGAACTTCCATATATTCAGGCAAAACACTCATATGAAATACAGTTGTGAAAATCTAACCCCTCCCCAGACAGGGTTTCTCCGTGTAACAGCCCTGACTGTCCTGGAACTCAGAGATCCCCCGGCTTCTCCCTCTGGAGTGCTGGGACTAAAGGTGTGCACCTGCGCCACCATGCCTGGCTTTAAGAAGGAACAGCAACACTGACTGTTTAAAGTGCAAACTCAATACATTCAGCTCTTCACTCATTCTGAAAAGTAAAACAGTAAGACTGTGTCATCTTTATAGCTTGCATCCATGAAAGAATGCTGCACTTGTGTGCTGAAAGCGGAGAGGACTGGCCACAGAGCTCCCGACAGAATGCTTGCCTAGCACACAGGAACCCCTGGGTCGATCCCCAGCACTACATACCTGCCAGCACCTGGGAGGTGGAAGTCACCATTGGCTACACAGTGAGACCACAGCCAGCCTAGTTATATCAGCTCCTGTCTCCAAAGTGGGTAAAGGTGTATAAAGTCCTGAGATTCATAACCGAGACTCAATCCTCCCTGAGTATGGTAACTCTGCTGTTGTTACTGACTTTCCATCATTTTTCTCCTGTCATGAGGGACTGTCACCATCTGCTATGACCCACTCTTTGCTCAATTCAACCACTGGCATGCCCTGTGCTGCAGTCCTCTAGATCTTCTTCACAAGCCTGCCAACCAAGTACCAACGGCCACTCCTGTTCTGTCGAGCGACACCGTCTGCTGTCCTGGGCGTCCTCCCGTCACCCTCAGGAATTAACCCTGTTTTGCAGCAGATGAAGAAGACACAACTCATCCTGCTGAAATTCACAAGTCTGCTTCACCTTGAAACATGCCACAGGTGTGTTCACAGTCAAGGGACTGAAAAGCGCACGCCTCGCTAGTGCTGGTGTCAGTGGGTAAAACGTGGGTGCAGGCCAGGTGGTACTGGCATGCACCTTTGATCCCAGCACTTGGGAGGCCGAGGCAGGTGGATCTCTGAGTTCAAAGCCAACCTGGTCTACAGGGTGAGTTCTAGCACAGCCAGAACAAAACTGTGCTGTGGGATGTTCTGTATGTTAAATGTGTTGCTCTGATTGGTTAATAAATAAAAGACTGATTGGCCAGTAGACGGGCAGGAAGTATAGGCAGGACAAGGAGAGAGGAGAATTCTGGGAAGTGGAAGGCTGAGGCAGGGAGATGCTGACAGCTGCCGCCGTGATGAGAAGCAACATGTGAAGATACTGGTAAGCCATGAGCCACGTGGCAACTTACAGATTTATAGAAATGGGTTGATTTAAGATAAAAGAACAGTTAGCAAGAAGCCTGCCATGGCCATACAGTTTATAAGCAATATTAAGTCTCTGTGTGTTTACTTGGTTGGGTCTGAGTGGCTGTGGGACTGGCGGGTGAGAGAGATTTGTCCTGACTGTGGGCAAGGCAGGACCAGAAAAACTCCAGCTACAACACTGTCTCTAAAAACAAACAAAAATGTGGATGGCAGAACAACCAGACACCATGGAAAGGAGCAAAAGACGGGAGCATCCAGATCTGAACATGAGTTCCACCACGTGAGCTCCACATGCGGTCCATGTGAGACCACAGAGACAACATGGGCACAAAAAGCTCTCAGTGAAGTGGACTGAGAAAGCAGAGAGGCCGAGAAGACCAGAGCCAAAAACTGCTGCTACATATCACAGGGGCATGAAGTTTGCAGACCTGAGTTCTGGCAAATTAACTGTCTGCCATTTCGAGAAAACCTATGCACACCAAAGAATAAAGCAGTTTCTACAAAAAGACAACATTCTAGGGTTGATAGTCCATCTTACCCACACGTGCAAGTTTCAATTAAAAAAAAAATCACTAGGATAAAATAGGAAAAGTATGATGCTCGAAGTGATGGGAAATCAAAAGAAACTGACTTGCTGGGCGGTGGAGGCGCATGCCTTTAATCCCAGCACTCAAGAGGCAGAGCCAGGTGGATCTCTGTGAGTTTGAGGCCAGCCTGGTCTACAAAGTGAGTTCCAGGACAGCCAGGGCTATACAGAAAAATCCTGTCTTGAAAAATCAAACAAACAAACAAACAAAATTGACTCTTACCTAGACATAGATTTTCTAATTCGACAAAGAATTCAAAGTATTTACAGTTATTATGTGTGTATACATATATGTATATGTAACTGTGAAATGCAATTAAATAATATATATGCACTAAAATATTACAGCCATTCTAAATATGTCCAAAGAATGAACGAAACAGGAAATCCCAATACAGAAATGGATACAGAAAAAGCAACCAAATGAAATCTAAATCTAAAGCATACAATAACCAGAACTCATTAGCCTGGTTCAACAAGTTGAGATGGTAGAATAAATTGGCAGTGGACACGAAGCTAGAGCAAGAGAAATTATGCAATCAAAGAAGACAGGGTGCCAAGCATGGTGACGTACACCTTTAATTCCAGCAACACGGAGGCAGAGGCTGGTGGCTATCTGTGAGTTCCAGGCCAGCTAGGGATATATAGTGAGATCCTGTCTCAAAAACAATAAAAAAAGAGAAACAAAGGTTGTGGATGAAGAATAAAAGGATCATAAATTAAGGGACAAAAAGACACTACTAAGCAGTCAAACAACTATAATGTGTGTAAACAGACTAAACTCTTAAAAGACAGACTGTAAAAATGCTTTTAAATAAAGACGACTCGCCGGGCGTTGGTGGCGCACGCCTTTAATCCCAGCACTCGGGAGGCAGAGGCAGGCGGATCTCTGTGAGTTCGAGGCCAGCCTGGGCTACCAAGTGAGTTCCAGGAAAGGCGCAAAGCTACATAGAGAAACCCTGTCTCGAAAAACAAAAAAAAAAAAAAAAAAAAAAAAAAAGACGACTCAACCACATACTATTTAGGGATCCCTCTTTAATAACAAGATGAATCAAAAGCAAAAGGCAGGACGATGCTTTGTAATAGTGCTCCACACAAACCTGGAGTGGCTATGTTAACATCAGATAATGCAGACTCAAACACAGGAATATTGGTAGAGTCAAAGGTCACTTGTAATGATAAACAGGGAAATTTAATAATTAGAGCCCTTAAGTGTCCGAAGCAAAAACTGATAGACCCAAAAGAAAAATAGACAAGCTAGAGAGCACAGCTGGAGACTTCAGTAGTCTTCTCAGTAAAAGAACAAAAAGAAGAACCAGTAACAATATAGACGACTTAAATCCTATCCGTCCATTTGACCTATGATTTCCAGAAGAGTCCATCTAAGAACTGGCTAAACTAGTAAAAGCCAGGCAGTGGTGGTGCACACCTTTAATCTCAGAAGTGCACGGGAGGCAGAGGCAGGTGGATCTCTGAGTTCAGGGCCAGCCTGGTCTACAGAGCAAGTTCCAGGACAGTTAGAGCTATGTAGAAAAACTGTCTCAAAAACCAAAAAAAACAACAACAAAACAGACAAGGAAATGATGTTATGAAGGTAAATCCTTCCAGCTTTTGCATTTCAAGAAATGGATATATATTTTACCTTTTACATTAGTGTGCCATAGCTGATAGTTTTATTATCATATTTTTTATGTGTATAGTTCTTTTACCTGAACGTGTGTACGTCTGGGCATCATTTGCATGGCAGTGCCTGTGGAGGCCAGAAGAGGGCATCAGATCCTTGGGAACTGGAGTTCTATAGAGTTGTGAGCAGCCATGGATGCTGGGAATTGGACCTGGGTCCTCTGGAAGAGCAGCTAGTGCTCTTAATCGCTGAAGCATCTTGCCAGCCTCTGAAAGCATTACTGAAGCTAGAGATTTCAAACTACATGTGGCTCCAAAATATGAAATCTACAATCCATCAAGACTTCTGCTTTGGAAATTTTTTAAAATGCTATTTTTTAAAATTGTGTGGTTATGTGTGTGCACAAATGTTTGCAGTTCTGACAGAGATCAGATAAGGGAATTGAAGCCCTTGGAGCTGGAGTTACCAGCAGTTGTGAGCTGCCCAAGGTAGGTGATGGAAACTGAACTCTGGAAAAACAGCAGATACTCTTAAATACTAAGACAACTCTCCAGTACAATTTTTGGAATCTTGTAGTTGTTTTATCCTCGGTGGAATCTATAATAATATGGCTTTAAGACACAAGCATTTTAATTTTAATTCTAGAATCAATGAATGCAATACATTAAGATGGAAGGATATGGGTGGAGAGGTGGCTCAATAGTTAAGAACACTGCCTACTCTTCCAGAGGACCCAGCTTCAATTCCTAGCACCCACATGGTGGCTTACAATGTCTGTAACTAAATTCTAGGGGATCTGACATCCTCTTCTGGCTTCTGGGGCACCAGGTACACACATGTACACAGACACAGATGTAGACAAAACACTCACACCCATAAAATAATGTTTAAAAACAAATTTAAGATATGAAAAATAAAAAAGTGGAGCAGTTTGCCTGAACTTGTCTGTCTCTACAGAAAAAACCAGTAACTCTAAGGGCTTTCAATCCATGTATCAGTTAGAAGCAGAGGGTAAATATGCATGCATATGCACATGCATTTGTTGTGATGAGGTAACAAGAAAAAACAACTGGATGTTTCACGACACAGGGAAGATGACGATCTTGAACATGAACCAACACACTGTAGCCCCTGAGTCAAACTGGTCCTGTAGCTCATAAATGAGGTCTTCTGAAGCACAGCTATGCTTCCTTATTCACATTATGTATGTGAGGTGATGCTTTACCAATAGAGCTGAAGGTGTTCCTGAGACAACATGGACAGCAAAGCCTAAAATGTTTACTCTTTGGCCCTGTACAGAAAAAGTTTGGCAACCTCTGACCCAGGACAAAGATGGATTGCTCAAATATGTATTAGGAAACACTGACATATAACCTTCTACCATCTATTTTAAAAATTACTAAAACAAAGACGGAATCCTCTAGTGGCTATATAAAAATGTCTGTTTTGAACAAATTACGGTGTGATTTGAAGTGGCCCACACGGAGAAGCATCATTCCTCACCTGATACTTTGGTGCATTGTTGCACTGTGGAAAACTGCCATTGACTTCCCCATTATGTAGTAGATTATTGTCCACCAGATTCCAGCCCCAGCTCTGGTCGTCACTCCCCAGCAATGCCACGTAGCCTTGGCACTGCATAGGGGCCCGCTTCGTAGCGATTCCTATCACTGCTACAGTGCCCAAAGGGCCCTCCCACCACACTTCCCAGGCGTGGCGGCCCTCACTGAACCCAATCTTGGTCCTTGCACCATCGGTGCTCTGGGCGATGGGGTTCCGATGTAATGTAAAGCCATTCTTCTTGATATAGACGTTCCTGGAGCAGTCATTTGTGCTGAAGGCATGTTGGAAAGCACGTACCTAAAAACGTGAAAAAACAAACCGAAAGAATACACTTGATTTCTTTCTTAAATATTAAAATTAAAATGTAGCAAGCTAAATGCAGTGGCTCACACCTGTGATCTCAGCTCTCTGGGATGCTAAAGCAGGACTGAAAGTTCAAGGCCAGCCTGGACTACTTAGCAAAACCCCATCTCCCTCCCCTCCCCCCAAAACCAAAAAAACCAAAAAATTTGAGGCTTTGTGTTTACAAATAATAAGATTATAAACTTTTAAATAACACACTATTTCCAAATAATGAATAAAGCTTCTGGATGGGAAACCAACATTAAATATTGTATCTCATTAAAAACAACTCCCAGCTAGAGTTAGGCTGGTAACACACGCCTACAGTCCTAGCTACTCTAGATCCCTTGACCAGTTTAAGATGAATACAGGAAACAGAGAAACCCTATCTAAAGAAAGGGAGGGAGCAATCCAACTGTCTTACTGACCAAACTCCAAACTGTAGTATAATTTCCACAAGTAAATTTGAAACATCAAAACACACACACAACTATCCTTGTACTTTTTTTAGAGATAGTACTGAAATGTTTATGCATAAAATAATGATGCATGGTAATTGCTCTGAAACAGCCAGAGGCAGAGTAAACATGAAACTAGACGTCATGAGTCACTGGTAAAGCTTGGTGTAGATGGCATATGGAAATTCAGCAAACCACGTTCTTTACTTTTATTTACACTTGATTAAGTGATGCAGTTTCCATGTTATCAATGCTGTGATCAAAAAGAATTACAGCCTAGTTTGACTCTTGCTGTGATCACTGCTAGGAAAGAGGAGGCAAAAGGATCCAAAGTTCAAGGTTATCCACAGCTACATATTAAATATGAGGCCAACCTAGTCTGCATCAGGGCCAACTCATTGGCAGAGTGCTGGCCCAACATATATAAGGGGAAGTGTGTGTGTGTGTGTGTGTGTGTGTGTGTGTGTGTGTGTGCGCGCGCGCGCGCACTACATGTATTACATAAAATATCTTAGTCATAGCAGCTCTTAAGCTTATGGAAGATTTTAGTGGCCACAAACAACTTTAGATCCTCAGTTTACCTGCTAGGTATTACACACTGACACATCACCACTCTCATACACATCTCCTAGATAGTACACAAATTCAACTGGAAGGACTTAGCAAAGTCAGCCACCAATGGGATAGGTTAGTTGGCCTTTTATAAGTTTTTTAATGCTCCTAACATGAAAAGAGTATAAAAATAGCTCCTTTGTACAAATAATGACAAATTCTCAGGTTTTAAAAAGATAAAACTTTCTGGGCATGTTGGCGCATACTTTTAATCCCAGCACTCAGGAGGCAGAGGCAGGCGGATCTCTGTGTTGGAGACCAGCCTGGTTTACAGAGTTCCAGAACAGCCAGGGCTGTTACACAGAGAAACCCTGTCATGGAAAAAACAAACAAACTTGGAGCTAGGTGTGGTGGTGCACCCCTTTAATCCCTGCACTTGGGTGTTAGAGACAGACAGATCTCAGTTCTAGGCCAGCCAGGTCTACAGAGCAAGTTCCAGGACAACCATGGCTTCAGAGAGAAATCTTGTCTGAAAAAACCAACATACATACGCACACACGCAATGTTTTTGTTTCTATTTTACTTTAAAAATCCCTTCTTCGTGGCTGGAGAGATGGCTCAGCAGGCAAGAACACTTGCTGCTCCTGCAGAAGATCTAAGACCAACTCCTAGCACCCACATGCTCTAGTTCCAGAGAACCTAACACACCCTTCTGGTCTCTGTGGGCACTGAACGCATGTGGTGCATAGACACACATGCAGGCAAAACACCCAGACACATAAAATAAAAACACATACATCTTTTTTTCTTGGTCTTTCTGTGAAAACAAACAGATCTGAGACAAAGAATGAGGTGACAGACCTAAAGGACAACAGCCAGTTCGTGTAGGAGACCCAGAAAAGAGCCAGGGCCCCAGGCCCCAGGCCCCAGGCTCCTCTGCCTGTAGATGTAACCAACCGTCTTATTAAATAAGAAACACAGAAACAATGTAAAAGAGAAAGCCGAGAAGTCAGAGCTCAGAGCTAAAATCTCACCCTTCTTCCTGCTGTCCCAGCTTCGCGAAAAGAGACCTACTTCCTGTCGGTTCGTTTTTTTATAGTATGTTGTTCTGCCTTCTCATTGGTTGTAAACCCAAACACATGACTGCCTCGTCACTGTCTGAATGTACAGCCCCCTAGGTCTTAAAGGCATATGTCTCCAATGCTGACTGTATCCCTGAACACACAGAGATCTTATGGGATTAAAGGCGTGTGCCACCACCGCCACACTCTTGCTATGGCTCTAATAGCTCTGACCCCCAGACAACTTTATTTATTAACATACAATCAAAATAATATTTCAGTACAATTAGATTACCACCACATCTGCCAACACCGCCATTCTCCTGTTTCACTGCTGCCCTGCACACTCACAGTAACTGTTTACCTATCCTGGCTCCATAGGGAAAATGGACAAATGAATTTTTTCCACCTGTTTCTGTATCACTTTAGTTGTGGTGTGCTGTGGTGTGGTGTGTGTATGTGGTGTATGTGACTGCACACACATGAGATCAGTGCCTGTGGAGGCCAGATGAGCGAATCAGATTCTATGAAACCAGCATTCAAGGAGTTAGTTGCTAGCCGTCTGACAAGGAGGCAGTATGTGTGTGCCCTTAAGCGGAGCTTTTTCTCTAACCCTTCGATACATGCTTTTATCCACCTAAAGAATCAGAACTTAAGAGTAAACAAGGGAGAAAAATATGCACAAGCAAATTTTCTAAATCAAAAGAAGAATAACACGGAAAGAATTAAGTCCCCATGATAATGTTAAATTACTATTTCCTCACAGCTTATTCCACAATTCTTACAAACTCTAGTTGCTTTTTCTCTAAGTTTTCCCTCTGTCACAGTGATATTGACAGCCTCTTCCTCAGCCTATCACAGCTTCCCATTTTGCTGACCTGATTCTACTGCATTCATTTTTAATGACTCCCTTCCTCTGCCCCATAGAAGCCTACAAACTCAGTCCTTAACCTTCAATTCTTTCCAGAGCTCTTTCTCAAACAGTGTCTTCTCTGACCCTCACGCCAGCTAATAACTTCGGAGAGCCCCCCACATAGCAGCACATCAACTATAAATTCTTTCTGGCTTCAGTGCCTTCCAGAGCAGGCTGATGCACTGCCTACCCCACCTGCCTCGCCCGGCTCCTAGTGCCCTCCATGCTGTCCTCTAACATCACCTCCATGAAGGTATTCTTAGCCAGGGCCACCAATCCCATCATCCCCCTCTCCCGAATTCCCATTCACTATCGTCTGTACCACACAACACTTAATTATAAGGATCTTGCTTTCTAACATACCTCTGAGCACATGATTCTACTAAATAGTATTTTGCAGAAACAAAAAACAAAAACTAATGTCACCTATATTGGTCAGTGCTCTACATTGTAGAGCATGCAAGAAATGAGAAAGATAGAAGAGCACATTGAGTAACACCATGAGAATGAAATCAGAAACCTAGGACAGTAACAATTACAGGGCAAGAGGTGCAGATGGAATCAATCTGCAGACCCGGATAGCTTAAAAAGACAGCAACTTCTTATCATGAGAACGTATACAGATACTGATTAAATAAACTATAAATTAAACTACAATATTTCACATTTGAGGCAAAACTGCAATGTTGTATTAAATTACTGTCAGTTTCTTTTTAGAGATGACAGTAGTATCATGATTATGTGTCTTTTTTTTAAGAATACTGAAAAATTCGTATGAAATGGAAAAATACCCAATTAATAAAGTTTAAGGCCGGATGTGCCTTTAAACCCAGCACTAGGGAGGCAGAGGCAGGCTGATCTCTGAGTTTGAGGCAAGCATGGTCTACAGAGTGAGTTCCAGGATAGCCTGGGCTACACATAGAAACAAATCCTATCTTGAAAAACAAAAATAAAACAAAATCAAAGTCAAGTTTCTGTCTCAGTTTCTGACCAACCTAGATTTTCTATTTCAACAGCATTAGTAGAGACCTAGCTTTGGGCTTTTGAGCACAGTTTCCCCTCAGCTCACCAGCGCACCCTCACTCTTCAGAGTGCTCTCCATTTCTCAACAAACTGTCTCTAATTCTGTTTCTAAAATAAAAACAAAGATAAAGACCTCGCTTAGGATATAAGTCTGAAATTTAGAGAAGTACAGCTGGACAAAGTATTTGGGATAACCAGTGCTACTTGGAGACATGTAAAACATGAGCTATAAAAAAGAACGTGTCTGGAAATGGGGTGCAGCTCAGTGGCAGGTGAGTGCTGACCATGCATCCCATGAGGTCCCGGGTTTGAGGCACAGCATGGAAGGAGAGATGAAAGGTAGGGAAGGGAGGGAGGAAGAAAAGGAGGAACCAACTACAGGCTTTTGGTGCCACGCTATCCTCACCCCGTCCTTCTGTTGCCCAGGTCCCTGTCAGCGGTCACCTGTGTGGAGCTGCTCTCCGTGACAGCTTTCCCAGCGTGTCCTCCTCTCCTCTCCGTGCCCTCTGCATCTCACACCTGGTCCTCCTAAAGCACAGCTTTCACTTCATCATCCTCCTGTCAGTCTTGTGTGGTTTTTCCAATTGCAGAATAAAGGCCAAACAATATCTCAAACCCCGTGTCTCAAAAGGCCTTCCAGGATATATCCAGTTCCAGGTACCTTTACAATCGTATTTCCCTATCTTTAGCCTAGAGCTTTCCTCTGATCCTGGGCCACCAAGAGCTGCCTATCTGAAATCTGCTGACTATCTCACAGACAATGAACTTGCTGTCACTCCTCTCCACTCTAGCTCAGTGATAGATTATGTAAGCCCAATACCTAGGAGTCATTCTTTGCTCCTCCTCCTTCCTCGTTTCTATTTCAAAACTACTGCCAAATTCTGTAGATTCTTTTTAAGAAATTGTTTGATCCCGCAAATTTCAGAGAATACACAGATAATCCCAATATCTTAATATTCTCTGAGTGAAAAAAATCAATTTTAATGTCTGATGACCTAAAATCCTAGTGCCATACCTAAGGCAATAGGAGGAACAGTCATCAAATTCTGTGGCTTCTATTTCCTGTCCATTCTTTCCATCTCCTTCACTACCTTCTTTCTGATAGAACTAAAGGATGTCTCAAGTCCTCTTCCAACCTGTTCTCCTCCATCCTGAAGTCAAAAATAACCTCTTTAAAATACAAACCAGTCAAATCACCACCCCCATGTCCATTTTCCCTGCTTACAACTGGAAGCGGCTTCACTATAGTGTGCCCCAGTCCTTTTCATCTTAGTCAAAGCAGCATCACCTGCCCTACGAGCAAGCACGGACATTCTTTTTGCTTCTCGTACCAGTCAGATTCCCTGTAGGCTCTCTGTGCTTCTCTCGGCCTTCTATCCTCACCCTTTAGGTCTCACTGAGTTCATGCACCATGTCTTTTAAGAAAGCCTTCCTGACCTTCCGTACCTAATTAAATCCTCTGTTACTGACACTCAGAACACCATGTAACCCTCATTCACGGTACTTACCAGATGAAG
This sequence comes from Peromyscus maniculatus bairdii, assembly GCF_049852395.1. Classification (NCBI taxonomy): domain Eukaryota; kingdom Metazoa; phylum Chordata; class Mammalia; order Rodentia; family Cricetidae; genus Peromyscus; species Peromyscus maniculatus. Next base: position 23,489,555 of record NC_134863.1, read on the forward strand.
TTTTACAACTGCAATGATCAGATTAACACCTATTCCCCCAGGCTGGAGATGTAGCTAGCATGTCTTCAATCCCCAGTACTGAAAGAGAAACACAGGCAGGCACGCAACATGCATATGCACATGCCTTCCATAGACTAGAATCACCATAAGGCGAAGTGTTGGTAAGACTGCATTGTTGCTTTTCCTTTATGTTCTTCATAAACTTTTCAAATCCACCTCATCCTAAAGTTCAGCTTAGTATCATCTGAAAGTCAAACCTTTTCTAGTTCTCCACTCAACTCTTAAGTTTTCCCTTTCAGTGAACTTCTAGTATTCCCACACTAAACTAAGGAGCAAGGTGTGCCGTGTGTTAGTTACTTCTATACATTTCCCTCCTTGACCACTCTAAGGACTTCTAGACTCTGAGTCTTCCCTCCTAAATTAACCTTCCATCTTCAAAAGATTCACCTAAAACCAGGATAAGTACAAGTCCACCTTGTAGCTGAAGTACAGACAGCAGAAAGAAAGTATTAGAAACTTAAGAAAACTAAAATCTCTCTGGGAAGATACAAAACTAATATCAATTTAGGTTGCTTCCAAGAGTGAGAAATGGGTAACAGGGGGACAGCAGGCAAAGGACGAGCATTACTTCTACTGATGCTCAGCTCACATGGAGACACTGTTTACTGCACGCTATGTGAATCTCTGTGTATGTGTGTGGTGTATGAGTGTGTGTGTAGTGTACTTACCCATGTGTATCAGCCAGATGTGAACATTGGATGGCTTCCTCTTTCACTCACCACCTTATTTTTTGAGATAGAGTCTCTCACTAACCCTGAAGCTTGCAATTTTGGCTAATCTAGCCTGTCAGGGGCAACCCAAGATCCACTTGTCTCTGGCCTCCAGTGCTGGGTTGCAGATGCGTGCCAGCCTGGCTTTTACAGCCAACTCGGGAATCTGAACTCAGTTGGTACTCATGCTTACCCAGCAAGCCATTTACCTACTAAGTCGTTTTCCCAGTCCTTTTATCTAAATCTTGACTCAAGTAAATGTAACTATCACAAGTAAATACAAAAAAGTATTAATTTATTTTGTTTTGTTTTTTGAAACAAGGTTTCACTTTGTAGTTCAGGCTAGCCTGGAACTCGCCAAGCTGGCTTCACAATCATTTTGATTCTCCTGCCTCAGCCTCCCAGTGCACCATTATATCAGGTTTAGAAACCTTAAGCTAGACAAAAATAATATATCTTAAGGGAAATATTTTAGATTTTTTTTTTTGAGGAAGGGTCTTACTATGTAGCTTTGGCTAGCTTTGAACTCACAGAGGCCCAATTTTTTAATTTTAAAGTTAAAAACACTGAATATAAAAGCAAAGGATATAGTGCAGTAGGAAGTCTTCTGCACTCTCCTATAAATTACTGTGCAATTAGTATCCACTGGCCATCTACGCTACACAAATACAATCCCGGCAAATGATGTTTTTACTTAACAAGAAAAACAAGGACCTAATACTCTCTAGCTAGTGGCACATGGCTTTAATCCCAGCACTTGGGAGGTAGAGGCTGGCTGATCTCTGAGTTCAAGGCCAGCTTGGTCTACAAAACAAGTTCCAGGACAGCTGGGACTACACAGAGAAACCCTGTCTTGAAAAACCAAACCAAACCAAACCTCCCTGATCTTCCAGAGTTCCAAAGTTCAGTTCCCAGTGTATGTGTGTGTGTGTGTGTGTGTGTGTGTGTGTGTGTTTGGGGGAGCTCATATCTGCCTGTAACTCCAGTTCCAGGGGATAACACTTTCTTCTGGACTCTGTGGGTACCAGTATTCATATGTTCATGAGTGCATAAGTGTGCATGCACTAGCGTGCACAAATACAAAAAATATTTTGCCAAGAGTGGTCACACTTTCGTCTCAGGAATTGGAGGACAGAGTCAGGTGGGTTTCTGTTAAGTTCCAGGCCAGCCTGGGCTGCTAGTGAGACTCTGTCTCAGGAAAAAAAGAAAGACTATTTGATAATTGACATATTCAACAGCAGTGTTCCTTCTCTTATCACATCAAAACTTGTTTTAATATAGAAGAATAAACCAGTAGCAGTGAGTGGCCCATACTATAACCACAGCACTCTCAAAGAGACAGAAAGATGCCAAGTTGGAGACCACCCTGAACTACACAGTGAGGTCTTGTCTCCAAAAAGGGAAACATAATATATGTGTACATAATATTTATAATACATGTATATTAAAAGAAATAGTGTATCTATTTCACATGAAAAATTACTTTGATGATTACTAGCAATATAGCATTAAAAAGGGATATGTTTACCATATTCCAGATTAAATTTTATCATTTCTCATATATGTTCCTTGTTTTGAGACAGAGTTTCTTATTTTGTGTAGCTCTGACTGTCCTAGAACTCGATCTGTAGACCAGGCTAGCCTCAAACTCACAGAGATGCACCTGCCTCTGCCTCTGCCTCTGTAGTGCTGGGATTAAAGGTATGCAGCACTACACCCAAATTCATATATGCTCTTGATGACTGCTATTCTAAAGAGCTATTATTATCTGTCTAATGAACCTTAACCCAAGGCCCTTTGTCTGGGCTGGAGAATCCTTGGTCCTGCCACAACCTGTTACTTAGCATTTTAATTTTGTTATGAAAACACAAGAATCAAGAAAAAAAATACCAAAGCAAAACAGGAACCAACATATTAGGTGATAAATACGACAGAAGAGACATCAACTGGGTAGAACTATTAAAAAGATATTAAGGAAGTAATCAATAATAGTAGCACAAGGCAGCTTTATGAGTTATATGGCACCAATGGGAAGATGTTCTATTAAAGTCTCTTTCTTGCAAATTAGTTAGCAGGATGCGTAACCCCAAACTTACAAGGAAGCGTTAAATATTGTAGCCGTATGAGAACGTGGGCGAAAATAATGAAAACGTGCTTATTAATCAGAGCTTGGAAAAGATGAGGTGAAGGCAAAGATCCCAGAACTAAACCCATTTTAAACCAACCAGGATGAACTGATGTCATAAGTCTACTTGGAGGCCAGGGAAAACATAAAACCAAGGGTATTGGCTGGTGGTAAGAGCAAAGACTGTCCAAAGTAGAACGAGTGATGAAAATCAGTGACGGGAAACCACCTAATAATTTCAAAAGTGAGGTGGGTTACGAGGCAGAACTTCAATCCAAAGAAAAGATCTTTGCGGAGAGGAGGTGTGAGAGAGGTACTGACTGGCTGAAGCCGTGGAAAGGCGGGATGATGAGGTGAAAACATGACTCAAGCTTAGAAGGTAAACCCCGAGAGCGGCGGGCAGGATGGGAGCCGGGCTTCGACGTGGCCCGGGATCCCCTCACCTTGGCCTTGTAGCTGGGCAGGTTGCAGAGGATGTCCGTGCGCAGAGCCTCTTCTGCCAGGCTGCGGGCGCACAGGCTCCGCCACACCTCGCTGTTCTCGTCGCCGTGAAGGCAGCGGTACCAATGCTTGCACACCAGGGCGCAGCTCCGCAGCTCGGACAGCTCCAGGTAAGAGAACACCAACTCCAGCACCCGGCTGGGCAGTCGGCCGCCGGCCCCGGAGGACCCCGCGCCCGCGCCCGCGCCACCGCAGCCAGCGCCGCCCGAGGCTGCCCCAGCCCCCGGGCCCGGCGCCGCCATCGCCTCACCAGCCGGCCCGGGGGCCGCTGCTGCCGCCGCCGCTTCGCCCCGTCTCGGCACCGGAGGCCAAGCCTCGCCTAAGAGATCCGAGCAGGCTCGCTCACCACCCCTTTCAGCTCCAGCCACCAGCGCCTCCACCGCTCCCGCCCCTGCCCGGGGGCGTCCGCCGCGTGCCCCGCCTCACTGAGGGCAGACGCGCGGGCCACCCGGGTCCCCGCCCCTCGTAGCCGCTCAGCGCGGGCGCCGGAACCACCCGCCTCGCCCGGCCTCCTCGCGACGCACCCCGGGATCCGCCATGCGGGTTGAGGGCAAGAAGCGAGGGCGCACGCCCAGCTCGCTCGCCGCGCCGCTCAGTCCGGAAGTGACTGCGCCGCGAAGGCGCCTCGCTCCCTAAGCTTGATGGGATTGGAGGCTGCGGGTGAGGTCATCACTAGGCGCCGACCGGGGACGGGGAGCCCAGGTATGAGGCTGTTGCTAGTGGGTACGGTCTACTCTCTAGTGTTTTTCTTTTTCTCTTTTTCAACTAATGGCCTTCAGTCGGCTGTCCTTGGCCTCTCTTCCTACGGAGTTTCCTGTTTCATTTGCTTCCTGCTCAATCGACAGCTTGCGTATGACACTTCCCCTTTTTTGCTCCATAATTAGTTCCTGCACCTTTACTTCGATTGGACCCATTTTCTTTACCTTTGGGCAGTTGAGGACCTCTTGTCTTGGTCAGGTTAGATACACTTTCTTTGTTTCTTTATTTATTTCTAGTTTTTCGACACAAGATTTCTCAGTGTAGCCTTGGCTGTCCTGAACTAGCTCTGTAGCCTCGAACTCACAGAGCTCCGCCTGCCTCTGCCTCCCGAGTGCTTAGGACTAAAGGCGTGCGACACCATCGCCCGACTCAAGTTTTATTTTTTTACTCTGGGCAGTTGACATAGTCTTTTCCTGGACAGGACCGTAGGGACTCATCAGAACATCTGTACCAGTACTCCACTTACTTAAAAGTAAGGTGACAAAATTTGAACAACTCTGGTAAATATGCAACCAAAAACAAGATAACCTCAAAGTGTCATTTGAATACTAAGTGTCACAATCTTTTTGGACAAAATGTAGTGCGCTCAGATCCATCTCTTAGTAAAAAGAGTAAGGAAATGTGGTGTGTGTGTGTGTGTGTGTGTGTGTGTGTGTGTTTAATTTCTTAATCCCAATAAAATAAAGGCATAATGATAGTTTCCAGGGAGGAAAAGAAATCCTGCATTATTTAGTCATACTACGTTTCCAAAATTTAAAGTGCATTTAAAAAAAGAATAATAGAGGGATGGAGTGGTGGCTGAGTGGTTAAGAGCACTTGCTGCCCTTGCAGAGACCTGGGTTCATTCCCAGCACCCATGTGGAGCCTCAAGGCCATCTGTACCTTCAGTGTGAGGTGAGCCAAGCCCTCTTTTGGTTTCATGCATTCCTGGGGTGTACATGCCATACACATAAAGTAAAATAAAAGAAGAACTGCAGTGTGAGCATGCATTATGTGAGGTATTTTAACCTGGTATTTATATACTTCTCAAGACAGCTCTACTAAGTGATTATTATAATAATAGGGCTCACAGACTCAGTAGTCAATCCCAGTGTCATGCAATCTTATGTAGTAAGAAATCGACCTGAGATCCACCTATGTGTATTCACTTCCTGTTTTTTAGTCAAAAACAATGGGCAGTAACTACTTCCCTACTCTGCTATAATTACATGCTTATTACTTAACAATCCCTTCCTCAGAATGTCTTTCACTAAATTAAGTAACCCAAATTCTTGTCTGTTTTGTCAATGCTGATGCCACAGTCTTTTAGTTGTTTTGGTTGTTACCAGTTTCTCCACGTCAGGACTAACTTTAGAAAACCCAAATCTATGAGAAAGTGTTGACCCACACATTATAGTAATGACCATCTCTCTCCGTGGTAACTGAATGTTGAACCAAATTGTGTCTGAATGACAACTACATTTCCTTTAAATCTGGTAGGTCTCAAAAGGAGGTAAAGAACTATACAGAATGATTAGATTGAGAGGCATGGACAGGGCACCCTGGTACAAAGAGACTATAGTTCTAGCTACTTGGGAACCTCAGGTGAGAGATCACATGAGCCAGGAATTTGGGACCAAACTGGATAAGACAGAGTCAGTCAGTTTCTGCTTCTCCCTCTCTCCGAGGCTTGTGCACTCGAATAGCAGAAATTCATAAATAAAGGTATGACTGAAGAAAAACACTGATAATAGAGATCATTCATTTATCACATACTTTGAAAGCCTTTATCTTGTCTTCCTTAAGACAAATCGTTGAAGGATCTAATGATATCATTCTGTTCTCCTTCCCTCCCCCTAACCCCAGAATGAGTTTCTCTGTGTAGCCCTGGCTGTCCTGGAACTCACTCTAGACCAGGCTGGCCTCTAACTCACAGAGATCCACCTGCCTCTGTCTGCCAAGTGCTGGGATTAAAGGTGTGCGCCACCACCGCCCGGCTGTTGTCCCTTTACCCATTATTCAGATCACTTTTAGTGGCATATTATCACTCAACTAACATTAGGGTAATATCAAAGTAGAAAAGGTTGTCTTTATCACTCTCTTGTTTTCTAGTTACAAGTCTTTCACCTACTTTTCATGAACCACACCTTGTCCCCTTTCCCCCTGTCATTATGTAGTCCACCTGCTTGGAACGGCTCCTTGTGGCATTGCACCCTTTAATAGAATGCTCTTAACATACCCTCCTTTGTTCTTCTGCACTCATTAGGAGTTAGAGGAAATGATCTATTATCTAATTAAAGTAATCCATAACTGGATATGAGGAAATTCTGTGCTTTACCCTTTAAGCAACTACACAGGAAAAGACAAACGTATAACTTGATAAACGAGTGAGAGTATATTGACATTAACCTAGTTCTACTAGGTTGTCCAGTCCAAGTGTGCAAACTCAAGAACAGTGGCTTGCAGACAACTCACTTCTAGATTGTTTTGACGTAGCTCTTAAGTACGTTTTCCCCCTAGTCATTCTGCCCTAACATTCTGAGTGGTTGACCTTTTTTTTCCCTCGAGGGTCTCAATATGTAACCCAGAGTGGCCCAGAACTCAAAACCTTCCTGCCTCAGCCTCCAAGTGCAGGATTACAGGTATGTGCCACCATTCCTAGCTGGTTTAACACTTTTAATAATGGTCTTTGGGTATGTTTTGTAGACCAAGTAAATAAATGATTTTGAAGGCCCTAGTTGTATCACAAATGAATATTATACATGATAATTGTTGACTGGCTACAGTAAAAAGCCTCACTGAATATTTATTTATTCTAACAAAAAATTTTGGCTTTATTTATTTGATATGAATGAGTAAATAAGCATAAGTATGCAAGTATTTGTGTGTACCGTGTGCATTTCTGGTGCCCTCAGAGATCCAAAGAAAGCACTGGATCCCTGGAATTAGAGTTACTGATTGAGAGCCAGGGTGCTGGTAAACGAAGCCAGTCATCTGGAAAAGCAACAAATCCAGCTCTAACCACTGAGCCACCTCTGTGGCCCCAAATGAATATACACATTTTTGAGGCTTTCCTAACCTTTTTTAAACAGTCCCATTAATAGCCCTTTATTATTTTTCTGATTATGTAAGTGATCAGTGAATAGCCATGTGATTTAGTCTGGAAATTTAGTATCATTGTGCGCCCCCACCCCCACCCCCTCAGTTCTTGGATCTTGTGGGATTAAATAAAAGATTTACTACTAGATCCATTATGGAAAAAAATGATCAGAACTGTATTGCTTATAATAGTCCTTTTAACTATAAAATCTGTTCATTGACTAACTTCTCATGCTTTGGAGTAGAAATTAGCCAAAAGTACCTTTAAAATTGCATCAAACTCTTCCCCCACCCCTCCCCCCAAAAAAACCAAAACCCAAAAAGAATAAGATGAGGAAACTTGCAAAAGCTTGCACCTGCTAGTATTTATTTATAATATATATTATTTATATTTATTTATTATAATTAAATATATTTATTTATAACGTGTGTGTGTGTGTGTGTGTGTGTGTGTGTGTATTTCTAGCAGAAATACTAGACACAGCTTATGTTTAAATCTGTAGATTTGGTCTTTAAATGTCTTTTGAGAGGAGAGGGCTGTTGTGGGAATTCGATCCATTCAGCCAATGGTGTTGGGATTACTAGCCCTATGGGGCATGGTCTTCTTGGAGTATGTGACCAAATAAGAATGGAGGAGAGGGGTCTCACGCTCTCTCCTGGGTGGTCGGAGCAGGAGCAAGCAGCGGAGAAGTGTGGCTTGCAGCTGGTTCCCATCACCCTTGGACAGGAGAGCAGGACGACAGCTGGATTAGCAGTGGCATCTGCTTTGTTCTGTGTCGTGAGTGTATCTTACTGATTTCATTTCCCTAATAAAGTTTACCTGGCCCACTGCATCAGTGTCCCACCTCAGAGGGCAAGGGGATAATTGTGTTTTTAGGCTATCTTTAAAAACTGTTGAAATGTCGTTTATTTGTCTCAGAGCATCAAGCTGTTGTATAAAAATCTGACACAGGTTTTCTCCCTCTTCACAGAGTTTCGCAGGCCATCATGGCAGTCAAGTGGACTGGTGGACATTCTTCTTCTATCCTCTGTCTGAACGCAAGTAAAGATGGGCTGGTGGCTTCAGGAGCAGAGGGTGGAGATCTTGTGGCTTGGGGTGAAGATGGGACTCCATTAGGCCACGTGCGGTTGGAAGGGGCCAATGACGTCACCAGCGTCTTGTTTTCTCACTCCTGCCCCACCACGCTCTATGCCTCCCACGGAGAAATCATCAGTGTACTAGATGTCAGGTCTCTTAAAGGGTTGGTGGACCATTTTCATGTGAATGAGGAAGAAATCAATTGTCTTTCACTAAATGAACCTGAAAGCCTGTTGGCTTCTGCTGATGACTCTGGGGCGATCAAAATCCTGGACTTGGAAAAGAAGAAAGTTACCAGATCCCTGAAGAGACATTCTAACATCTGCTCCGCTGTGGCTTTCCGACCTCAGAGGCCTCAGAGTCTGGTGTCGTGCGGCCTGGATATGCAGGTGATGCTTTTGCAAAGAACACTTGAGTAATTTCTGAGCAGGATTTGCTAACAAAATCAAGTATGTATTTAGTTGGTTTCCTTGGCAGTTCTGGGACTTGAACTCAGGACTGGTACATGATCAATATGTACTCCACCACTGAGCTGTATCCCCAGCCCCTAGAATCGAATTATTGAGCAAGTATTTTCTTTTCTCTACTAACATTTCTTACCCCATTATGAACCATAGCCTTACGTCTTCCATGCTAGCCTGACAGAACCTACTGTATTTTATTCATAAGTCCTTTGTCTTCCTTTGTCCATTTAAAGACATCCTGACCTTAGGATTCAAGTACCTGATTCTAAAAATTGCCTTAAACAAACAAGGGGTAGCTTTATGTCAACTTAACAAAACAAACAAAAGGGAGCTGAATGTAGAGTTGATCCACACTCTAGAAACCCTTTTTGTTGCTGTTGTTGTTGTTTTTCGAGACAGGGTTTCTCTGAGTAACAGCCCTGGCTGTCCTGGAACTCACTCTGTAGACCAGGCTGGCCTTGAACTCACAGAGATCCACCTGCCTCTGCCCGAGTGCTGGGATTAAAGGCGTTTGCTACCACACCCAGCTTCTAGACACTCTGAGTGGCTTAAGTGTGTACGTGTGGTGGTGGGAGGGGGAGTAAGAAGGTCTCTTCTTACTTTAACATTTGAGATATGTTGATTGAAATGCGTGTGAGTGACCAGAAGCAGAGCCCTCTCTGCAGTGCTGGGCTTTGAAAGCAACATCACAAATTAGCCGGAGTTCAGAGGAGACCACTAGGAAAGAGATGGAGGTATAGGGAAAGCTGGTGGGGGTTCATTTTTTCTTCTCACGGGAGCAGATCTTGGATGAATGTGAGAGTTTTTAGATAGCTTGCACTTTCCATAGCAACTGTCCTTCCTCCTGCACGAGAAAAATCTCATCACCAGGGTTGAGTGCTCAGGACTTGAAGTGCTCTGCACATATTAGTCTTCATTGTACTCATGCCTCCTAATTACTGTCCCTTCTAAATGTAATTTCATTTTCTGTGTATGGATGGTTTGCTGCATGATGTCTGTACTTCTCATGTGCCTGGTATCTGTGCAGGCCAGAGTTGGGCACTGGATGCCCTGGAGCTACAGTTACAGACAGTTGTGAGCTACCACATGGATGCTGAGACTTAAACCAGAGTCCTCTTGAAGAGCAAACACTTGGCTTAACTGCTAAGCCCTATCTCTAGCTCCCTGTTGTTCCTTTCATAAAATTATTATTGTAAATGAACCATCTAGCTAGAAACAGACTTCAGTCGCTGCCTCCAAAGTCCGTGCTTTTTCTCTGTTATAAGAGGTATTTAAAGTATCCTTTGTGTTTGACATGGTGGTTCCCCCTTTAATCTCAGCTCCTGTGAAGCAGAAGCAGGCAGATCTCTGTGAATCGGGGCCAGACAGAGCTATGTAATAGAGAGATCCTGTCTCAAGAACAACTAGATACAACAACAACAACAACAACAAATTAGTATTGCTGGGCAGTGGTGGCATACATCTTTAATCCCAGCACCCTTGGGAGGCAGAGGCAGGCTAGAGTCTGAGTTCAAGGCCAGTCTGGTCTACAGAGAAAGTTCCAGGACAGCCTAGCCTACACAGAGAAACCCTGTCTCAAAAGACCAAAGCAGGGAAAAATCAGTATCATCCATAAGGTTGTAGGGCATGGCATTGGAATCAGTTGTTGCCTTGTGTGCTGGGACACTCCCCAAACAATAAAGAACTCCCCCTCAAAAATATCTGTAGTACCTCTGTAGAAATTCTATACAGAATTATTCAATACAGAATTATTCCAGGAGTTTTTGCTTTTCAAGACAAGGTTTCTCTGTGTTGTCCTGGCTGTCATGGAACTGGCTTTGTAGACCAGGCTGGCCTTGAACTCAGAAATCCACTTGCCTCTGCCTCCAAGCGCTGGGATTAAAGGCATGCACCACACCAGGGTCCTTCTGTATTTATAGGGCAGTTTCCCTCTAGCCTACAACTAGGTTTTTTGGCCATATCCTTCCTAAATCTGCATTCTTTACCCTCAGGTTGGATCTTCCTCTGATTTTCAAGAGTATCTGTGTAGCCAGATGGCTGTTGGTTATAAATGATCAGATACAGTAGTCATTCTTTCATCCTTTGGCTGTACCAGTTTTCATCACTGGCTCATTAGCCAATAGGTGTGGCATTTAGATATGCAGAAGTGGCCTGTGCTCTTTAGGTTAGATTGGAAATGGACAGACTGAAGAGAGGCTCAGTGGTAAGAGTTCACTCTGCTCTTGAAGAGGACCTGAGTTAGCTTCCCAGCATCCATATCAAGTGGCTCACAACTGCCTGTAACTCCAGCTGCAGGGGACCCGATGCCCTTTTCTGGGTTCCCAAGGCATTGGCATTCACACATACATACACATGCACATTCACACATACTCACACATGCATACACACAAATAAAAGTGAAATAAATGTTTCTGGGCTGGACATGGTTGCACATGCCATCTCAGCATTTGGAGGCAGAGGCAGACAAATATCCATGAGTTCAAGCCCAGCCTGATCTATGTAGTGAGATCTTGTCTCAAAAAAAAATTTTTTTTTTAAATGGACATCAAGAATTTGGCAGTTTGCCTGCAAGTCTATGTGAGACATTTTAGGGTCATGTTGCTGCTAGAGAACTTACGTTCTAAAATATTCTATGAAAGGGGGGCCAGATAACTGCTATTTTAATTCACCTGGTAAAGTTTCACTATATAGCAGAGGGGGTCCCCACCTCTACCTTCCAAATGCTAGGTTTGCTGGCTTTACAGTAATGCTTATCCCCAAAAAGAGTCTTCACTAAAGTAAAAGAGCCTGGGCTAGGCGTGGGGATGCATGTCTATGACCCTAGCACTGGGCGAACAGGCGGAAGGGGCACCATTAGTTCAAAGCCCGCTCGTTCTACATAGTGACACCTGGTTTGAAACAAACCAAGGATTTGTTTGGAAATCAAATATGAAATATACAGAAAAGGGGTTTTGTTGTTATTTTGTTTGTTTTTTGAGACAAGGTCTCACTGGATAGCATTGGCTGGTCTGGAACTGGCTGTGTAGACTAAGCTGGCCTTGAACCCATAGAAACCCGCCTGCCTCTGCCTCCTGAATGCCCCCGTGCTGGCTGGCTTGTTCATTTTTGTTTTAATTGTTCTTCTTTTTTTTAATTTGGGGAGCGATGCTGGGGTTGAATCCAGGGTTTTGCAGGTGGCAAGTAAGTCTTCTGCCACTAAGCTCTGTCCTCAGCTCAACAATTGTACTTTTTGAGGTCTGGCTTTGTGAGTCCTACCTCTGCCTCTGCGTTCTAGTCTGGTCTAGTGTCAAGTAGCATTACCCTGGCAGGTTGTAGTAGCTTCTGACCATTGAAAGTGGTAGAGGAACCATGTCATATTTTATTAGAAGCTCAGTAAGCACTGTAGTTGAGAAATGTGACTAGAACACTGTGTGACTGTGTAACTTCACCTTGTTTAAAGGTGATGCTGTGGAGTCTTCAAAAAGCCCGTCCCGTCTGGATTACGAACTTACAAGAGGATGAAACAGAGGAGATGGAAGGTCCCCAGTCCCCCGGCCGGCTCCTAAACCCCGCACTAGCCCACTCTGTCTCTGTAGCAACATGTGGCAATGTTTTCAGCTGTGGTGCAGAGGATGGTAAGGTGCGCATCTTCAGGGTGATGGGAGTCAAATGTGATCGAGAATTGGGATTTAAGGGTCACACTTTGGGGGTATCCCAGGTGTGCTTTGTGCCCGAGTCCTATCTGCTGCTTACTGGAGGGAATGATGGGAAGATAAGGTTATGGGATGTGAGCAGTGAAATAGAGAAGAAACAGAAGAGTCCTGCAAAGCACGCCCACAGGAAAAAAGCAAAAAGAGCAGCGTGCCCCAAGCAGGGTGAGAACTCCAGTGCCACAGCCGCGGATGAGGAGGGGCCTGCGAGGATTGTGCCAAAGCTCGACATTGAACATGGAGAAAAAGTGAACTGGCTCTTGAGTACAAAGATAAAAGGGCACCAAAGCCTCTTAGTGGCTGACCAGACGAGCTGTGTGTCTGTGTACCCCTTAAACGAACTTTAGGCCCAATAAAAAGCACTGTAGGAACGCTGATAAAGTCTTTTTGGTTTTTTGTCTCTTTCTTGCTTATTAAGACAGCCTCACATTTGTAGCCCAGGCTAGTCTGGAACTCACTACATATCACAGGATGACCTTATATTTGTAGCAATCCTCTTGTCTGAGTCTCTAGATTCTGAGATTACAAGCATGAGCCACCTCTCTGCTCTGCTGACAGAACTGTATTTTGTAATTTTTTAGGTTAAAAAAAATCTTGCTTTAAACTATTTGTCATATGTAGAATCATATCAGTTTGAACAAAAGAAGATCACTGGATAACATTTCATATAGTAAGTGACATTAGCGTTTGGTGAAGAGATTGAGTATTGACTGTCTACCAACTATTCACTGACTGCTAATTGTGTATGAGATGTTTTACAGTGTTTCATTTTTCCCGCATACACAGTTTGGAACTTTTGACTGTGTTCTTGTCTGATTTTGATATCTTGTCATTTTCCAATGAAAGTAAGAATTTTTGTTAGATTTTACAACTTAGCATTTTTCCATATTTTTCTTGTTTAAGATTATGATCTTAGGGGCTGAAGAGATGGCTCAGAGGTTAAGAGTACCGGCTGTCTTCCAGAGGTCCTGAGTTCCCAGCAACCACAAGGTGGCTCACAGCCCTCTGTAATGAGATCTGATGCACTCTTCTGGCCTGCAGGCATGCATGCAGACAGAGCTCTGTATTCATAGTAAATAAATAAATAAATCTTTTTTTTAATTATGACCTTAGAAATAATAATGTATCCAGGTAGATGGTGCATGCTTGTAATCCCAGCATTCAGGAACTTGAGCCAATGACCCTGTCCCAGAAAGAGAAAGGTAAACGAAGGAAGGGAAGAGGGAAAGAAAGAAAGGAGAGATGGAGAAAGAAAGGTAGGATAGGGAAGGAAGGGAAAGATGTTTTGGTTTGGCTTTTCTTTTTTTTTTTTTTTTTTTTTCTTTTTTTTTTTTTTTTGAGGCAGGTCTTTCTGGATGTCCTATTGCTCACTGTGTAGACCAAGCTGGCCTTGAGCTCACAGAGATCCTCCTGCTTCCACCCCTCCCCAGCCCTAGTGTTGGGATTAAAGGGCTACTCCACCACACCTAGCCAGAGAGATTTTTAAAGATTTATTTATTTATTATGTATACAGTGTTTTGCCTGCATGTATGCTTGCACGCCAGAAGAGGACACTAGATCTCATTACAGATGGTTGTGAGCCACCATGTGGTTGCTGGGAATTGAACTCGGGACCTCTGGAAGAGCAGCCAGTGCTCTTAACCTCTGAGCCACAGAGATATTTTTCTAATGTTTAATAAAAGGTAGACCATTGATGAGGATTCAGTTATTGGCTGTTTGACTGAATGAGCCATGCCTAGGATATTTCTTAGTAGTCATACACTCAAAAAATACTTCTGTTGTTTGGTAGACATAATGCATAGACCCCAGAATTAACAGGCACTCTACACAAGAGTAAATACGCTCCCTCTTTGATAATCCATCATCTAGTCTCCATTCAACAGTAGCAGTGGGAGTAGCAAGAAATAATGGGAAAATTTTTACCTTTCATGTCAAAGTGTCTTTCATTTAAAAAAAAGTTTTAAATTTTTGTTGTTGTTTTGGTTTGGTTTTTTTCAAGGCAGGGTTTCTCTGTGTAGATTTGGAGTCTGTTCTGGATCTCATTTCATAGACCAGGCTGGCCTCGAACTCACAGAGATCTGCCTGGCTCTACCTCCCAAGTGCTGGGATTAAAATTGCCACCACCTGGCAATTTTTTTTAAAAAAATAAAGGATGGGTAGTAATGGTGCATGATGCCTTTAATCCCAGCACTCGGGAGGTAGAGCCAGATAGATCTCTGTGAATTCAAGGCCAGCCTGGGCTAATGAGTGAATTCCAGGAAAGGTGCAAAGCTACACAGAGAAACCCTTTCTTTGAAAAACCAAAAAGAAAAAAAAAAAGGTAAAATATTCAAAACTTTAAAAAAAAAATCTAGAGAATGCATAAAGCAAGTGATATACTAATTCAGCAAGAAGATCTATTTATTTTTTAATTTTACTTTATGTGTATGAGTGTTTGCCTGGATGTTGGTCTGTGGAGCCTGGGGAAGTTGATGGATCCTCTGGGATGCCCTGGGACTAGAGTTTAGATAGTTGTGAGCCACCGTGTGGGCTGGAGTCAAGCCAGCGTCCTCTTGAACTGCTAGCAGCCAGTGCTCTTAACTAACTCCTGGAGTCATCTCTCCAGGCCCAAAAGGTTTGTTGTTGTTTCTGTTTCTTTTTCTAACGTGTGTAGCCAAGGCTATCTTTGAACTTGGAATCCTCATACCTCAGTCTTCTGAATGCTGGGGTTGTGGGTATGTGCTTTGTACCATGGCCTCGAGGAGTTGGTTCTTTTTGTTTGTTTGTTTGTTTGTTTGTTTGTTTGTTTGTTTTGAGACAGGGTTTCTCTGTGTAGCTTTGTGCCTGTCTTGGAATTCACTCTGTAGCCCAGGTTAGCCTCCAACTCAGAGATCCACCTGCTCTGCCTCCTGAGTGCTGGGATTAAAGCCGCCGCCGCCGCCGCCACCACCACCCGGCTTGGTTCTTTTTGAAACAAGAGTCTTACACAGTGCAGGCAGATCTTGAAGTCACTATATAAAGGAGGATGACCCTGAACTCCTGATTTTCCTGCCTTCACTTCCTAAGTGCTGAGTTACAGGCATGTGCACATGCCTGGCTCTAGAGAAGTTTATGATTGAGTCATTTCTCTGCCTGCTTGTCCAGTGTGAAAGAACCTGCTGTAAGGCAGCCAGCTCCAGACACATGATTCAGCAGGTGATTTGGTTTTAGTGAAACAGCCTCAGCTCATAGTAAATTAATGCTGTCATTTAAATAGTTGTAATTTGGCTTGCATTTAATAATTTAGATTTGAATTCATAGTTGCTGAAGAACTATATGCATAAGATGCTGATACCTAATGTTGGATTTGGACGTATTTAAGCAACTTTATACACAATTTTAGTATAAGAGTTAGTGATAAACCCTAAACATTTAATAATTTTTTTTCTTTTAAAAGAATGCAGTACTTTAAAAAAAAAGGGAGAGAGAAGCCGGTCGGTGATGGCGCACGCCTTTAATCCCAACACTGGGGAGGCAGAGGCAGGCGGATCTCTGTGAGTTCGAGGCCAGCCTGGAACTATAGAGTAAGATCCAGGAAAGGCGCAAAGCTACACAGAGAAACCCTGTCTTGAAAAACCAAAAAGAAGAAGGAGAAGGAGAAGGAGAAGAAAGAAGAATGCAGTCATTGGGCCAGATGTGGTGGAGTACACCTTAACCCCAGAACTCTGAAAGCCAAGATAGGTGCTCTCTCTGTGGCTGCCCTGGTCTACACATTGAGTTCCAGGCCAGCCAGGGCTACATAGTGAGACCCTGTCTCAAAGTAATGACAGTGCAGTCCTCAGACCCTCCAGGTAGCTCATCAGGTTAACTACTTGCTGTGCAAGCTGCCAATCTGAATTCAACACCCAGAACCCATGGAAGATAGTCGAGGAGAACATCTCCACAAAGATGTCCTCTGACTTTCACGTGTGTTTGTGCTCTCTCTCTCTCTCTCTCTCTCTCTCTCACACACACACACACACACACACACACACACACACACACACACAGAGAGAGAGAGAGAGAGAGAGAGAGAGAGAGAGAGGACAACCTTGTCTTATTCCTGACTTTAGTGGAATTGCTTTGAGTTTCTTTCCATTTGAGGTTGGCTATGGGCTTGCTGTAAACTGCCTTTATTATGTTGAGGCATGTCCCTTGTATCCCTAATCTCTCCAGGACTTTTATCATGAAGGGGTGTTGGATTTTGTCAGCAGCCTTTTCTGCATCTAATGAGATGACCATGTAGTTTTGTCTTTCAATTTGTTAATATGGAGAGTTACAGTTATCAGTTTGTGTATGCTGAACCATCCCTGAATCTCTGGGTTGAGGCCAACTTGATCATGGTGTTCTTTTTGATGTGTGCTTGAATTTGGTGTGCAAGTATTTTATTGAGAATTTTTCCATCTTTGTTCATAAGGGAAATTGGTCTGTAAATCTCTTTCTTTGTTGGGTCTTTATGTGGTTTGGGTATCAGGGTATTATGGCCTCATAAAATGAATTGGGCAATGTTCCTTTTGTTTCTATTTTATGGAATAATTTGAGGAGTATTGGCATTAACTCTTCTATGAAAGCCTGGTAGAATTTTGTGCTAAAAACATCTGGCCCTGGGCTTTTTGGGGGGAGAAGGGGAGACTTTTAATTACTGCTTCTATTTCATTAGGAATTATAGATCTGTTTAAATTGCTTACCCTACCTTTAACTTTGGTAAGTGGTATGTATCAAGGAAATTACTCATTTCTTCTAGATTTTCTAATTCGGTGGAGTACAAATTTTTAAAGTGTGTCCTTATGTCTCTCTGGATTTCCTCGGTGTCTGTTGTTATGTCCCACTTTTCATTTCTGATTTTGTTAATTTGGATATTCTCTGTCTTTTAATTAATTTGGATAAGGGTTTGTCAATCTTAGTGATTTTTCTCCAAGAACCAACTCTTTGTTTCATTGATTCTTTGTATTGTTTCTATTTTATTCATTTCAGCCCTGAGTTTGATTATTACTTGCCATTTGCTCCTTTTGAGTATGATTTCTTCTTTTTGTTCTAGAACTTTCAGGTGTGCTTTTAAGTTGCTAGTATGAGATTGCTCCAATTTTTTTTTTTTAAATGTAGGCACTTAGTGCTATAAACTTGGTCTTAGAACCACTTCATATGTCCTCTAAGTTTGGGTGTGTTATGTGTTCATTTTCATTCAATTGTAGAAAAGTCTTTCATTATTAATCTCTCTCTTGACCCATTTTCCATTCAGTAGTGAGTTGTTCAGTTTCCATGAGGTTGTAAGCCTCTTGTTGTTTATCCAGCTTTAGTCTATGGTGGTCTGATAGGAGGCAGGGAGTTATTTCTATTTTCTTGTATCTGTTGAGACTTGCTCTGTGTCTGAGTATGTGGTCAGTTTTAGAAAGAATTCCATGATGTGCTGAGAAGGAATATCCCTTTGTGTTGAGATGAAATGTTCTGTAAATATTTGTTAGGTCCATTTTGTTGTGGAATAATCTTTTTGTACACTGTGAAGAAGTGTCACTTGGATTGGTTTAATAAAAAGGTAAATGGCCAATAGCTAGGCAGGATTTGGGGGGCAGGAAGACTGCTGGGAAGAAGAAGGCTGGAGTCACCAGCCAGATGGAGAGGAAGCAGCATGGGCAGTATGTGGTTAAGGTAATAAAGATACAGGACAAAAAGTAGTTTGAAAAAAATGGGTTAATTTAAATTGTGAAAGCTAGTTAGTAACAAGCCTAAGCTTTGAGCTTTCATAATTATAATTGTAATTAGATGTTTCTCTATCCTGACTGCCTATTCCCAAATACCCAGCAGTTGCTTCCCAAATTACCACACAGAGGCTTATAATAATTATAGATACTTGGCCGATAGCTCGGTCTTGTTACTAGCTAGATCTTACAACTTAAATTAACCCATTTCTATTCATCTATGTGCGGCCTCGAGGCTTGTGGCTTTTACCTCTATCCCACTTTGTGTGTCTGACTTGTTCTCTGGCTGACAATCCTCTGACTCCTCCCTTCCTCATCTCATCATTCTCAGTCTGGCTTTCCTGCCTAACTTGATCCTGTTCAGCTATTGGCCAGGCAGCCTGTTCAGTAAACCAATCACAGTCATAAATCTTTACAGTGTATGAAGGATTTTCCACAGCACCAGATGAAGCATAAATCTAATTAATCTTATCAATAAAAACTGGCAATAAGGTATTGGGGTAAAAACTTGAAAGATCAGAGAAGCAGGGGAGCTTCCTACCTCTTCTGTCCCTCCAGTTCAAAGGGGCTGAGAGCTTGTCTTTGCCCCGCCTTAGCACTTCCCTTCTCTCCCTGCCTCGTCACTTCCTGTCTCCTCTGTACTGCTCTCCAGGCCTGTGTGGTTCATTAGTAGCTAGCCCCGCCCTCTGACCCCAAGCAAGCTTTGTCAATACACAAACAAAATATCACACAACAAATAATAAGTCTTCGTGTCATTACTGGGGAGCATTTGGGTTATGATTGTAGGGGGAAATGGCCAGCCTAAGAAACCCACCCTGACCCTGAAACCAGAGCCAAAGAAACACAGTTTGGCCCTAGAACCAGAACCAGTGAAAGAAATACGCCCTGGCCTTAAAACTGGAGCCAAAAGGCTAAAAAGGGCCAGTGAAAGAAACACAGTTTGGCCCTGAAACCAGAGCCAACTCTGCCCCTGACCGACTAAACCAACCCATCCCTGAGCAGGAAAACTAACCAATCCCTGGGGAGAAAAATCTTCTTCTCCCTGGAGAAACTCCACCCCTAAGAAGCCCTATCTAAGCCCCTCTGCCTATTCAGTTGTGGGCTGTCCTTTCCTACCCTGGTGGAGTCAGCCATTTTCCTGGACTCCCCCTTCCCAAATTTCTTAAAAGAGTTTTGGGTGAAGTTCTTCTTTCACCGGCATGAGCAGAAGAACCTTTGCTGAGAGGTTCCCTTAGGGGGGCTAAGGGGGGGTGGGGGTGGGAAGGAGTAACAACATGTCGCCAGAGCCGGAGGAGATTGCTGCTTTTCTGCAGGGATTCCCCTATATCAGAGTGAAGCAGAAGTAACATCTTGAGTCAGAGCAGAAATGGATAGCTCTCCTAGGACATTCCCTTAGGGGAACAGATCAGAGCTCAGCTGTAATGGCTCTCTCTTGGAGAGGAGCAGGATTGTTACATCCTGCGGGGAGACCATCCCCCCACCGCACCCCAACTTCAGGTATAGCCTGACTTCCTGACAAGTCAGGATACCTTTCCCTCCACAGCTGTACCACTTGAAATGATGTCAGTTAGCTCCAGCATTTCTTTGTTTAATTGTTGGCTAGATGACCTGTCTATTGGTGAGAGTGAGATATTAAAGTCTCTCACTATCAGTGTGAGAATCAATATGTGATTTAAGCTGTAGTATTTCTTTTATGAACTTGAGTGCCCGTGTGTTTGGTGCATAGATGTTAAGAATTTCAATGTCTTGGATTTTTCCTTTGATGAGTATGTAGTGTCCTCTATCTTCCTTCTCCCTCCTCTCTCTCTCTCTCTCTCTCTCTCTCTCTCTCTCTCTCTCTCTCTCTCTCTCTCTCTCTCTCTCTCAGCTTTATTGAGACAGAGTTCCACAGTGTAGCTCTGGCTGTCCTAGAACTCACTCTGTAGACCAGCTGGCCTTGAATTCAGAGGTCTGCCTGCCTCTGCCTCCCAAATGCTGGGATTAAAGGTGTGTGCTACTACCACCCAGTTTCTGTGTGTTTCTTGTAACTTGATAGGCATTTACGTCTTTAGTTAGAGAATTTTTCTTCTGTGATTTTGTTGAATTTTTTTTCTGTGCCTTTGAGCTGAGTTACTTCACCTTCTTATGTTTTTTTGTTTCAAGATTTATTTATTATATGTACAGTTTTTCTGTATATATACTATTCTGTCTGCATGTATGCCTGCACACCAGGAGAAGGCACCAGATCTCATTACAGATGGATGACTGTGAGCCACCATGTGGTTGCTGGGAATTGAAATCAGGCCCTCTGGAAGAGTAGTCAACAACCTCTGAGCCATCTCTTCAGCCCCATCCTTTGTCTATTCTTAGATGATTAGATTTGATCTTCTTATAGTGTCTCAGATTTCCTGGATGTTTTGTGCCAGACGTTTTTTAGGTTTAACATTTTCTTTGACTGATGTCCATTTCTTCATGTCTTCTTGTCTGAGATTCTCTTTTGCATCTCTTATATTCTGTTGGTGAGGCTTGCCTCTGAGGTTCCTGTTCAATTTCCTAACTTGTTCATTTCCAGATTTCCCTCTGTTTGAGTTTCCTTTCTTTTTAAATTTATTTTATGTGCATTTGTGTTTTGCTAGCATATATGTCTGTGTGAGGGTGTCAGATCCTCTGGAACTGGAGTTATAGACAGTTGTGAGCTGCCCAGATGTACGTGCTGGGAATTGAACCCAGGTCCTCCGGAAGAGCAGCCAGTGCTCTTAACCACCGAGGAGTTTCTCCAGCCCGTTTGGGTTTTCTTTATTGATTCTATTTCCACTTTCAGGTCTTGAACCTTTATTCCCTTCCACTTTTTTTTTCATACATTTCTTTAAGGGATTTATTTCCTCTTTAAGGGCTTCTCTCATATTCATAAAAGCTATTTTAAGGTCTTTGCCTTGTGTTTCAGCTATGGTACAACACTCAGAGCCTACTGGGTAGGGTTGCTGGGCTCTAATGGAGACACATTGTCCAGGCTGTTGTTGATTGTGTTTGTATGCTGGCGTCTAGGCATCTGGGTTTGGGAAGATTGTAATTCTAGGTGCTGACATCTGGTGGTCTTTGTGAGGTGGGTGTTTTGTTCCTTGGTTACTGTTGCACTATCTGGTTCTTTGGAGAGTGTTAGTGACTGTGTGTTGTCTGGTAGGAAATTCTTCTGGGATCCTGATAGGTGTGGCCACTGGAGGTTCCAGGTAAAATGTGTTTCTAGGTATTTGGAGCTGATACTTAGGAATGGCGATGCACTAGGAGGGGGAAGGCTGAGGGAGTTCATGGGAGGGAGGAAAACAGATTGTTCCACCAGAATTTGCTTAGTCCCCTGGGAATGGGGACAGAGAATGAAGAGAGGCCACAACTGGTAGTCTGCCACAGAGCTCATGGGACTGGGCATTGGATATGGAGGAGAGCAGGGAGAATGGAGATATGAAGCTCTTAGCTAACCTGTTTTGCTGGCCTATTTGCTTCTCTGGCAGGCTTGGCTGGCGTGTTCCCAGGGAATGCCTGCTGAAGTCGGGGGCTGGGATAAAGCAAAGATCCAGATTAAAGGCATGTGCCTTCCTATCTCAAAGATCCAGATTAGAAGTGGATTTTGACCTACTTCAAATTAAGCAAAAACCCCTCACAGGTGTGTCCTCCATTTTTGGATTTCAATTAATTCCAAATGTAGTCAAGGTGACAAGAATAGCCATCACACTTTCCTTCAGTTTCAAAATCTCAGGCAGGTTTGCTCTTCCAAAGGAACCTGGTTTGATTCCCATTGCTCACATAGCTGCTAACAGCCATCTGTAACTCCAGTTCCAAGGGGATCTGAACCCTCTGCTGGCCTCCATGGGTACTGCATGCACATGGTACACAGACACACGCAGCCAAAACACATGTACACATAAAAATAAATAAACCAACCTCAAATTTTTAAAATAAAATTGTAGCCGGGTGGTGGTGGCGCATGCCTTTAATCCCAGCACTCGGGAGGCAGAGCCAGGCTGATCTCTGTGAGTTCGAGGCCAGCCTGGTCTACAGAGCGAGATCCAGGACAGGCACCAAAACTACACCGAGAAACCCTGTCTCAAAAAACAAAATAAAACAAACAAAAAAAGTAAATAAGATGAAATTGTGTTATTTTTAGTAGTATGTTACTATTGAGGTTTTGGAGGTTTGTGTCTATTTTAGATGTTTGCCCTTGTTTAATGTGTGATTTGTAATTACACTCTCCTGTTCTGTAGGTGGTCTCTTCATTCTGTTGACGTTTGCTTTGCTATCTGGCAGCATTTTTAGCTTTGTTATCCCCGTTCCTCTCTGTTAGCATATTCCCTGGGGAGGAGGATTTTTGCCTTCTCATCATTCATAGGTATTATCCATTTAATTAACATTTATGATGTTCAATAAGTATTGATGGGAATAAATTCTTCAGTGAGTGAACAAACCTGACTTAGTTCTTATAAGCTTAAATGTTTTCTTAAGCTCACATGACTCATTTGATCAGAACACCTTCGTGAGCTGGACTTGGTGCACACCTGTAGCCTTAGCACTTGGGAAGCTAGGGCAAAGAGGATTGTGAGGTAGAGGCAGCGCGTGGCTAGAGAGTTATAGCAAGCCCCTGTCTCAACGGACAAAGAAACAGACATATACTCCTAGATCCTGAACTAGTCCGTTGCCTTGCCATCTCTGTGATCTCGCTTGTACAAACTCTGCAGTCTGTAATTCTTCATATCCCCCCCTCCGATAATAACTCTTCCCTTTAAGGATAAGACCCGCCGTCAGTGTGAGCACTTTCCTACTTCAGTGTGAGCAATTTCGTACTTCTTCAGTGTGAGCACTTTCCTACTTCAGTGTGAGCACTTTCCTACTTCAGTGTGAGCATTTTCCTACTTCAGTGTGAGCACTTTCCTACTTCAGTGTGAGCATTTCCCTATTGAACCTTTATGACCTACTGTTATCTTCTATGATTTTTGGAGTCTCTGCCTATTTACTGCTTTTTTAAAAAATAACAGCAACAGGTAACTTATTTTTGTTTTGAGAAAGGGTTCCAAGATGTGGCCCAGTTTGGCCTTGAGTTCATAGGCTGGGAAGACCTTCCTGTGTTAGTCTCCTGAAAGGGGGACTACAGACTCAAACCACAGTACCACAGAGAAATCCTGTTTCACTTGTATTTTTCTATCAGTTCCTCATTTGATACTACTAGTAGCCCTCAATAATTTCTACCATGGGTTAGATTTTTAATTTTAAAACCATCATCATCATAAAAATGTAAGGCATTCTTTAAAAACTGATTTAGATTGTAATTTAGTAAAAAAAAAAAAAAAAAAAAAAAAAAAAAAAAAAAAAAAAAAAAAAAAAAAACAACTAAAATATGAAACCCGGGGCTGGAGAGATAGCTCACAGTTAAGCTCTTGTTAGCTAGGCATGGGTGGTACACATCCTTAATCCCTTCACTTGGGTGCAGAAGTAGGCAGATCTCTGTGAGTTCCAGGTTAGCCTGGTCTACACGGAGTTCCTTGATAGCCAGGGCTACACAGAGAGACCCTGTCTGAAAACAGAAACAAAAACAAAAACAAACAAACAAAAAACCCACAGCACTTGTTATTGCTTTTCTATAGGACCTAGGTTGGCCCCCCAGCACCCACATGAGACCTCACAACTATCTGTAGCTCTAGTTCCAGGGGACCTGTCACCCTCTTCTGGCACCTGATGCACAGACTTATGTGCACACAAAACGCTCATGTACAGCAAATAAATATTTTTCAAATGAAAGTAGCATCTCCATCAAATTTAATCGTAGAGTATCGTATCTGTTTGTGTGTCCCTATACAAGTTTCCCAGTGTAAACAAAGCTGTACTTGTGGGTGGTGCCTTGTCCTATAGTGACTTGGTCTCTTCTCAAAGGCAAATGTCGTAGTGCACTCCAGGACACCTGTGTTCACACCATTGGTTCTTTGAAACTATATTTGGATGTTCAAGCTATTAAAAGCTTCACGGACTTAGTGACCTTCCAGGCAGAGTTTAGACAGGATGTTCCCACTGCTGCTGCCTGTTGCGGAGCGGAAAACAGCAGCTCTCAGCCTCCACAGGGGCTTCATCTTGCTTTATTTCCTTTCCCCTTCCTAAAGAAGATGAACCATGAAAGCACAACCCTGATATCCTTGAAGGAAGCAATGAGAAGGTGGCTCGGGGCTCCAGGGAGGGAATAGGGCCAGGGTCTGCTCTTCTCACAAGATGGGGAGTGAAGAATGAGGAGCAGAAATAAGCAGAGAACAGCAGCCATACACAGAGAACTGTGTTTGCTAAAGTGGTTGGAGTCTTGCAGGTTCAAAAAATATGTAAACTGATTAATAAAGAAAAATCTTGGGGGTTGGGATTTAGCTCAGTAGTAGAATGTTTGTGTAGTTGAAAGGCCCTAGTTTTTAAATCCTCTGCATCTGCATGTGTACACACACACACACACACACACACACACACACACACACACACACACACACGGAATCAAGAAAAGAAATCTGCTTTAATATGCTATAGCTCCGTTCAATTTATGCTAGATTCACAGAAATAAGTAAAATGTAACTATTTCCCTTGAAGAGCTCATAGCCTACAGGAATAGTAGAATTGTTTTTTCAAATACAGTTTAATACACATGACCTTATACTAGTGATGTTCCAAAAAGACCAAAGGAACACGAAGGAGGGATCAACCCATTTGGCCTAAGGAAGTGGCTCTTCACAGAGGGATACTTTGCCGGATCATAGCATCTGAGTTAGTTTATGAGGAAATAAATAGGAGGAGGAATTTTATAGTGAGAAAACTACATTTTGACCTCACAAAAGATTGGAATTACAGATTAGCAACTAGAATGTGTGAGAAGATTCAGAAAGACATTCTGCTTCTTGCTGAGGAGATCCAGTTCGTCTCTAAAGTCAGGTGGCATAAAAAAATACATTTTTAGCTGAGTTAAATGATCACAACTGGCTGCTCCTTCAGAGGTCCTGAGTTCAATTCCCAGCAACCACATGGTCGCTCACAACTATCTGTAGTGGGATCTGATGCCCTTTTCTGGCATAAAGATGTACATGCAGATAGAGCACTCATATACATAAATAAATAAATCTAAAAATATGATCATAACAGTATTTTAGAGAATTGTGTGAAGGATGAATTGGAGGCTGGAGCAAGGACTCAGTAAGACTACGGTAGTCCTAGGACCAGGTTAAAGGAGATGGACTGGTTTACTGGGTATGACAGGTGAGAGGTGAGTTAAATAGATATCAGCTGTGGGGGAGGGGTTGAGAATTATTCTTAGATTTCTAATTCAAACAACTGAATAGACTGTAAGGCTGTTAACTGAGCTAGGGAATTGTGGTAGGAAACATTACTCTCAGATTTACATTTTTTTTAATTTAAAAATTCTTTTTAGAATTATTTTATGTGTACCACATGTGCGCCTGATTCCCTCAGAGGTCAGAAGAGGGCATCAGATCCCCTAGAACTGGAGATATCAGTGACAGCTATGAGTCACTGTGTGGGGGCTGGGAGTCAAACCCAGGTCTTCAAGAACAAGTACACTTGGCCACTAACCCATTCCTCCAATCCTTCTTTGTTTTTGAGACAGTTGTGTGTGTGTGTGTGTGTGTGTGTGTGTGTGTGTGTGTGTGTGTGTGTGTGTCCCTAAGTGTCCTGGATCTCGCTCTGTAGACCAGGCTGGCCTTGAACTCACAGAGATCTACCTGCCGGGTGCTGGGATTAAAAGCATGTTCCCACCACCACCCAGCTCTAATATATAATAAATTATTTATTTATGTGGTGGGAAGGGGTTGTGCATGCCACAGGCACCCACGTGGAAGTCAGAGGAAAACAGGAAGGAGTTGGTTTTTTCCTTCCACCATGTGGGGCTAAGGGATGGAAGTTAGGTCACCAGGTCAGCAGTAAGCACCTTAACCTGATGAGCCAGCTGTACATTCTTTTTTCAGCATTTATTAGAGTGGTCCGCATGTCTTTTGGCGGGGTATTCCAAAGAACTTCTGCAATTATAAACTGTTATCGACAAGCTACAGCTCATTTCTAGAGTTCAAACTAGCAATGATCTACAGCACTACAGCTTCAAGTCTGAAGTTAAAGACCGTCAGGTGGTGTTGTTTTGACTCAAAAACAGAGGTTGCTGCATATAAGCCTCACAGGCTTCATACTCCTATAAAACACACATTTCATACCAACTTTTATCTAGGTGTGAATTGATACCAAAACTGAGAGAAAATTCCTCTATCACAATTTCTGAAGGTGGAGGAGAGAGTTCATCAAGTTAAGCAAGCTTAGGACAGTTGGATTTGATGTCTCCACCTAGGGAGAAATGCACGAAACAGATGAGAGTATAAGTCTAAGAGAAAAATGGTACCTGAAACTCAGTTACTATTGGGAGATACGGAGGACCAAGAGAACAGGGTCAGGATATAATCTTGGGCGGCCACAAAGTGTTGAGGTCACTGGAGAGATAACTATTTTCTTATCCCTTCCTTCATTAAAGACCATGTGGTGCTTTCAGGCCAGTGAGTTGTCACCCTAGCTCTTTGTGGCTCATTTAGGTGCAGTCTTAGTGCTATGGTGCCTCTGGTGTTCAGGGCTACTCAGAGCTACTTCAGTCCTCTTGTGACCTCAGCAGGTCATTCTTTCTCGTCACAGGTGTCAGCTGTATGACCTGGACATAAGTTACCACTTCTCTATAATGCCTCTGCTAGTTATTGGGAGACAGGAATAATATCTCTAAGAAATGGCCAACGATCTCCTATGTAGAATTTATACTTTACTTCATGCAAAGCAAACTGAAACAAGAAGTATTGCATGATAGAGGCAAGGGTTTCCCCAGAGAGTGGGTTAAGAAGAGAGTGGAGGGCTGGACATAGTTCAGTGGTAGAACTCTGGCACAGAAGGTATGAAGCCCTAGGTTCAGTCCTCAGCATTACCGTCACACACACACACACACACACACACACACACACACACACACGGTGGAATTTGAGCTGATCCTTGAAGTAAAAATGGATCTGCAAAGTCCTATCAGGGTAAAGAAAGCCACTTTATTATGTCCGCTGGTTCTAGCGCTCGCCACTTAAGTGATTGGGTCTTTTTCAAACTTAATTTCTTTATTTCTAAAATGGCAAAATCGGGACTTTTACAACTCTAACAAATAAACTTTCCCTCACTAAAATATAAAAATGGGGCTGGGGACATGGTTGAGCTGGTAAAGGCACTTGGTGCCCAGGCCTTACCACCTGAGTTCACACCCCAAGACCCACATAGTGGAAGGAGAAAATAACTCCTACAATTACAATTTGTCCTCTGGCTTCCACACATGCACCCCAAACCCTCCCTCCACACACAAAATAAATCCGTCCTTAAAATGCAACAACTGACAGCTTCACTTCTTTTTTTTTTTTTTTTTTTTTTTTTAAGATTTATTTATTTATTATGTGTACAGCATGTATGACTGCAGGCCAGAAGAGGGCACCAGATCTCATTACAGATGGTTGTGAGCCACCATGTGGTTGCTAGGAACTGAACTCAGCACCTTTGGAAGACCAGTCAGTGCTCTTAACCTCTGAGCCATCTCTCTAGCCCCAAACAGCTTCACTTCTTAGAGTCATGAGAAGTAATGCTTGCTGATAGTCTGTGAAGTGTAAGTGTTGCACTAGACACAGGAACAACTAACTAGACAGTCAGAAGTCTGCCAACATGAAGAGCAGGCTCAGTAGAGGGCTTGGCAAATGGGACCCCGTTCACATTTTAACTCTAAGTACCCATCTAAATTTGGCAGGGGTTGTAAATAATCTATTAGTCTTAGGTTTACCCTGGCCTGAACTTACCTTTGATTCTTTAATCCTGTAGGGTAGAGAACAAGCTCCAAGCTCTAGACATTCAATTCAGAGAACTAGACGTCACCAAGGATAACCTGACACAGCAATTTGAACACCATGGCAAGACTTTGGCCAGCCAAGCAGCCCACGATGAGATATGGACAGCGGTTCTGGGCCTCGGGTGAGCAACGGTTGAGAAATCCTGGCTTTTGTGGCTTTGTGAGAGCTTTCGGTGGCCATTCCAAAACTATGTTTAGTACGTCCCAGGGCATTACTCAGGCTCGGCTCCCTTCATGCAGAAAAGGTTGATCTGTGTTTATGCCAGGCACCACAGTACCCACCCTGTGAGTCTCTTACCAGCTGGTCTTATGGAAGGGGATGAGTAACAGAACTCCCTCACCATGGGATGCTCATCCAATGGGGGGCCTGAGAACTCAGCTACGCAGTTTGGTGCAGGCCCGACTTCTGAAATACATGGCTGGTTTCCTAGTGGGTTTACATTGGGTCAACCTAATCCAATGTAACTTACATTTATACACAGACTATTCCATTTAAGGAGCTTTCCACATTTCTCATAGGTTCACCTCAATGGAACTGAATATTTTATATAGCTATGTCATTGAAGTCCTTATCTGCTTGCACACTCGAGTGCTTCAGAAGCTTCCAGACCTGGTGAGAAGTCTTCCAACTTTAGCCTCCGTCCTTAGACGACAAGTCAAGAACAAGCACGTTAGAATTGTGTGGGAGTCTGTCCTGGAGGAATATGGGCTGCAAGAGAGAGATGTCACAGCACTCTGTACCTTCTTCATTGCCCACGGCAACAAAGCAGAACACTATGCTGCTAATGTAAGGCGGATGTACATCAAAGATGTCACGTTCATGATCACCAACATGGTAAAGAACCAGGCTCTGCAGGACGGTTTGCTGCGAGCTGTTCAGGTCATCGAGAAGGGGAAAGCAGTGAGGACCCCTGAACACCAAAGGGCATCCCTAAAAGAGCTGATACCACCAATCAAAGACGAACCTGTTACCCAATAACTCAGCAATCCCACTTTCAGTCATTTGTAATGCAAAAACAAAAATGAATAATTTGATTACTGTAGGCTTATTTTATAGCAAGAGTGGAAGGAGCATTAAAGAAATTTTGAGAAATTGACACAATATTTTGTGTGTGTAGCCATATTAAAAAATAGGCAAACTTTTTATAATGAAATAATCTGGGGATGTAGCCAAGAATACATGCTTTGTATGCAGGAGGTCCTGGTTTCAATCCCTAATACAATAAACCTAAAAAATAAAATAAACTTATATGGAATAATCACTCAAATTTGGTGGTGTTTCATTTAAATATTTATCTAATGGGAAGTACAAAAGGGGGCAAAACTAACTATATATACATATCTATGATACTTTAAAAGATACTGTGTATTAGTGTAGATATCTACACTTCTGCAGTGATACTTAAGAAATATTTTAGGGGGGAAAATGAAGAGGTTAAGAGGCAAGATGAAAGAAATTCTTTTCACTCGATGGTGGAACTTGTCTCTAGGTGTGACGTGGCATCCCTGTCTTTCATCAGAGAAGCTGGGATCAGCCACAGGACATGGTCATGAGATCAGGGCTATTGTCATTTCCTCATTGAAGGGAAAGGGAAATGTTACTTTCCCCTGAGATTCCAGCCACAAGCTGTACATAATCTTGCTCCCCTGGTCTTAGGGGATGCTAGAGCATACAGGAGGTGGACAGTTGACTGCGGTTGGGAGTCTAGTGGTGAGGCTTTTGTGGGTCATCCCCATGTTCAGGTGGGAATTTTAGGTGGTGTGGCTTGCCTTTGAGTCAATCCACACTTCCGTAAGCACTCAGTTCCTGTAAGACTAATGAACTCATTGGTTCCCCAAGCTGAACTGGGATGGACTCTCTTCTTTGGCTTATCTTTGGTGTCTGGATGAAATAGAGATTTCTTTAGTTTCTCTAGAAAGAGTCAGAATGTTCATTTCGAATATTGTGAATTTTGAATGCCTATTAAAAGGCAATTACTCAATAAAAAACATAACGTATTGGGGTGGAGAGATGACTCAGTGGCTAAGAGTTCCGTTCCCAGCACCTCTGCCAGGTCTCGCAACCATAGCTCCAGGACAGACTGTAACGACGGCGCTTTCTTTGGTCTGCCAGCTCCCAAGTAATGACACGGAGACTTTTTATTAATTCTGAAAACTTGGCCTTAGCATAGGCTTGTTCCCAAGTAGCTCTTAAAATTTATTTATTTTTGGTTTTTCGAGACAGGGTTTCTCTGTGTAGCTTTGCGCCTTTCCTGGAACTCACTCTTTAACCCAGACTGGACTGGAACTCACAGAGATCCGCCTGCCTCTGCCTCCCGAGTGCTTGGATTAAAGGTGTGTGCCACCACCACCCGGCTCTTTTTTTTTTTTTCTCTTAAAATTTAAATGAACTAATTTATATTCACCTATGTTTTACCACATGGCTTGTTATCTCTCCTCAGTACCGTAAGTCCTATTTCTTCCGATTCTCACTGGTGAATCTCTCACACCCCAGATTCTTTCCCAGAGTTTCCATCTCTCCCTGGAAATCCTGCCTATCCTCTCTTGCCTAGCTATTGGCTGTTCGCTCTTTATTAAACCAATCAGAAGGTGCCTTAGGCAGGTGAGGAAGGACAGAGACACTTCTTCACACAGTGTACAAAAAAGATTATCCCAACAACAGATAGAGTCTTGATACTTCTTGCCAAGCTTATGGGCCTTAAGTCTTTAGGAAGGGAGGCTGCAGACATCAGGGGCTGGGCCATAGGAGGAAGTGTAAATGTCAAGTTGTCACAGGTCTGAGGATTCTCTGGCCCAAACTTTCAACTTCCTGGTGAGAGCAGCCTTCGTACAGATTTACAGGAGAGTTGAACCAGAATCTCTTAGACCTAGAACTCTCTGTTTCCCAACTGGACTCCAACTCTAGATCCCCTCCCTCACTTCTGTCTCTGCCTTTACTACCTGAATGCTGGATTACAGGACACGTGTGACCACACCTATCTCAGAATACTTTTTTTTTTTTTTTTGAGTAGTACTGGAACCCACTGTGTAGACCAGGCTGACCTCTAACTCACAGAGATTCTCCTGTCTCTGCCTCTGAAGTATTGGGATTAAGTGTGCACCACGATGCCTGGCCACAGACACTTTTCTAATATTATATAAAATATAGGCTATTGATGAGGATCCAGTATTGACTGACTGACTGATTGACTTTTTGAGGCAGGGTCTCATATAGCCCAGGTTGGCCTGGAACCAGTTAGTTAGCAAGGGCTAGTTTATAATAATCCTTTTGTGACTACTTTCCAAGGGCTGGGGTTACAGGCATGTGACTCTTTGCTTAGCTCTGCAGATTCCGATAGCAAACTCATGCTGAAGTTTCAGGGAACAGGGCCCAAGCTAAGCATTCATAAAACCAGGAGGGAGAGAACAGTAACAGACAAATCTCCAGACTGCTGAGCTCCAGCCAGTACCATAACGATACTTACCCACCTCAACCTTTACAAGGATTCTTAGAAACCATCAGTCCCACTTTTTGTTGCTGTTTTCCTTGAACATTACTTGTCTATAGAGCCAATATCTGCTGGTCCTGAGACACATTCTATAGAACGTCAGTGTTGCAAATAAAAGCCAACAAAAACCTTTCAGCTCAAATTGTCGCAATTTTTTCTTTTGGCACTAAAAACTGTTCCAGAGGACCCGGGTTCAATTCCCAGGCCAGGTGTCTGATCAAGCCAGTTTAAAAAAAAAAAGGCACTAAAAACTTTGGAAAGCTTTGTTAGGAGAAACAAAAAGTAGTTTAAGAGAATAATTATAAAAATCACTGCTTGGAGCTTGTTTAGAGAGGTTAGTTGTTAGCCAGTGACTAACCAAGTTTCTGTAGCCAAGTTAGCTTAAAGGATAGCAGACCGAGGACCTGCGACTGGCAGGTGGCACGCGACAAGGCGCACAGCTCCCGGAAGTCCCGCCCGAGTGGGCGGTTCCTTGGGGGTGAGCAGTGCCGTTTTTTCGGCGGGGGAACTGTGACGTCAGTAGGTCGTGTGTCCCTGCCTCGGCCGCCGCCAATAAACTGGCTGGCGGGACTGCGGGTCCGAGCGGCCGGGTCTCGGGCCCCTGGCGAACCGCGAGGCGGCCAGAAGCTGGAGCGCGGGGACGGAGGGCTGCCACCGCCGCAACGGCGAGACGGAAGTCCAGCGGCGGCCCGGGCCCGGCTTCCGGGCGGTACGGGGTGCTCTCGGCGCGGCGGCCTCCGGGGCTTCCGGCCCTGGCAGGCCCGGCGGCCTCGCGCAAAGAGGCGGGCGGGTCCTCACCAGGTAAGAAGGGGAGCTGGACCCGACTGTCCGCGGCGCGGGGGGCCGGAGCCGCTCCCCGCCCCGGGGCCGCCGAGCTCCCGAAGGAACGTTCATTCATTGCCCTGCTGGACGGACGCAGGGCGCCACTGTTGGCCCTGACAGCACAGCGCCGGTGTGCCGCGGGCCCGAGGAGGTTCAGCCTGTCCCGACTGCAGTAACGCTGCCGGGCGGCGGGATAAACAACCCGCCCGCTGACTTCCTCCCGACTGCCTGGTTCGCCCGCCGAACGGCGAATCTGGTTTCTTCCAGGTGTTGACGTTGAGTAGGCCTCATTAGCATACGAAGATGGCTGCTTGCGAAGACGCCGTCCCTTCCTTAGCCGAATGTCAGTGCGGGATCTGCATGGAAATCCTGCTGGAGCCGGTGACCCTGCCTTGCAACCACACGCTCTGTAACCCGTGCTTCCAGTCGACTGTTGAAAAGGCCAACCTGTGCTGTCCCTTCTGTCGCCGCCGGGTCTCTTCGTGGACTCGGTACCATACCCGAAAAAATTCTCTTGTCAATACAAAACTGTGGGAGATGATTCAAAAACACTATGCAAAGGAATGTAAGCTTAGGATCTCTGGACAAGAATCAAAGGAAATCGGTGAGTGAAAGTCAACGTGTTTATTGAGTTTTTAAAAAAAGAAAAGAAAAGAGGCCCAAAAACGTTTAGAGAAGGGACCGTTATTTTTCTATTTTAAAAAGAAGACTAAATAGTTTAAATTGATCTTGATTTGTGGTTTTATGAACCCCGCCCCCACATGGGTTAAAGTCAAGGGCAAATTTTTTGTCGCATGTAGCTCAAGTTGTGTTCACTAGCTGTGATTGAGTTTTTAAAACTGCAACAACAACCAAAAAAATAGAATTGTCACTTTCGAGTTGTCTAAAGACTTGCGGTTAAATTCCAAAGTTCTTTGGCTTTGCGCCACTTTCTCTGACCTGTGGTTCTAAGTATGCAGCAAGCCTAAACTAGCTTCTCATTGCCAGTTCCATCTAGTTCAGTCATTTTTGGTTGACCCCTTCCAGTCTGGGGGTGCAAGGAGCTATAAACTGTTCCTTAGTCTTTAGCAGTTTTCCTGTATTACAAACCATTCAGTATTTCCTTTTGGGCCTTGAATGTGGTGTTTGTCTGTGGTGTACTTGCCTTTTATGTGTTGAAAAAAAAAACCAACCCCAAAATGTGGCCAGCCGTGCCTTTACTCCCAGAGGCAGAGGCAGGTGGATCTCTTGAGTTCAAGACCAGCCTGGTCTACAAAGCTGGTTCCAAGATAGCCAAGGCTATTGGAAGAAACCCTCGGGCTCCTATTTGCTTGCTTGGTCCCCAGTTGATGAACTATTTGGCAGGATTGGGTGTGACCCTGTTGGGGGGCTGATAAGGAGCTTTGAGGTTTCTAAAGCCTGTGACTGGTCCAGTGTCTTGCTTTCTCCTTGCTGCCTGCAAATCAGGATGTAGTACTTACTCAGTTGCTTTCCCAGCATCATACCTGCTTGTCTGTGGCCTCACTCCTTCCCGTGATGTGAATGGATCAAATGAGCCTCTTAAACCCTAAGCAAGCCCCAAATAAAATGGCTTCTCTTAGAGTTGCCTTGGTCCTGGTGTCTTTTCACGACATTAGTACAGTAACTGAGACAGTGGGTTCAAGTATTTGCCACACAAACCTTGTGACCTGAGTTCAGTCCCTAGAATGGAGAGAACTGACTTTGAAAATTGTCCTCTGGCCTCCACGCGTGTGTGGCAGTCACTGCTCACGTTTGTACTCGCCCCACAGCCACTGACCAATGTCTTGGGCCCCTAGTTTTGTTTTGAGATAAGGTTTCATTAGGTAGCCTGGGGTAGCCTTATCCTTAGAAATTCTGGACTTGCAGGTGTGCAGGAGCCGTCCTTTATTATGTAGTATTAATGAGGGCTGGCATACCTTTTCTGTAAAGGTCAGAATAGTGTTTTAAGGACTGTATAGTCTGTTGAAGATAGGTCTGCTGCTGTAAAAACAAAAGCACCATAGACATTACATTAATTTACATTGTCCTTCGTAAATGAAGGTAGTGCCTGTGTTTCCATAAAATTTCTTTAGGAAAAAAGAAAAGATAAGGGCCAAACTTGGTCAGAGTAGCCCCTGGCTTCTTAGAATATCCCTATTAACATTCTTAAGAAAAATTCTTTATCTGTGGAGGTGGCAGAATTAAGCGATTGCAGATGCTTAGGAAGGGAAAACTTGAGGTTTCTTTATTTTTTTCCAAGACAGACTTGTATGTGTAGCCCTGGGCTATCCAGGAACTCACTCTATAGACCAGGCTGGCCTTGAATTTAGAGTTCCCCCTGCCTTCTGAGTCTTAGGATTAAAGAAAGGTGTGAGCCGGGTTGTGGTGGCACACGACGACACGACGTTTAGTCCCTTTAGAAACCCTGTCTCTAAAAACAAACAAACAAAAAAAAAAAAAAAGAGAAAGAAAGAAAGGTGTGAGCCACCACCGCCCAGCTGAGATTTCTTATCTTTTAAATATGTATCTAATTGTGTGTCTGTGTGTGTGTGTGTGTGTGTGTGTGTGTGTGTGTGTGTGTGTGTGTGTGTGTCTGTGTCTGCATGCAGAAGCCCTTTGAGGTCAAAAGAGGCATCAGATCCCCCAGAACTGGAATTACAGATAGCTGTGAGCTGCCACATGGGTACTAAGAACCAACCAAAGATCCAGGTCCTCTGGAAGAGCAGTAAACATTCTTTTTTGTTTGTTTTGTTTTTCGAGACAGGGTTTCTCTGTGTAGCTTTGCGCCTTTCCTGGAACTCACTTTGGAGACCAGACTGGCCTTGAACTCACAGAGATCCGCCTGTCTCTGCCTCTCGAGTGCTGGGATTAAAGGCATGGGCCACCACTGCCTGGCACAGTAAGCATTCTTAACTACTGAACCATCTCTCCAACTTTCAGAAATTTGTTATTCTTTAATTTTTTGTTTTTGTTTTTGTTTTTTCGAGACAGGGTTTCTCTGTGTAGCTTTGCGCCTTTACTGGGACTCACTTGGAAGCCCAGGCTGCCCTCGAACTCACAGAGATCCGCCTGGCTCTGCCTCCCGAGTGCTGGGATTAAAGGCGTGCGCCACCACCGCTTGGCTTGTTAGTCTTTAAAAAAGGCCATTTGTTAAATAAAAATAGTAAAACTATCAAGAGAGCAAAAGACATCTCACAAAATAGAAGAAAATATTTGCAAATCATAGAAAGTAAGATAATACCCAAATATAAGCAGGAGGGTCACTGTAAATTCTAGGCCAGGCAGGGCTATGTTGTGAGACCCTGTTACAAAAATAACTCATCAGGAATCTCCATCAAAGAGTCCCAGTCTAACCAGGACTAGTGAGATTCTTTTAAAAGTGGTCAAAGTGGTCAGGTGAAGTGGTTCATTTCTATAGTCCTAGCACTCAAGAGACTCGATTCAAGGTAAGCCTGAGCTATGTAGTAGGTTCTGGGACAGCCTGAGTTACAGTGATGTTGTCTCAAAGAAAAGAAAGGGGTTGGGCAAAGAATTTAGATATCACTCCATTAATGATACTTAGGGGTTTAGCTTACTAGTAAGGCACCTGAACGTCATCAGTGGAGTAATGGTCCATATCGCTAGTCATTTGGTAAGTACAGATGAAAACCACCGAGATAGAGGCAATACCACTGCTTTCATACTCATTTGGATGACTGTGGAAAAGACGCCTGGGGGGAAAAATCATAGAGGGTCAGCAAGAATCCCTAGACAAAAGCAAGTCTGAAGGGAAGGAGACCTGCCTATCCTGGGCCACCCAAAGGAAGAGAGGACAGGTCCAGGGAAGGGAACAAGAGATGGTTGAGGTACAGGACCCATGAGAAGAACAAGAGATGGAAGAACTGAATCAAAACAAGAGGATGTTGTTGGAGACAGCTAACTTAGTCAAATGAACGTTTTTTTTATCTTAGTTAGATTTTAAGCTGCCCTTTTATTTCTTTTGGTTTTTCAAGACAGAGTTTCTCTGTGTAGCCCTGTGTAGACCAGGCTCGCCTCGAACTCTGAGATCTGCCTCCCCTGCCTTCCAAGTGCAGAATTTATCTTTTTGTTTTCCAAATGAAAGTTTTTTAAAAAAATATATAGTTCTGTTTTCAGATGACTAAAATAGGAAAAGGAAGGTTTTTCCTCTTCATTGCCTTTATAATATGAGAACGTATTAGTACAGACATGTAAAACATATAAAAATAACAAAAAAGTAGACGAGCCCAAATGTCCTCAGTGGGTGGATGAACTAAATGTATATATAACTGCACAGAATATACTGTTCACCCGTTAAAAGGAACTGTCCGAGTTGACTGTGGGCTGAAGACTTTGTTTCAGCTGTCCTTGCTGAGATGATTGCAGCAGGGGAGTCCTGGCCTCATCAGTGGCTCAGTCCACTGATGAGTTCACACCAGACGGGCTGCTAGGAGACAATGCACTGGTCACTGGGGACTGGCTCTGAGAGGTGTGGGTGGTTCCTGGTCCCTGCTGGGCGTCTTTGCTTTGTAAGCAACTCTGCCTCAGCA
This sequence comes from Peromyscus maniculatus bairdii, assembly GCF_049852395.1. Classification (NCBI taxonomy): domain Eukaryota; kingdom Metazoa; phylum Chordata; class Mammalia; order Rodentia; family Cricetidae; genus Peromyscus; species Peromyscus maniculatus. The sequence goes on from NC_134863.1 coordinate 23,526,455, forward strand.
AGCCTTTTCACCACCACGTTTCTACCTTGCACAGGCATAAAAAAACCGTGGCTGCAAACCTCTGTATGAGCCCAAGGCGAACCTTGCCTCTCTCAAGTTGTTTGAGGCATTTTGTCACAGCAGTGGTGGCTAACAGGAACAAAATTGGCAAATTCTAGAACATGGAGTTAGAGGCATGCTTTTTTCTTTTTTTTTTTCGAATATTCAGGTTATACCTTCCACACAGTATATAGTAAGTACATGATGCTAGTTTGTCTCATATATAATATTCTGACTCATAATGGCAGACTTGTCAACTGTATCCCTTGGAATAAATGTAACTATGAAATGATACTTTGAGACTGATTCTCCTCCAGATTTTCCAGCAAAGGGTTTAACACCTATTTATTACTCTTGCCTGCATTGCTTTCTGCAGAATGACAGTTGCAAATAGGAAATTTGGATTTTCTAATGATGGTTCTTCAATCCTGGAGCAATCTTTTTTCTAAGAAGTCTGTGTGTAAAACCCACACACTTCTCGCTCTTCATCAATTCCCTTTCAAACCCTTCCTCTTTACCTGTGTTACTGTCTGAGTGTGGGCACCAAAGTGGAGATCAGAGGACAGCTCTTGGTTGTCTGTTCTTTCCTTCCACCACATAGGTCATAGGGATTCAACTCAGGTTGTCACACTTGGTGGCACTAAGTCATCTTGCTGGCTGTCCTGGAACTCACTTTGTAGCCCAGGCTGGCCTCAAAATCACAGAGATCAGCCTGCCTCTGCCTCCTGAGTGCTGGAATTAAAGGTGTGTGCCACCACCCAGCCTAGCTTTTCATTTTTAAAAGCTGTGTGTGTGTGTGTGTGTGTGTGTGTGTGTGTGTGTGTGTGTGTGTGTGTTTGTGCACATTTACGCACACATGCTTGTATATATGAATATCCAAGGCTCTCTGCCACCAACTACATCCCAGGCTAAACCTTGGGAATTTGAGGAAGAATTAAAGCTCAGTAGTAAGGGTTAACTGTCAGGAAAACCAAGGAAATAGTTGAGTCCTAAGGTGGAGCTAGGCATGTAGCAAGCGTCTCTAGGCATAGCTTGAAGGGAGCAGAGGCAGGCAGGTTTTTGTGGTTTCAGGCTATCCTGGCCTGCACACAAAAGGTTCCAGGAAGGCCTGGTCTACATAGTGAGGCCATGTCTTTGGGGAAAAAAAAATCTGGATGCATTGGGGCCAGTAAGGTGCTTATTGCCAAGTCTGACAACTGAATGTGATCCCAGGGAATCCTACATGAGAGAAGAGGGCCATCTTCTGAAGGTTGTCCTGTGGCCTCCACTCACACTCCATGGTTCATGTCCCCTTACCCCATAGTAATTAAATGTAATAAAAATAATAAAAGCTGGATGCAGACAGCAGACATTTGTAATCCCAACACTTAGAAGGCTGCTACAAGTTTGAGACAGCCTAGGCTATGTAGCAAGACTGCTGGAGAAAGCAAAGCAAGGGGCTAAGAGAAGACTCATCAGTTAACAGTACTTCTTCCAGAGCATCTGGGTTCAGTTCCCAGCACCCTCACCAGGCACCTACAACCCCTTCTAACTCCAGTTGCTAAGGATCTGAGGTCCTGCCCTCTTCTGGTCTCCATTGGAACTGCATGCCTGTGCTGCACATAAAGTTTACAGGCATACACACATATGGACAAAAATATTTCTTTATAAGGAAAAAAAAAACAAGCTGGGAGGTCGGGGTGGTGGTGGTGACACATGCTTTTAATCCCAGCATTCATTCAGGAGGCAGAGGCAAGCAGATCTCTTAGTTTGAGGTCAGCCTAGTCTAAAGAATGAGTTCCTGGACAGCCAGGGCTACACAGTGAATGAACAATGTCTCAACACCACCACCACCCCACCACCCCCCCAAAAAAAAAACAACCCAGAAAAAGAAAGGAAAAAGAACAAATTTATATATTAGTTTCTTAAGGCAGAAAGACAAAGTACCACAAGCTGGATGAGTTTAAAAAATGAACATTTCCTAATAGTTTTAGAGGCTAGAAGTCAAGATATAACCAGGGCCCTTGACTTTTGAAGTTGGAAATAGAGCTCTTCCTCACCTCTTTGTAGCTTTTTGAGTTTTTATGTGTATTGGTGTTTTGCCTGCATATGTGTCTGTACCATGTGCATGCCAGGTGCCTGCAGAGGCCAGAAGACCGTGTTGGCTCTCTTGAAGCTAGAGTTATAGATGGTTGTGAGCCACCATGTGGGTGCTGGGAATCCCAGGTCCTTTACAAGAGCAACAAGTGCTCTTCACCACTGAGCCATCTCTCCAGGCCCCCCCTCTGCATGTCTTGATACCATCTCCAATCTGTGTTTGTCTTTGTGTCCAAATTTGTCCCATATTTACTAGTCATAATTAAGATTCACCTCAGTGACCATACTTTAACTTTATTACCTCTGAAAGATCCTATTTCCAAATAAGATCCTATCCTGAAGAACTGGAGTTTAGAATTGGAACACAGCTCAACACAATATCTAATGCTTCTTCTCAGAAAAACTACAAAACATACTTAGAGAAATCAAAGACTTAGCTGGGCATGCTGGTTCTAATTACAACACAGGAATCTGAGGCAGGAGGATCTCAAGTTGGAAGCTTGTACTTGTCTTGTTTTTTTTTAATTATTTTTCCCTCTTCCTTAATCTCAGTATACTATTGGGGTTATTTTTTTTTTTTTCTTTGTACTCTGTTGATGGGCTTTTATGACCCAGGGCCTGGTACATGCTAGATATGAGCTCTGTTATTGAACCACATCCCTAGCTCTGTCTTTTACAGGTGGTTTGATTTGGTTTGGTTTTTTGAGACAGGATTTCTCCGTGTAACCCTGGTTGTCCTAGAACTCACTCTGTAGACCAGGCTGGCCTTGAACTCAGAGATCTACCTGCTTCTGCTTCCCTAGTGCTGGAATTAAAAGTGTGCACCACCACCACCCTGCTTGTTGTAGTTATTTTTTATGGAGTCTAGGAAGTGTGTGTGTGTGTGTGTGTGTGTGTGTGTGTGTTCATTAAGTTTTAAAGGGAGGCCAAAGTCAGTCATAAAGTTCTGCTGCCCTGATACTATTTTCTTCCCCATGTGAAACAGTTGATGACTACCAGCCAGTTCGTCTGTTAAGTAAACCTGGGGAGTTGAGAAGAGAATATGAAGAGGAGATAAGCAAGGTAGGGTATGAAATAGTTTAGTTTTTGATTTTTTTATGTTGTTGAAAATGTCTTTGCTATGCTTTCAATCTTAGAAATCTCAGATTTATATATAGTACATGTTTATATAACTATCATGGACTGAAATGTTAGTAACTTTAATGACTTTATAGGCCCTACCCCCACCCTCTATTAAGATAGTATCATGGAACTCAATCTGGCCTGAAGCTTTTTTGGCCCAGGATGACCTTGAACTTGACTGATCTTCCTGCCTCCATCGCACAATGATGGGATTATTCAAATAGTGATGTCACACCTTGTTTTAAAAGTTGTTTTGTTGTTGTTTTCAGACATGGTCTCACAGAGATCCTGTCTCTGCTTCCCAAGCACTGGGATTAAAAGCGTGTGCCACTAAGCGCACCTAGAGGTCCCATCTTTGTTTACTTTTTATTTTTACTTTATTTTATGTATTTGGGTGTTTTGCCTGCATGTGTGTCTGTGCATCACTCATGTGCCTAGTGTTATTCATTAGAGGCCAGAAGAGGGCATACATAGGATTCCCTGAACTATAGTTAGTCAACTACCTTGTGGGTGCTGGGAAGCAAACCTAGGTCCTCTAGAAGAGTAGCCTGTAGTCTTAACCAATGTGCCATCTGTGTGGCCCAAGGTTTTTAAAGATTTATTATTATGTGTAGAGTGTTCTGTCTGCATGTATACCTGCACACCAGAAGAGGGCACCAGATCTCATTACAGATGGTTGTGAGCCACCATGTAGTTGCTGGGAATTGAACTCAGGACCTCTGGAAGAGCAGCCAGTGCTAGTGCTCTTAACCTCTTAGCCATCTCTCCAGCATCCCAAGGTCCCTTTTTAAATATTCAGCAACAATAATAATAATAAACTAGCCCCTGTTACATATATATAATTAGTGAGGGGTGCTTTTGTTTTTAGATAGGATTTTTCTGTGTAGCAATGGCTGCCTTAATATTATGTGATTATTAATTATTATTATAATGCCTAAGCATTTAAGTGTAAAAATGTCTTTGATTTCCCTGGAGTTTTTACCTTAAAAAGGATTATGGTAAAGAAGTGGTAGATTGTGGGTTTAGGGAGGAAAGTATACAGGGGTGACTGGAAACACAGTGGGCAAAGGTTCGGCTTCCGGTGAGGCATTTGAGCTTCACTAGGATGGTACTATTACTAGGAGGACACTTATATTTCTGAAACAGAGTCTTGCTCTGTATCCCAGGCTGCCCTAGAACTCACTGTATAGCCTAGGCTGCCCTCCAGCTGGTGATCCTCTTGCCATGAGCCTTCTCAGGGCTAGTATTATAGGCGAATAGCTACATTGGAGTTAGTCATTGACCTTTCCTCCACCAAGAAAAGAACTGATTCCCGTGTCCTGGAAGTTCCTTTAGGAGTTTGAATTATGACTAATTGAGAAATAACAAGACTCCACAGGCCAAGGCCTGGAACTAAAATACACCAGTTGAAATGAGTGCTTTGGAACAGCTTGCTGTCATGGAAGCAAGCCCAGTGCTTCTCTTTGTTACAGGGAAAACGCCTGAATTTCAAGAGTATCACTGGGGGCCGCTTTTCTAACCCCAAATCTGTGGGGGTGACCCAGCTAAATTTGAAATTGGGCATGTATTTATATTTAGCTCAGCACCAATCTACTACAGAGAAGCACAGCAGCTGTGTATACCATCACAGAAGAGGGTGAAACTTCAGAAGCAAACAAGCCCTGATAGGGTAGTAGCTTTCTAATGAATGAAATAAGGCTGATCTAGCAAATGAAAGAGCTGTTGACTTACAGGAAGCGTGGTTCTATGCAGATGACAAGTTGTTATTCATGGAGGCATCATCTAAGACAGGAGTGAATGAAGGGAGATTCCCAGCGAGCTTAGAGTCAAAGCTGCCAAACAGTGAACCACAGAGTTCAGGAGTAAATTCCAGGCTGCAGCAACTGCTTCCTAAATGCTAATAGAATTCGAATATTTTACTCACCCAGTATGACTTCCAAAAAGATTGATTTAGGAGAAGGGGGAGGGGTATGGAGATAGGGTCTCATGATCTAACCCAGACTGGCCTTGAACTTGCAACAGTCCACCTGCCTTAGCTCTCAAGTGCTAAGATTACAGGTGTGTATTACCACACCCAGCTAAAGTCAAATGTTTGGGTGTATACATGTAGAGTCCAGAAATTGACATCTGGTGTCTTTCCTGATCATTCTCAACTTTGTCTTTTGAAGCTCAGTCTCTCATGGAACCTGGAGCTTATCAATTCAGCTAGACTGGCTAACCTACGAACACCTGGGATTTAGACAGATGTTGACACACTTGACTTTTTGTTTTTTCAAGACAGGGTTTCTCTGTGTAGTTTTGGTGCCTGTCCTGGATCTTACTCTGTAGACCAGGCTAGCCTTGAACTCACAGAGATCTGCCTGCCTCTGCCTCCCAGTACTGGGATTAAAGGTGTGTGCCACCTCCGCCCGGCTACACACTGGCCTTTTTTTTTTTGAGACAGGGTTTCTCTGCGTAGCTTTGTGCCTTTCCTGGAGCTCACTTGGTAGCCCAGGCTGGCCTCGAACTCACAGAGATCGGCCTGCCTCTGCCTCCCGAGTGCTGGGATTAAAGGCATGCGCCGCCACCACCGCCCGGCTAACACACTGACCTTTTATGTGCTGCTGGGAATCCAAGCTCAGTTCCTTACGCTTGGTAGCACGCAGTTTACCACACTGAACCATCTTCACAGCCACCGAAAGTCAAGGTTCTATGTGTTAGTTATAAAGATAGTGTGTGTGCACAGAGGGAGTTGAGTGTCCTCTGTCATTCTCCACCTATTCCTTTTAGGCAAAATGTCTCCTGAACTTGGGACTTGCTTTTTTTTCCTAATCAGCTAGTCTGGAAGCCAGCAAGCCCCAATGATCCTGTTTTCACATACAAATAATATTTATAAATTAAACAAACAAATGCCAGGCATGGTAGTGAATGTATTTAGTCCAGCACTCAGGAGGTAGAGGCAGGCAGATCTCTGTGAGTTTAAGGCCAGCCTGGTCTACAGAGTGAGTTCCAGGACAGCCAGGTCTACAGAGTGAGACTCTGTCTTTAAAAAACAAAAGAGGCAGCAGCAGCTAGGTCTAGGGCATTCCTCCTTTGGCTCCCCTTCTACTCAGGAGTTCTTTCTCTTTTCCTTAGTCAATCTGTGTGCTCTGCTAAAGAGAGCAGCAGCAGAGGCAGCTAGGTCTACCTTAGTCAGCACATGGCTTTCCGTGAACCGAGGAAGCATTGCGTGTCTGTGTCGTACTGCGGTGGAAACTGGTAAGGACGGAGGGCACGAGGTTGGAGTCTTCAACCAAACCTTTGTTGGGCTGACTGGGGTGGGCTTCCTGAGGTAGGACCTTGAACTGCTGTACGCAAGTTTCCCTGTGGAGATTTGAATTTCATGGAGTTAAATTCTTGCCACTTTTCACTTCCATTTTTTTTTACAATTATTGTGAAATATGAGTATATTAAAAATTTCAGAAAAGGATGTCCTTTATTGTTTTTAAGGTGGAGGCTGAACGACAAGCCAGCAAAGAAGAAGAAAACAAAGCCAGTGAGGAATACATACAGAGATTGTTGGCAGAAGAGGAGGAGGAGGAGAAAAGGCAGACAGAAAAGAGGAGAAGCGAGATGGAAGAGCAGCTGAAAGGCGATGAGGAGCTGGCACGGAGGCTCAGCATCAGTATTGTAAGTTTGCAAGTTTTGGGAGATGCCCCTTCGCTTTGGCTTTCCTGAAGAAGGCGTCACAACAGTTACAGGGGTGTTAGGATATCTTTGTTCTACTTAACGGGGGAAAACTACTTTATTTATTTATTTGCTTATTTATTTACTTATTGTTTTTGTTTTGTTTTGTTTTTCGAGACAGGGTTTCTCTGTGTGGTTTTGGTGCCTGTCCTGGATCTCGTGCTGTAGACCAGGCTGGCCTTGAACTCACAGGGAGGCTCTGCCTCCCAAGTGCTGGGATTAAAGGCGTGCGCCACCACTCCTAGCCCAACAAACTTTTATGAATGAAACATTTTTGTGTATTGTTACTTATTTCCTGTAGCTGGGGACATTCTTATCAATGGTACAGATCAAATCCTGTACCTTGGATATGCTAAACAGGTCAGCTGTACCTTCATCCTGATCCTGTCTTATTTTAACATTTAGTTTATTTATTTAGTGTGTGGGCGCTACATGAGTCACAGTCAAAGGACAGCTTGCAGGAGTTGATCCTCTCCTTCTATATGGGTTCTGGGGATCAAACTCAGGTCTCCAGACGTGGTGGCAAGTGCATGACCTCCTAGCCCAATTCTTAAATATATTGAACCTGGATTTCCTTATCTTACTGTTAAATTATTGTTCATAAAGAACAATGAAAGGCAAGATGGGAAAACATACACTAAAACCTAAGGTTTCTGGAACCTGGTGGCTTAAAAGAGCCTGGTAGATTGAAGCCAAAGCCTTAGCACAAGCTATAGCACTGAGCTACATACCTTGAGCCCACTTGGGCTTCTTTTAAAGTACAAACTCTCAGGGTCTAGAGTGATGTTTCAGTATTAACAGCACTGGCTGCTCTTTTAGAGGGACCTGGGTTTGATCCCCAGTAGCTTACATACATGTTGTGCACAGTTATACACATAGACAAAACACCCATGAAGAAATCAATAAAATAATTTTTGTTTTGTTTTTTTGTTTTTGTTTTTCGAGACAAGGTTTCTCTGTGCAATTTTGCGCTTTTCCTAGAACTCGCTTTGTAGCTGAGGCTGGCCTAGAACTCACAGAGATCCGCCTGCCTCTGCCTCCCAAGTGCTGGGATTAAAGGTATGCGCCTCCGCCCGGTGAATTTAAAACGTTTTAAAAATAAAGTGCAAATTCTCATACCTACTCTAAACCAAACTGACTTGGACTCTGGGGATGAGCATTAGTGAGTACTATCTCCAGTGAGATCTAGGGTGTCTGAAATATTGAGGATACAGAGCCTCTGAGAATTAACTCCCCTACTTTTGAAAAACACATCTGAGAATATATTTCAACAAATGAAGTATACCTAGAATTTTTTTTATGAATCTTACCATTAATAATATAATCTTAAGCTCTGTGATATTACCCCCCTTCTGTTGTATATCCTTTTCTCAGTTTGTGTAGAAATTTTGGAAAGATACACAGTCTAGAAATTAAAAAAAAATTAACCAGCTGAGAGTTACTCCTTGTACTTTGGGAGGCTGAGGCAAAAGGGTCACTGCAGTTTCAAGGCCAGCCTGAGCTATATAGTTGGAACACTGTCTACAAACAGTAGAGAGAGATGAGAGGAAAGGAAGAGGTTGTCCAGTAAAATAAGTGAATAGTGAGTGGAATCAAGATGGAAACATCGGAAGAGGGGAGTTTGGCGTCACCTGTATCTGACTTTCAGTCACACAAGGTCCAAGTAGATTTACTGAAATTTTAGGGTAATCTTTGGTTTAATGTAAATTTTGGAGATGGTGAACAATTATGGCTTATTTCTGTGTAGGAACTTTTGCTCCAGATATACTTTGTACTTTTAAGTACTTTCCTCGCTAGAAGAAGGTAGCTGCAATTGCATGAGACGGTCAGGAGCTGGTGAGATGGTTCAGTGGTCAAAAGTACTTTCTATACTTGCCGAGAACCCAGATTTGATTCCTAGCACCTACATGGTGCAGCTTACAATCCTCTATAACTACAGTTCCTCTTCTGGGACATCCATGTGTGCTGGTAAAATAAGTAAATCTTTTTTAAAAAACAAAAGGATGAAATTATCAGCTAGGAGATTCGTTATTTCTTTGAAGGAGTGTATTTGTGTGTGTGTGTGTGTGTGTGTGTGTGTGTGTGTGTGTGTGTGTGTGTTATGCTTCATTTTATATATACAAATATATAGTATAATTAGATGTATATAGTAATGTATTTAATTTAGGCAAACTTGAAAGAGCTTAATTTTGTTTATATAGGCATCCTTTGGTGTATAAATTAGTTTTGGGATCTTCCATATATATAAAAATCTGAAGGTAGTCAAGTGTTACATAAAATGGCATGGCTTTGCATATAACACAAACAAATTCTCCTGTACATTTATTTTTATTGCATTTATGCATTTGATGAGTGTATATGTGTGTGTATACACATGTACCACAGCATCTTGTGTGGAGGTCAGTGGACAACTTGTGACACTTGGTTGTTTCTCATATGGGTCCTGAGATGGAATTCAGGCTGTCAAACTTAGCATGAGCACCTTAGCCACTGAACCATCTTGCTGCCCGTGAACTTTAAATCATGTCTTATGATCTGTAATATAATGTACATGCTGTGTGGATGCCTATTGCAAAATAAAGTCTAGGTAATGAGAATGAAGTATGTACATGCTTAGTATTTTTCAAAGAACTTAAAGAATTCAGTTTCTGAATTTTGAGTTCATAGAATTCAAAGCTTTTTTTTTTTAATCTTTTATATAAAGTTCTCTTTAATAATGTCTTTGTTTTTCTTGTGACCGAAGAACAATAACTACGAGAAAAATACCTTGGCTTCTCCTTCGAGTTCCAGAAAGTCAGATGCAGTCACAAACAAGTCACAAAAGAAAAATACAAACAAACAAAAAAACTTTGGAGATATTCAAAAGTAAGTGAACATAACTGCCATTTATCCATTGATCATCTACTGTATGCCTTTGAGTTTTGTTTTTATTGACCAACAATTCTTTAAGTTTGAATGATTTGCCTGCATGTATGTAAGTGCACTGAATGTGTGCCTGGTGTCATAGGATGCCAGAAGAGGGCATTGAATCCTCTGGAACTGTTATGTGTCATAGTATAGGCACTGGGAACTGACCCTGGGTTGTAAGCGGAGTTTTCCTATCCCAGCAGCTGCTTCCAAATAACCACACAGAGACTTAATATTAATTATAAATGCTCAGCCAGTAGCTCAGGCTTACTAACGAGCTCTTACAATGTTAACTAATCTATGTGGTGCCTCCTCACGAATTTTACCTCTCCTGCATGGCCTGCTTTCTCTCCATCTGGCTTGTGACTCCTCTGACTCTGCCCTTCTTCCCAGCATTCTCTCTGCCCTCAAAATCCTACCTAGCTATTGGTTAATCAGCTTAGAAGGTTTTAATTTTAACATGGTAAAATTACATACTACAAAAACATTTATCAAATAAGAATCACAGTTACAATATCCAGTCCATTTGTATTTGGCAAATTTAGAGAAAATACTCTGTTACTTATCTTTGTGAACCTAAAGTTTTATACCTAATTTACCTTTTATCATAACTAGGGAAAACTTTTAGCTATGACTATCTAGTCTTCAACTCCACCAAAGACCCCAGAAAGGTGAAATGTTACCTAACAACAGGGACATCTGGCTGCCTGGACAGTCACCCAAAGTTCTTCTGTAATGTTTGGGGCATCCATCTTGACAGACATTTCTGAGAAGCAGGGAGTTTTGGAAGGAGAATTCTACCTTGTCTGGGCAAAGTTTGGTAGTCCCTTTGTTTTCATCCTGTTGGTTCAGTTTGGATATTTACACTGTCAGCAATTGAGGCAAGGGCAGTTTTTGCCCAAATGGCTAGCTTTTGCCATAAATGAAATAAACTTCATAAGGAGGGTCTTCACTGCCCATCATCTTCTCTGAAGTAAATTGGTACTGATCAGAGAGATGTGTCTCACTGTCAATAAAAGTCTTATGTTATTAAAACATTTTAAATGCCATATTCTGTAGGTCTTTAAAGTGTTTGAAGATTGCCTACCTATCTGAAATATGTCTCTGTATGACCTTGAAAACATACCTAACATGACTATAAGTTTGACTATTATAGATGACTATTGACCTGTATTTCTTAATTATACATTTTTAAAATAGCTGCATAAACATAATACCCTAAACAAGAGTAGAAACGTACATACAGTATAACAAAATTAATTTTAAATTTGTATCAATAACCCAAAATCTGTACCGATGTAAAATATTTTGAAAATTTAGTTGTTTTTTTTATTAAAGTAGATTCAGTAATCTACTCTTATCTCATCATTTCCATAGTCTTTATTTTTTCCTTTAGAAAAAGATCTTTGAATTTAACTCTTTTGTTTAGCTTTTTTTTTTTTTTTTAATACCATGACCAATAACAATTTGTAACCAAACCCCCTTAAATGAACATCCATAACCCATCTTTTGGAAATGTAAGTGTTGTTCTTCTAGACTGCTTCTTGTTGTCAGGGGGTGCTGGCATCTTTGAGGGAATCTTGAAAAAATCAGGATAATTGTTAAGTCTTGGCCAGAGTATTCTGTGAGGCTGGATCATCTCAGTCAACAACCTTGAAGCTGTTCTGGATGCTGGATCACCTGGGCCATCCATTTTTATTGGTGTCTGGTCCCCTTACTCTGAAAATGCATAAACTTTTAAAGATAACATACATATCTGTATTAATACAAGTATAGAGTGTGCATTGTACATAGTCAGCCTGCCTCTGCCTCCTGAGTGCTGGGATTAAAGGCGTGTACCACCACTGCCCAGCCCTAAATTTATGTCTTTATATTTGTAGTCAGGATTTTCAGGGGGTCTTCCCCTATTAAACCTGATCTATATCAGCCTGGAACAAATCCACGGCCCCTCATCTCCTGTGGAAATAAAAGCATAACCTCTTCTCCAAGGTAGCATATCTTCTGACTTCCCTCTTAAAGTCAAGACATTTTTAAAATATAGACATTGGTTTAATCTAGCAGTTCTCATAATCCAGTGTGTTTTAGCAGCTGTTTTTTTTTTTTTGTTGTTGTTGTTGTTTTGGCTTTTTTTTTTTTTTTTTGAGACAGGGTTTCTCTGTGTAGCTTTGCACCTTTCCTGGAACTCGATTTGGAGATCAGGCTGGCCTTGAACTCACAGAGATCCAGTGCTGGGATTAAAGGCGTGCGCCACCACCGCCTGGCTGCAGCTGTTGTTTCTTTATTAGCAATCTGAAAATCTAAAGACAACACAATAACATACAGAATACAGACTCTGTAGTTTCCATCTTTTCGTGGCTTATTATATATATTTTTTTACTCTATTCCTTTTTTAAGGACTTCATTATTTTTAAACTATTTTTAAATCTGTGACTGTCTCTACCAAGCCTATATATATTTTTAAACACACTGTAACCCGTTTAGAGGTTTTTTCCCCATCTGAATCTGTCTTTAGTGAGCATCTGTATTGTTTTTTGATCACATGAGACGAATCTTAAACTGCTGTATTAGTCGCGGGCTTGGTTCAGCTTAGTGCACGGCATTGGCGGCTGCCCCTTTCCCCCATTGCCTGAGAGCTTAGTGTCATGGTATAGGTACTGGTGGGAGCTATGCTTACCACCCCAGCTCTGGGAAGTTGTTGGGTCCATGCTGCCACCAAGTAGCGCGTGCCTGCTGCTCATGAACCCCATTTAAGTGTTCCATAGCAGAGCCTCTTGAAAGAGCCATGTCCATGTTTGCTGCTAGCACCAAGCCAAGGAAACTGTATCTCTGTTTGCCACCCGCAAACAGCCTACCCAAAAAAGGCAGTTACCAAGAAACCGAGTTTGGCTCCATTTTTGTGTGTTTGGACCTCCCCCCCCCCCTTTTTTAATAGCTTTCTTAGTTTTATGTGGATCTACATTGCCAGACATTTGGGCGCCATTTGTAGGTGGAGTTTTCTTGTCCCAGCAGCTGCTTCCAAATAGTCACTCAGAGTCTTAATATTAATTGTAAATACTCAGCCAATAGCTCAGGCTTATTACTAACTAGCTCTTACAACTTAACACATTTCTATTAATCTGTGTGCTGCCCCAAGGCTCGTGGCTTTTTTTTTTTTTTTTTCCCAGAGCTGAGGACCAAACCCAGGGCCTTACGCTTACTAGGCAAGCGCTCTACCACTGAGCTAAATCCCCAACCCCGGCTCATGGCTTTTATCTCATCTACATGTCCTGCTTCCTCTCTCTCTGGCTCACAACTCTTCTGACTCTGCCCTTCTTCCTAGCTTTGTCTCTGCCCCAAAAATCCAATCACCTTTTTATTAACAACGAGAGCAACACATTTTCACAGTGTATAGAAGGATTATTCCACAGCACTGGGTCTCCATCAGGCCTGGTGACAAGTTCCTATACCTCCTGACCCATCTTTACCAAAAAACTGTTTTAAAAATTAAGAGCTGGAGGGATGGTTTAGTGGTTAAGAGCATTTGTTGGTCTTTCAGAGAACCCAAGTTCAATTCTAGGACTCAAATCAGGTGAAGTGTCTCATAACCTTCTCTGGGGTTACCATGCACCTCTCTGGCCTCTACAGACCATACACATATATAGCATACAATCACACAGACATATTCATAAGTAAAAATAAAATGACTCTTTTAAACTGTAGGTTTGTAAAAAAAGATGTAGAAGGTCTGGAGGTGATGGTGCATGCCTTTAATCCTTGAACTCGGGAGGAAGAGGTAGCTGGATCTCTGTGAGTTCTAGGGTAGCCCATTCTACAAAGCTAGTTCCAAGATAACCAAGGTTACACAAAGAAACCCTGTCTCGAAAAACAAAACAACAACAACAAAAAAAGATAAAGATAAATCTTAAAAATGAAATGAAAGAAATCTCCTTTTTTCGAGACCAGCCTGGTCTACAAGTTCCAGGACAGCTAGAACTGTTAACACAGAGAAACCCTGTCTCAAAAAATCAAAAACCAAAAGAAATAGGATGTTAAACCCTGTCCATTGTGTGTTATAGGAAGGAGAGACACAACATTTATGGGTCCAAAAGTCTTTAATAAATCACCACATGAGCAGGGTCACTGCAGGACAAGGACTCAGGAGCCTTGTTTCTCCTGGCAGCCAGAGCAGGGGCAGTAGTGAGGTCTATAAGCACAAAACCATAAACACCTGTGCCAAATTACAGTTACATTTTTCACCAGTCAGGAGTCACAGAACGGGATCTTTCCTTGTGTGTTCCATCATTGTCAATGACACAGAATATAAGTCTTTCCATCCAACCAATCAGATTTATTTGTTCTTTCTGCTGTTAAGAATAGGCATAATGTCTAGAGAAATAAGGGGCATGATAGACTGTTTCTGTTCCCTTCAAGGAGATTCCTTCCTTCCTTCCTTCCTTCCTTCCTTCCTTCCTTCCTTCCTTCCTTCCTTCCTCCCTCCCTCCCTCCCTCCCTCCCTCCCTCCCTTCTTTCCTCCCTCCCTCCCTTCCTTCCTTCCTGTTTTTGGTTTTGGTTTTTTGAGACAGGGTTTCTCTGTATAGCCCTGGCTGTCCTGGAACTCGTTCTGTAGACTAGACTGGCCTCGAACTCTGTAGAGTGCTGAGATTGAAGGTGTGCACTACCACTCCCAGCCTCAAATGATGCTGCGGGCCGCAGGAATATCATAAGAACTCAGCTGGTTATGGCAAAGTCACTACTTGTAGGAATCAGGGAATTCCTCCAGAGGAAGCCAAATCCCAAGAAGCTTTTGGTGTTACTTGGCTTGTTATATATCAGCTGTTATGAAAATCATGTGTGCCTTCATAGCTTTCCCAATTGGCTTTTCCCTAAGAAGGGCTAACGGTGTGGACTGATCACTCTCTGGACATTCCAGGTATTTGGAGAACTGCCTCAGGAAAGGCTTTCTCTGGAATCAGATATCTCCCTTGGCCACTTTCAAGGACTAGCAGTAATAACAGTCCACATGCAAGTCTCCTGATTTAAGGTAAATTCCACAAGGAGACACCACCTAGGTCAGGTGGACGTTAAGTAATAGCTTTATACAATTCAGCTCGGACCCTCCTTTCTTACAGCCTTACTAACTTCATCGACTGCTAACTCCTTACCTAACCACTTCTAGGAATATTTGGATAACCTTCTGCGCTGACAGCTATGCTCAGCCAGAACCCCAGTTCAAGCCTCCCTGTAATTACCATCATTGGCAGCATCCGGCCAGGTCCATCCCCAGATGGAGGAAAGTACCTTATCAGAGATACTTCTGTATTCTCTAAGAACAGACTTAACCATCCAGGCTACCTGTTTGAGAAGGCCTGGCGGATGTACCAATTAAGCCTTACTTCCTCCTTTCCCAAACCTTACCTCTAGTTCCAGATCTCCCTTAACTATCACCAGAGGCATCTAGCTGTACACAGGTTGCCTAGCGACCGAGCACACCTTCCCCCACCCTGCAGAAAAACGGCAGATTGCTTGGACAGATAGGAGCCACAGGAAAAAAGGCAGTTTTATTTTCTCCCATTGACCTAGCAACTTATAGATTCTTAACATTTTCTACCAATCATGTTTAAGACTATAGTTGAGCACATAAGAGTCCCTCTTCTTAGATATTACCCGAATTTAGCCTTTAGTTAATTCATTTCCCCATTGGTCACTTCCCTTTGGGGTTGCAAATGATAATTAACAGTTATTGCCTCTCTCTGATTCTTATCACCCCTCTGTTTGACCCTGGAAGACTGGCTTTATATACCAGAACTTCCAGGGCACAGAGGAACTGAGAAGAGAAAAGAGTATGGGAGAACTAGATGGGTAAGAACTTGAGAGGAACAAGCTGAGATGGGGAAGAACTAGATTGAAGGGCTAGAAGAGAGTACTAGAGGAACAAGATGGAAGATGAGGAAGAGCCAGATGGGGAAGTACTAGCTGGGTAAGAACAAGATGAGAAGGACCTAGATGAGGCAGAGTTAAGACGAGAGAATTAAGATAGAACTTACAGGGAACAGTAGATAAATATAGAGAGAAATCAGGCAAGAAAGGAGCTAGACACAAGAACAGAACTAAAGCTGTGTATAACGGATGTTATGCCAGAGGAATTAAAGCAAGTGGACGATAGAGCTCGGTGTGCTGAGATTCTATTTCCTGAAAATAGTCCTCACCGTTGGTAGTTCCCTCTCCTGAGCCCCTGGGATGTATAATATTAAGGCTGGTTCCTCTAATACTATACAAGAAAATGATATCGTCATTAATTTTGAGAAACTTTATAGTCTTCCATTGTTTGATTCTATCAGCCTTTTAAACTCTTTTCAAGAATTGTGAGATATTTAATGTGACCTTTCCTTCTTTTCTATTTTTACACTAAAATACTGTACTGAACACCCCCACATCCACCCCTTACAGTGCTAGGCAGTAAGCTAGGCCCTCCCGCTGCTAGCCAGGCACTCTCACTTCCTGGAATACTCGGTAGTTTCAGGTTGTGTCTTTTTTTTTTTTTTTTAATTAATTTATTTATTATATATATGGTGTTCTGTCTCCATGTATGCCTGCAGGCCAGAAGAAGGCACCAGATCTCATTACAGATGGTTGTGAGCCACGATGTGGGTGCTGGGAATTGAACTCAGGACCTCTGGAAGAGCAGCCAGTGCTCTTAACCTCTGAGCCATCTCTCCAGCCCCCAGGTTGTGTTTTAAAGTTGACCTGAGATGAAATCTGCTCCAGTAGGTTAAATAGCCAGCAGACATACACCAGGTTCATCTACTGTTAGCATATTGAGGTTTTTCAAAGCATTTGAGTTTTAGTAAACTTAACTTTCGGTGGTTGTTGTTTAAAGGTATTTGTCACCTAAATTGAAGTCTCGGTCATGGCCATGTGAAGCTGTACCTGGAGAGGATAAAAGCGGCATATCTAAGGTATGTTGGTGCTGAAGAAGCTCTCGGGCATTGACTCTGCTCTGGGTACCTGTGAGTACCTGTGCTGTCTTCAGCTCACTTTTTCTCGAATGGGCCAGGGACAGACACTTTAGTCTTTGTTATCAGAGGGCCTCTGCCTCCTTAGTAAATAGGCAAACAAGTTAGCTTATGTGTGTCCAGGGAATCTTTCTCTTCCCCACTCCACCCAACCCACAGACAGGGTCTCTCTGTGTAGCCCTGGCTATCCTGGATCTCGCTCTGTAGACCAGGCTGGCCTTGAACACACAGAGATCCGCCTGGCTCTGCCTCCCGAGTGCTGGGATTAAAGGCGTGCGCCACCACTCCCAGCTCTAAATGATTTATTTATTTTTTATGCACATTGTTGTTTTGGCTGCATGTTTGCCTGCAGGAGGGTGCCAGAGCCCCTGTAACTGGAGTTACAGGCAGTTATAAACTGCCATGTGGGGGCTAGGAATTGAACTCAGGTCCTCTGAAAGAGCAGCCAGTACTCTTAACCACTAAGCCACATATATCTAGCCTCATATAAGTGTTTTGCTTGTATGTGTGTATGTATAACATGTAGATGCCTGGTGCCCAAGAAGGTCATAAGAGGGCATATGGCTCTGGGACTGGAGTTGGTGCTAGGAGTCAAATCTGAGTCCTCAGCAAGAGCAGCAGGTGTCCTGAACCACTGAGCCACCTCTCCAGCCCAAACTGTTTCCAGACATAGGCAGCAGGATGGACTTGGCTTCTGGGCCTCAGTTTCTAATCCCTGACTAACGTGGCAGCATTGACACAGCTGAATATCTGCACCAGTGTACCTAGAAGACGTTAAGATGGGAAGTCCATGTTAGGAGGGGGTCCTCACCACTGAGATCCTCCGCAGTGGCCTAAAAGTAATACCAAGCAACACCGTGCTGGCACTCAAACTCCATGTCCGAGTGGCTTCTGGGCAGGGTGCTGCGGACCTATAATCCTTCCACATAGGAAGATGGAGGCTGTGCCCAGAAGACTGTGAATTGGACTCCATTGCAAGTCCATGCTACTCTGGACTGCATAGTAAGACTCTTGTTTCCAAAGAAGCCAATTATTTCCGGTAACATCCCTAATGTACAGCTCTCAGGGGTATTGGTAAGGGACAAACCTAGTCAGAGTTATAAGTCACTTCAAGCTTTGGCTTTTTTTAAAAATGTGTTTATTTTGTCAGGTGGTGGTGGTGCACGCCTTTAATCCTAGCACTTGGGAGGCAGAGCCAGGCAGATCTCTCTGAGTTTGAGGCCAGCCTGGTCTACAGAGCAAGTTCCAGGACAGCCAGGACTACACAGAGTAAAACCCTTGCCTAAATAAATAAATAAATTTTAAGGAATTTGTATGTTTTGCCTCCAAGTATGTCTGTGTACTTGGTGCCTGTTGAGGCCAGAAGAGGGCAACAGATCCTCTGGAACTGGAGTTATAGGGAGCTATGAGCTCTCATGTGAGTGTTGGAAGTTGAATTTCAGTCCTCTGGCTGTTTGTTTAGCCAGTTTTCTTAACTATTGACTTATCTCTGCAGGCTTGCAAATTAAGTTTTTTACCTAAGGGCTAAGTAAAAGAATGTGTATTGTTTTCTAATCTCTAATTTAGTGTTTCTTTTCATGTTTAGTATAGGAAACAAACCATGGTGCTGGTGATGGTATTTGTGACTGTGTCGTTAGAGGAAATACAAGTGTTGGCTAGGAGTGGTGGCATATGCCAGTGCTTGGAAGACTGAGGCAGGAGGATCTTATGTTTGAGGCCAGCCTGGGCTACATGAGACCTTGTCTCAAACAGACTTGTTCATAAGGATATTAAAATGAATCTGTATGCCTGCCAGGAGCCTGAGAAACAGAATGGGGCTGCAAGTACATCAGTAGTACAGTGTGCACATAAAGACAGGCCAGATTTGATCCCCAGAACCAAGGGAGGGAAGGGGAAAGGAAGGGAAACAAGTCTTATACTTTATATACACTTTTTAATAATCATCTCTTCTTTGAGATACAAATGATTCATGTTGCTACTGTATCTTAGTTTATCAATAAATATCTTCTGTGGATTAAAAACAAAACAAAACTGGATCTCATGTAGCCTAGGCTAGATTTCAACTTGCTATGTAGCCAAGGATGACCTTGAACTACTGATCTTTTTGTTTCCATCTCCTATGTGTTGGATTTTTGAATATACACCACCATGCCTGGTGTTACATGGTGCTAGGGTTTGAATCCAGGATTTCTTACATGCTAGACAATCTTTTTGCCAATTGATCTACATCCCCAACTCTTACACATTTGTTTTTTGCTTTGGGTTTGTTTGTTTTTAGGCAAGGTCTTACTCTGGCTGTCCTAGAACTCACTATGTAGACCAGGCTAGCCTCGAACTCACAGAGATCCACCTATCTCTGCCTCCCACTTCCTGGGATTAAAGGCATGTAACACTACTCCCAGCTCACACTTTTGTTTTTTAAATATTATAATAATCTTGTTACAATTCCTGTTGTAAGACCATGTTATCTCAAGTTTTACATTTACAAATACTTTCTGGCTGAGCGGTGGTGATGCACGTATTTAATCCCAGCACTCAGGAGGCAGAGGCAGGAGGATTTCTGTAAGTTCAAGGCCAGCACAGTCTACAAAGCCAGTTCCAGGACAGCCAGAGCTGTTAGACAGAGAAACCCTGCCTCAAAAAAACAAAACTTACGGCTGTCAGTAGTAGAGCACTAGCCTAGCATGTAGCAAGGTCCCAAGTTTTTTCCCAGCAACACCAAAACCAAACCAAAGGCCTTGAAGCACAGTGCCATATGCCTGTAGTCATAGCACTTGGAAGACTTAGGGGGCAGAATCTCTTGTCCTAGAGTTTCAGATCAGATTGTACCAAAGAAGGGCTGGAGAGATGGCTCAGTTAGTTCCCAACATTTCCATCAACTGACTGTAACTCCAGCTGCAGGGATTCAGTGTCTTCTCTGGACTCTGTGGACATTTGCACTCATGTCCATATGTCGCCTGTCCCTCCCACACACACGTATACACATAATTAATAATAAAATCTTTAAAATGTTAGAGAAGATCTGTAAAGGTCAAAACATCCTGGACTTGAAGTTTATAAGATGAAAGAGTCCAAATCCTGAGGCCAGCTATTGGCCATATGTTAAATATAGTTGTGGAGCTTACAGTAGGTTTTCATGGCAGTGAAATTAATTGTCCTAATCTTAATTGGCACACCAGGTAAAAATAGGATTAAGAAAGAATTATGGTAGACATAGGTTGTGATCATTGTTCCCATCAAGAAAGAAAAGAGAAGGAAAGATGGGGGAGCAGAGGTGATGGGAACACACTTATTAGTACTACGTGAAGGAAAGGGCGGGCAGAGGTGATGGAACACACTTATTAGTACTATGTGAAGGAAAGGGGGGCAGAGGTGATGGGAACACACTTATTAGTACTATGTGAAGGAAAGGGGGGCAGAGGTGATGGGAACACACTTATTAGTACTATGTGAAGGAAAGGGGAGCAGAGGTGATGGGAACACACTTATTAGTACTATGTGAAGGAAAGTGGGGGCAGAGGTGATGGAACACACTTATTAGTACTATGTGAAGGAAAGGGGGGCAGAGGTGATGGGAACACACTTATTAGTACTATGTGAAGGAAAGGGGGGCAGAGGTGATGGGAACACACTTATTAGTACTATGTGAAGGAAAGGGGAGCAGAGGTGATGGGAACACACTTATTAGTACTATGTGAAGGAAAGGGCGGGCAGAGGTGATGGGAACACACTTATTAGTACTATGTGAAGGAAAGGGGGGCAGAGGTGATGGGAACACACTTATTAGTACTATGTGAAGGAAAGGGGAGCAGAGGTGATGGGAACACACTTATTAGTACTATGTGATAGTGTATAGTGACTGTTCACCTCTGGTGTCAGTGTATCAGGTGGCTTATATAATGTTTTCCTTTTATATAGTCAGTAATTTTGTTCTCTACAGGAAACTGACAGTAGTGACCCAAAGAGCCCTGTGTGGCAAGACACAGAAATTGAAGAAGATATGCCAACACTTTCTCCGCAGATATGCCTAGAAACTCAAGAACAAGGTTCAGAGTCTTTGAGAGAATCACCTGTGCCATGGTTATTTGCCAGGGATGCCGAACAGTGCCTTGAAGGAACAGTTGAAACACTGTCAACCAATCCTGATGATTTAAGTGTTGCAAATCATGAGGGACCTAAAGCCAAAGTTTCCTACTCTAACGAAGCTACAGTTAATCCTTCTGGTAAAATAGAAAATGAAGAGTGCATTGGTGGTAACAGAGTTCCAGAAAGTAGAGTGTATCATCTAGTACTTGGAAAAGAGATTTCTGAGAGAGAAAACCAAGAATCTGTGTTGGAAGCAGTCATGGATCCATGCTTTTCTGCAAAAAGGAGGAAAGTTTTCCTCAAATCCTCAGATCAAGAAGAATCAGAAGGGAATTTTACACAAAAACTGATAGATTTGGAACGTATGCTTTTTGAGAGACATAAGCAAGAAGAACAGGACCGGTTGTTAGCATTGCAACTTCAGAAGGAGGTGGATAAAGAGCAAATGATGCTAAACCGACAGAAAGGGTCCCCAGATCAGTACCAGTTGCGCACATCTTCGCCCCCAGACAGGCTGCTGAATAAACAGAGGAAGAATTCCAGAGATAGGAACTCCGGAAAGCAGACTAATTCAGAGCGTTCGAAATCTCAGAGGAGCACAAAAGATGAATATTGGCAACCCTTTAAAAGCACTTGGAAGGATTCAGTTAATGGAAGAAAGATGCCAGGTCCAGCTAAAGATGATTGTAGTAATGCATCCAAGAGCATTTATTCCCAGCAGCCTAGTAATTCACAGAAAAGTATTATTCAGATGTTTCAGAGATAAACCAAGCAAAGCATGAGTAAAGAGAGTGTTCTGTAATTAGTAAAGCTGTATTGTAAAGCTAGCTCTTTTCAGTCATAAAATCTTAAGATGTGCCATTATTTCCGCTCAGCAAGCACACTTACTCTCCTTTTTTTAAGGTATGGTTACACAGGAAGAATCTACAAATATGTTTCTACAAAAGTCAGTGATAAGGAAAGGTCCTTAATTGTTTCCGTTGTCAACTGCTATGTTCTAATTGTGACCATCTTTACAGTTATAGCTATAAAAATGCCTTGGTCAGGACATCTTCAGGTACCATTCCCTTTCCAAAACTCCCAAGTTTTATGGCCTTTCTTTTGTTTTGAATGGGTAAGGAATCCACATGGGTGGCTTCCATAACACTAAGTAGTTCATTCCCAGACCTGCTTTAATCTAAGCATCCCAGCCTTTCCTTTGATTTAAGATGGGTTAGGATCTACATCAACTAGTTGACTAAAGGCTGCTAGGTTGATAGCACAAAAGGGTTTAAGAGTGGGATAGGGCCGGGCGTTGGTGGCGCACGCCTTTAATCCCAGCACTCGGGAGGCAGAGGCAGGCGGATCTTTGTGAGTTCGAGGCCAGCCTGGGCTACCAAGTGAGTTCCAGGAAAGGCGCAAAGCTACACAGAGAAACCCTGTCTCGAAAAACCAAAAAAAAAAAAAAAAAAAAAAAAAAAAAAAAAAAAAAAAAAAAAAAAAAAGAGTGGGATAGGGCTGAGTGGTGGGCTGGCAGTTAGAGGTCACAGGAACTGTATCAGAAACTGGGTCCAGAGTGGGCACTGAATTTCTTGTGGCAGAACATTCTCTTTCATCCCTTCTTTGTTAAGTGACAATATTTTAGGTTTACAGCTTTTCACACTGTGGTATCTTTGTAAATATTGTGATATTTTTACTGATCTCTTCTAGAAAAAGGACTTTACTGCAGGACCGTGCATTCCCGTCCTTATCGCTTACTGGCTCAGACTTTTATTTGTTTTTTTGCACAGAGATAGGAAGTGGTGTGTGGTGTTTGCCCATGCTTGCCCTGAAAGGTAAATCCAAAGGAAACTGACTTTATCTTGTGAAATTGAACTTGTACTACTATCTTTCCTTTCATTAAGACAAACAACTTTTAGCAAATCATAGATCCAATAGTATTTCTTCTGGTGTCCTGGCATCCATTTATTGTTAATATAATGAACTGTCCTAGTGCAATGTTTGGCCTGAGCTTTTTCTTCCATTTTTGAGATTGTTTTTATGTTTATCTTGATATAATTTTTTTCTAAGAGCAATTTACCTTAATGCTTTAAGTGTTGAACTCGAAATTAAAAGTTATCACAGTGAATCTTTCTGGGATAGTTCATGACCAAAGGGAAGAAGAAAAACAGGCCATGAAGTGGTATGTTAGAGTTTATATACTTGACTTCTCTACCTGCTTGTCCATGGGGACCTCATCTTGACTGGAGTTGGTTTTGAAATTTGTAGTTTCTCTTTTAGCCTTTCTGTTATTCCTACTGTTTATACCTGTGTGTTAAAGAGTGTTACATTTTCTTATTGGTCATTAGTGAACTGTTTTTTTCCTCATTTTTATGGGAAACATTTAATTTTCTCAAAATATTAAAGCTGTGCAGATGTTTAAAATAAAATTAAAAAGAGGCCGGGCATGGTGGTACATGCCTAACTAATTCCAGTACTTGGGAGGCAGAGGCAGGGGCATCTCTGTGAGTTCTAAAACATATATAATTAATTAATTAAAAGAATGATTAGTAAATAATTGGCTCTCATGTTTATTTTACTACACTTTAGTAGAAAAAAAAAAAAAGGTTACAACCAGGCATGGTGATACATGCCAATCCTATCGAGGCTAAGGAGGATTTTGATATAGTGGCCAAGCTGGGCTGCATATTAAGACCCTGTTTGTGGTACTAGAGAGGAAACCCACAGCCTCACTCATGCTAAGTAAGCATTCTCTCACTGAGCTACATTCCCAGCCCAAGTGAAGCTCTATCTCAAAAGCCAAAACAAAACTTGGCTACATAAAAATTAGACGTTATGCATTATAACAAAACTCCAATAAAACTTAAGAACAAAGTTGCTGGGCATAGTGGCACACGCTTTTAATCTGAGCACGTGGGAGACAGAGGCAGTCAGATCTCTTTGAGTTTGAGGCCAGCCTGGTCTACATAGTTACAGGACAGCAAGAGCTACATACAAAAAAAAAAAAAATTATTTTGCATTCATTTATTGTGAAGGCTGGCAGCAGTGTGCTGCAGCATGCTTGTGGAGGTCAGAGGGCAACTTGGAAGAGTTGGTTCTTAGTATGAAGTTTCTGGAAACTTGTAGTAGGACAGGCCCATAGGGTCGAGGAAATTGGCTCAGACCAATTGCCAAAGCATGCATATAATGTACTCCATATGAGCCAACCTGGAGTCTGCCTGAGGGCCTAGCAACAGGAGCTGTCAGGATTCCTGGTCATGCTGAGTTTGCCTGAGGGCCTAGCAACAGTCACTGTTGGTTCCTGATCAGTGTCAGAGTTCCTGATTGTGCCCAGTCAATGTGGGATGACCACACAGACTGGGTGCTGGGAGGACAGTATATAAGGCCTTCCCTGTTATTGAATAAATGAGTTTGTTATTCCCTTCAGTGGACTCCTGGTGTCTGTGTTATTGACGCTGCGCCTTCTCACCCCCCTCCCTAGAGGGAGCCATTAGAATCCAAGCAACAGAGACTGGACTACTAAGCCATCTTGCTTGTCCTACAAGGCTTTTTTAATTAAGATTTTAAGCAGGAGGATTAAGAGAAGAAAGGGCACAACGAAGTTTCTCAAAGAGACATCTTTAATACTTTGAAATTCTGAATCATGCTGAAAATAGTCAAAGTAACATTAAATGTTTTTAAAATACTCCATGGTGTTTATAAAGCTCAAGTTTGTACTACTCCATGTGGCTGCTTTTTGTCATGTTTAGCATTTTAATTTTGTGTTAGAATATACATAATGGGTAATGGGTGTAAGACGTATGCCATTCTCATATATGTGTGTAGTATATTTTGTTCCTGTTCCTAGACCCCTGCTACTCTCTTAACTGTGAGGAATAATCTGGCCTTGAACTTGTGATCCTCATAGTTCTGCCTTCTCAGTGTATGTGTAACAGCACAAGCCACCACAAACAGCGAGGTTTTTTTGTTTCGTTTTGTTTTGTTTTTGGTTTTTCGAGACAGGGTTTCTCTGTGTAGCTTTGGAGCCTGTCCTGGACTAGCTCTGTACACCAGGCTGGCCTCTAACTCACAGAGATCCACCTGCCTCTGCCTCCTGAGTGCTGGGATTACAGGTGTGCTCCACTACCACCCGACCTACAGCTAGTTTTAAGAGTTTCAAATTAGGAATTTTTTCAGCAAGGAAGAAATGGAGCATTGAAATTTTTTTGGATTGTTTTGTTTTGATGTATTTTTTAAATCACTGGAACAAAATTTAGGCTTTCCAGATAGGATAGTGGCAGACCTACAAGCCTGTTGTGAACAAAGAACAGCCGGATCAAAAATGGTAATCTCAGCACTCAGGAGGCAGAGGCAGGTGGATCTCTTGAGTTTAAGGCCAGTCTATCTACAGCTCTAGGGCAGCCAGAGCTACATCCAGAAACCATGTTTCAAACCACCCCCTCCAAATAAATAAATAATAAAGAGACTTGAAATAGAACAAGTTGAATACTTTCCTGACAGCCCCAAGGGCTTAGGTTCAATACTCAGTGACACGCACAGTGGGTGGGGTGGGGAGAGAGTGTGTGTGGGACGACTATCCCACCACTTTGAATGGGCAGGAGGATCAGGACCCCTCAGGTACACAGGGACTTCGAAGCCAATCTGAGATTTAGAGCTGCTCTGCCCTGGGTTCTCTTTAGACTGTCTCAAAAATAAACTGAACAACCTCCCCAGGGTCATATAAACAGTAACAACTGCTAGAAGAGAAGATTCTTCATGAAACTCCTGCAAGTTGCATAGGGAGTTCCTTGGATGCAGCTTTGGTGAGTGGTACCCATTCTGGAGTGGGCTTTTCGGGAATTCAACAGCTGTCTTGTCACCATGGGCCTGTAAGCAACCTCTGCTCACCCATGCAGCAGATAGCCTCAGAAAGCTCGCTGGTTAACAAAACAACCTACAACAGAGGTCTACAAGAAAAAACATTTTGATGTAGCTAGATGTAGTGGCTCATGCATTTAACTCCAGCATTCTGAAGGCAGACGTAGGTAGTTCTGAGTTCCAGGTCGTCCTTGTCTCCATAGTGCTACAAAGTGAAGACCCTGTTTCAAAGAAGCAAATAAAAGCAGGGCCGGAGAGATGGCTCAGCAGCTAAGAGCAACTGGCTGCTCTTCCAGAGGACCTGGGTTCAATTTTCAGCCCCCACATGTTGGCTCACAATTATCTGTAACTCTTCTGGCCTTCTTGGGCACCAGCCACACATTTGATGCACAGAGACACATGCTGGCAAGACACACTTCTAAAAGAAGTCAAAGAAAGTGAACCCACAAGGATCATTTCAACAGTGGGTATTGAATATGGAGACTAGCTATCCAGGTGATCATGAAGTGAAGGTGTGTTATAGCTCTGAGGGGAAAAGTATTCTGGCAGTCTGGAGCCAAGGAATATCACAAAGTCACTCTGCACAACTGAAGGAGACCCCACACACACACACACACACAGCAGAGGTTCTCTCCTGGGTCTTTGGATTAGGCACAAACCATAAACAAGCACCTGTTTTCGAAGAGAGATCCTTTATTAAGTGAGGAAGAAAAATTAAAGTGGCTGCTTTCTAACTCAGAAAACAGCAGCAAATGACCTTGCAGGTGTAACTTTGAAGGTGAGAAAATCTATCACCGCATCCTAGTCCATTCTTACACAAGGACCCTATAGGATGTGGTATATTTTGATTGGGCATATTAGGTGAACCAAATGGGGCTTTTGGTTGCTGGGCCTTGGTAGTCAGCCTCAGGAGGAGGAAGTGGGCAAATATGGGACGAGACCTTGATGGCCAGCGTTAGAGGTGTAATCTAATGGTTTTTATAGCAAGGCAGAGGGCATGGGAGAAGGGCAAACAAGGCCTGCTAGAGCCACATGCTCACGTGGACAAGAGCTCTATTGGGAGACACAAGAGGTGGCTGCCTCTGCTGGGGCAAGCAGCGGCAGCAGGGAGCTAACTGAGCAGGAGACAGGCTTATACAGGCTTTCTGGGGGGCAGGATTTTCAAGGGTGGGAATTGGTGTGATTTCCAGTCCTGAGCTTGGGGTGAGCCCCGGGGATTGGTGGGTTTTCAGAACCTGGAAGTGAGCTCCGACTTTTTACCCTACAGGAGAACACGGAAGCAATCGAAGCCTAACTGAGGATGTTAGGTAGGACACAAAAGGCCCGAGTGTTCAGGTTGACCATGACTAGAGTTGCTGATTCAAAAGGATAAGGGGTGTGCCCCACTCCATACTCAGGCTGTTAACTGAGTCCTTACAAGTCCCTCAAGCCTGTACAGTTCCTCACTCACGAGGGTGCCAAGAATTCCTCTTTGAAATTGCCTCCTTATAAAATTAAGCCCTTAGACATAATCATTACATTCCCAGTACTGCTAGCAGGATACACCCTAGAAATAACAGAGTCGGGCTCCTGGACAAGATCAGATGTCTCTCTTGAAAGGAGGGCACATGAACCAGTGGAAATGGAGCCTAGTGAAGGAACTCTCGAGGGTAAACCTGAATTATAGAGAATAAGGCTAGACTATGAGTAACAATTAGCAAGAGGCACTGCCATCAGGTCACCCGCACAGCTTAGAAGCAGACAGCTTGCTTCCCACCACGGGTGAGTGCTTAGCAGGCTTTGTTTTTAGAAATCTAAAAATCAATAGTTCTCAACCTGTGGGTTGAGACCCTTCTAGGGTTGAATGTCCCGTTTCACAGGGGTTGACTATTAATCCTGAAATACGCCAGAAAAAAAACAGTTCGACCATTTTGGCTGAATTTAAGCAAGCTTTTGTTAAAGATACTAAATACTGACCAAGATGGAATATGGCCAGGATCATCAACTGGAAACTTTCCAGGTAAGTGGTCCCAAGACACTGTTGGTGGAGCTTAATAATATGGGCAAAACCCACAGGCCACCATACTTTCCCATGAGGCTTTGCTGTCAGTTTCCAAGAACTACAATTCCTAGAATCTCAGGAAGTTACCGGGTCCTTGGGCAGGTGGGGCTTAATTTTGAATCTAACATTGACTAAGACCATCCAAGTATCAGATATTTATATTACAATTCATAACAGTAGCAAAATTACAGTTACGAGTAGCAACGAAAATAATTTTATGGCCGGGGTCACCACACATGAGGAACTGTATTAAGGGTCACAGCACTAGGAAGATTAGAACCACTGCTCTAAATCATTCCATATACTCCTCCTTGCACTCCTCAAGTTCATGGCCTCTTTCTTCATTAATTGTTCTTACATATATACATCTATGTATATACGTACATATTCCTAAATACAACCTATGCAGTCTATATAGTGTTATTTGAATTTTTCAGGGTTGACCATTTGGTATTGGATAACCAATTGGTGTGCTCTTCCTTGGGGAGACGATTGGCTCTCAGCATCCCCCAGCTGCCTGTGGTTCTCTGAAGGATTGAGACCTCCTGGGCATAAACACATATTTTTAAAATTTGGTGGCATATGCATTAACTTGTCCTTTGATATTGTACCTTAAATTCTGTTTTTGGTTTTGGTTTTGGTTTTCAACACAGGGTTTCTCTGTTTAGTCCTTGCTGTCCTGGAACTCACTCTGCAGACCAGGCTGGCCTCGAACTCAGAGATCCGACTGCCTCTGCCTCCTGAGTGCTGGGATTAAAGGTGTGCGCCACCACTGCCCAGCGTTGTACCTTAATTTCATGGCTGTGGTTTGTGCTTTTCTTCAGGACCTTGCACATGATTGTTAAATAAAAGCATTAATACAAAAGTTGAGAGCCTTTGAGATGTCTCAATGGGTAAAGTGGTTTGCCTGATGAATTTGATCTCTGGGACCCACAAGATAGAAGGAGAGAATCAATTCCTGGAAGCTGTCCTCTGACGTCACACCTATGCACATATACATGAGTGAATGCACATTATACATACACTACAATATACACAAGACACTACACAGTTTACACGAGACACTATGATATACGTGAGATGCTGCATGATATACATGAGATATTGCACAGTTTACACGAGACTGTATAATATAGACACTGCACAAGGTCAATTTCAGAACAACAAAGAGGTTGAGGTGCTTCTGTGTTAGTGCTGAGGATGAACCCAGGGCTTTATTCATTAATTCAGCTAACTACCACTGGGCTACCAATGCTCCAGAATAAAGTTAGTTTTTCTTTCAACGTTCTGGACCGTTTGTATTTATTTTTCTGTTTGAGTTCTTTTTGTTGAGATGTTGGTCTTTTTTTTCTCAATTTCCAGAGAATTATTTATACACTTGGAAAATTGACTTTTTCTCTGTAGTGAGTTACAAAAAATTTCCCCAGGAGAGTAAGACTCCCCATGCTCCTAGGAAAACATTGATTTTTCGGTCTATATCCATGGTAACAAGAACAGGTTATAGACCTAGCTAATCAATCAATGACAGCTTGGTTCATTGAATACACTCTGAGAACTGAATGAAAATTAGGACATGACCGCTCCAAGGTGTGGCTGAGGAGAAGGATTTTACTGTAGATACGAGGAGAGGACAGCCAGAGGCATCTGGAGGAGTCCAGACTGAACAGGGCCATGAGAGAAGGGGAGGGAGAGGAAGAGGAGAGAGAAGTGGGGGGAGGCAAAGAGAACCAAAAGAGCACATGGCTGCCAAAAGAGCAGGTTTATATACGAAAGAGAAGCTGGGGGGAGGGAAGGAAAGCCCCTAGGCTGAAGAGGTTTTGGGGGGAGGGGGGGAAGTGCTGGGCAGATCTACAGTTACTGAGTAAGCCTGGAAGCCAAGCATGCACTTTGGTATGCTAATGGACACCACAGTTAGATGACAGGTCTTGTAGTTACAGTTATTAGCTGCCATGTGGGTGCTGGGATTTGAACCTGGGTCCTTTGGGAAAGCAATCAGTGCCCTTCACTGCTGAACCACCTTTCTAGCCCCACAATAACACAATGTAATACTTTGCTTTATGAGAGTTGCCTTGGTCATGGTGTAACTTCACAGTAATAAAACAGTAACTAAGACGGAGAGTCATGAACCTTTGGGGACTAGGGGAGCAATGACAGACTGTGAGACAAACCATGACTCCTTTCATTGCTCAGGTACTTTGGTCATAGCACTGTAGCGGTGACGGATACACTAACCTTTATCCAGGTCTTATCATTACAGGGAGGGACTTCTCAAAACGGAGAAATTTGCTTTGTAATCATGTCCTCTAACATAATCATAGTCAATGGGAAAGTGCAGAAATCTGATGGGGGACTCTAATAATACTTTACCTTGCCCTTTCCCACTTTTTTCCTGCCTTAAACCTTTTAAGTCGTGGGATAGATGCTTGTTGAAATAGCTGAAGCTACAAAAGCTGTCTTGGAAACGTGCAAAAGGAAAAGAGATCAGTTCTGACTTCACTGAACAAGTCCATCTCTGCCTACCTTTTGATATTAAGTAAGAGAAGTAACTCTCTAATACTAAAGCCACTGTGTGTGTGTGTGTGTGTGTGTGTGTGTGTGTGTGTGTGTGTATGTGTTCTGAGGTAGGTTCTCACTTTGTAGCCCTGGCTGGTAATGAAGCTGGTCTTGAACTCAGATCTGTTCACTTCTGCTTCCTGAGTGTTAGGATTAAAGGCATGAGCTACCAAGTTCAGACAAGTTTTTTTGTTTTGGTTTGGTTTTGAGACAAGGTGCCACTATATAGCCTTGCTGGCCTGGAACCATATAGACCCTACTGGCCTGGTGCACACCTTTAATCTGTCATCTAGAAGCCAAGTGGCACCTTTCTCCCTGACTTCTGCCTCTTCCCCGGAAATGCTTAGGAAACCAGATCCTGCTAGGTTATGAGCCCTGTGGCAGGGGACAGGGGATGATTTCCAGAGAAGATGGTGACCAACACATCACCACAACATAGGGAGGAAGTCGGTGGTTACTTGGAGTCTGTCATTAGACGGCTCCTGTGTCTGTGTGCAGATGTACACATTTAAGTTCTCTGGGGGAAATTAACTGCAAGTCTCCCTTAGGGGTTCTGGTTCCTGAGGAGATACAAGTATGAAAACAACTATCTAATCGAGTGGCTGATAGCAAGCCTGCCCCCCACTGGAGCTCATGTATGCTAAGCTGGGCTTGGCCCTGCGGCCAAAGCTCAGGAAACTTCCTGTCGTGACCCTCAAACAGAAGGGCCTGCCTTCAGTAGAGATCCAGATACACCCAGATGAGATAATGGTGTCATCAGTACCCAGCACTTACAAAAGCTGTGGTACTTAGTGACTCCACCGTTACCGCACTGCAAATGAACTTGTTAGAACAAGAACAGCCATCTCTGACGTTAGTGCCCGGGGTCTCATCTGTCCCCAGAGTCCCACAAAACCATTCTCCCTCCCTCACAACTCATCTGTTCTGTCCTTGGCCTGCTGGAGGTGGCAACTGGCTTAGGAAAAGGGGACATTTAACTGTTTACTGAGGGCTTCGCAATAAAACACCCTATTGCGCCGGGCGGTGGTGGCGCACGCCTTTAATCCCAGCACTTGGGAGGCAGAGCCAGGTGGATCTCTGTGAGTTCGAGGCCAGCCTGGGCTACAGAGTGAGTTCCAGGAAAGGTGCAAAGCTACACAGAGAAACCCTGTCTCGAAAAAACAAACAAACAAACAAACAAACAAACAAACAAAAAACACCCTATTGCTATCCATGGGAATAAATACTTTAAAAAAAAAAATCATCATTTAAATATTTACGGCAGTTTGAATGAGAATGGCCTCCACAGGCCTGTATATTTGAAAGCTTGGTCCACAGTTGGTGTAACTGTTTGGGAAGGATTAGGAAGTGTAGCCTTGGAGGAGGGGTATCACTAGGGGTGGGCTGTGAGGTTTCAAAAGCCCAAACCATTCCCAGCTGACTCACGCCCGCGCCCTTGCCCGCTCCTCTGCCTGGTGGTTCTGTCTCAGGATGTAAGTTCCAGCTGCTGCTTCAGCACCATGCCTGCTGCCATACTCCATGATGGTCACGGACTCATCCTCTGAAACTGTAAGCCTCCAGTAAACTCTTCCACAAGTTGCCTTGTTATGTGTACGCACTCACACATACCACAGCAGGTGTATGGAGATCAGGGGACTTGTGGAAAGTGGTTCTCTCCTTCCACCATATGGGTTCAGGGATCAAATTCTGTCACCAGGCATGCATGGCAGCAAATGCCTTCACCCACTGAGCCATCTTGTCAGCCTGAGAATAAAATATTTTGATGGTAAAGTTAATTAATAATAATAATAATATAGGTGATTATTCACCATCCTACTCCATCCATGGTTTTATAACACCTTGTAATAAAAACTGGATTACAGAAAAGTAAAGTTATACTTATTAGTATATGACTTTGTAGGTTAAGAGTTATACTTAATTTTACAACTTGAACTCACCTGTCTTGCACCTATCTTAGGGTTTCTACTGCTGCAGTGAAACACCATAACCAAAAAGCAAGTTGGGGATGAAAGGGTTTATTTGGCTTACACTTCCATATTACTGTTCATCATCAAAAGAAGTCAGAACAGGAACTCACACAGGGCAGGAACCTGGAGGCAGGAGCTGACACAGAGGTCATGGAGGGGTGCTGCTTACTGGCTTGCTCCTCATGGCTTGCTCAGACTCCTTTCTTATAGAACCCAGGACCACCAGCCCAGGGGTGGAACCACCCACAATGGGCTGGGCCTTCCTGCATCAATCACTAATTAAGAGAATGGGCTACAGCCAGATCTTATGGAGGCATTTTCTCAATTGAGGTTCCCTCCTTTCCGATAACTCTAGTTTGTGTCAAGTTGATGTGAGACTAGCCGGTGCATCCCTGTCCCCCCTCCCCAGGTGTGAAGCCCTGAGGCTGCTCTTGACTTTGACCTCTTCTTTAGCCCGTGTCCCTCTACCTCTGTTTCGTGATTTTCTTTCTTCTCCGGAGCCACGTCCTTCCCTCTCTCCTGGAGGGCTTCCACGATCGGAGCTAATGGAGTCTTTAATGCGCTATCACCTCACCACGATGCAGCTGCGGCTTCTGCAAAGCTCTTCTGTTGGGAGAGTCACTCGGCTAAGGACCCCAAGCCACTCTCCATCCTCTTGCGTGGGTCTCTGTGTCTAGGCTCACAGACATGTCACCACACTCAGCACAGACCGTTTTAAGTGACCAGGGCGGCTGTCTTGTGACTGCCAATCTTTCGGATTGTCCAGAGGGGTTCCTCTAGCATCTTTTAACTCGTCCTGTATCTTCCTGTAATTTTTTCTAGTCTAAAAAGTAGAACTCATAAGTTTAACTGGTAACAGTTTTGCCAAGAATATGTCATGGGTGCTACTTGGCACTTCCTAACACATTCCATTAGGAATACAAAATATTGTCTTTTCTTTTTCTGAATGTGTGCTATTAGGGATTGAACGAGGGTCTTGCTCATGTGAGGAAAACAATCCATAGCTATCTTTAAAAAAACAGCAAAACTATCTTTTTTTTTTTCTTCGAGACAGGGTTTCTCTGTGTAGTTTTGATGCCTGTCCTGGATCTTGCTCTGTAGACCAGGCTGGCCTCCAACTCACAGAGATCCACCTGGCTCTGCCTCCCGATTGCTGGGATTAAAGGCATGCGCCACCACCCACCACCCGGTTGCAAAACTATCTTAATATAGGCTTTTGCCAGGGGTGTGCCTAAGCCTCCAGAGTACCTGGGACCACAGCTTGCACCACAATGCCAGGCTAAACTGTTCTAATGTTAGTAATGTTAAGTTCTATCGGTTGGTTAAAATGACGACTGCCAATTAGCCTTCTCCAACAGAAACTTTTTTTTTTTTAAGATTTATTTATTTATTTTGTATACAGCATGTATGACTACAGGTCAGAAGAGGACACCAGATCTCATTACAGATGGTTGTGAGCCACCATGTGGTTGCTGGGAATTGAACTCAGGACCTCTGGAAGAGCAGTCAGTGCTCTTAACCTCTGAGCCATCTCTCCAGCCCCCTCCAACAGAAAGTTAAAACCACAAGGAAGTTTTCTGGGTCCTTTAAAAATTTTTAAAGATTTTGTTTGATGTGTTTGACTGTTTTGCCTGCACATATTTTTGTGTATAACATGAGTGCCTGGTGCCCTCAGAGGTCAGAAGAGGGCATCGATCCCCTGGGACTGGAGTTATGGATGGTTGTGGCCAACCATGTGGGTGCTGGGAAATAAACCCAGGTCCTCTGCAAAAGCAGGAACTGCTCTTAACGGCTAAGCCATCTCTCTAGCCCCATGTTTTCTGACGTTTTATAAAATCAAACATAAACTGGCTATATAAACCAATAATTCTATATCTCACTATTCTCCTCCAGAGCAGTAAGACTTGTGGTCATACAGACACAAGTTCTTGTATGTGGCACTATAGTAGCTTTAATTCTTGAAAGACTAATATTTAATTGGGGCTAGAAGAGCATTGCAATGTACAAATACATGTCACAGTAAAGCACACTTGTATTCAAAAAGGGTGAGGCAAGGAGAATTTTATTTTTGAATCAGGGTCTTGGTATATAACTCCAAATTGACATGGAACTAGTAATCCTCCTGTCTCAGCTTCCTGGGATTTCACTTCCCGGGATTTGTGCCACCAAGCTTGCGACAAGAGGAATATATAAGGGTGGAATGCAAAGGATTACATGAAGTATTCTGGGACTATAATCACTGTCTACAAGTGTCTATTGTATGATGGCTTCGGTCTGAGGTTAAACAGACAGATGCTGGGCTAACATCCGCACTGGGGTATCAGCTGGAAGGTATAGTGGCCTTTGTGTACGGCTGTGTTTGCAGAAGTCTTCTGTGAACAGTTCTCGCTCTCCAGCCTATGCAAATGGGATTCTCTCCCTCATGATCTCTCAGCTTTGTTTATTCCTTATGAAGGAAGGCTTGACAAAAGTGACTGTAAGGCCGGGTGGTGGCGGCGGCGGCGGCGGCGGCGGCGGCGGCGGCGGCGGCGGCGGCGGCGGCGCACGCCTTTAATCCCAGCACTCGGGAGGCAGAGCCAGGCGGATCTCTGTGAGTTTGAGGCCAGCCTGGTCTCCAAAGTGAGTTCCAGGAAGGGTGCAAAGCTACACAGAGAAACCCTGTCTCGAAGACAAAAAAAACACAACACACACACACACACAAAACAAAACAAAAAAAAGCACTTGAAAAAAGAAGTGACTGTAATTCTGACAACTTTTACAAT
Organism: Peromyscus maniculatus bairdii; assembly: GCF_049852395.1. NCBI lineage: Eukaryota > Metazoa > Chordata > Mammalia > Rodentia > Cricetidae > Peromyscus > Peromyscus maniculatus. The sequence goes on from NC_134863.1 coordinate 23,561,541, forward strand.
ATCATTTTAAACATTTTTAACCTTTTTTTTTATTTTTTATGTGTATGAGTATTTTGCCTCTACCTATTTCTGTGTACCTCCTGTATGCAGTGCCTGAGGAGGCCAGGTATTGGATCCTCTGGTATTGGTATTTCAGATTGCTGTGAGCTCCCAATGGGTGCTGGGAATTGAATCTGGGTCTTCTAGAAGAGCAACTAGTGCTCTTAACTGCACAATATCAATGTTTAAATTTCATTTTGAGAGGTGGAAGTTTCTAGTGATTGTTTTCCTGGTATTAAAGAACCTGGAAAACTGTTACTCAGAAGGATTCTGGGTAAAAGGAGAACCAGAAAAAAGGGAAGTGGAGGAGAATTTCATCATGTTCACAGGGAAGTTTTATGAATGGAAAAGAGTCTGTTTGTTGCCTAATTAACATCAATCCCTCCTCCTCCTGTCTCCTTTTCAAGTACCACATTCTGGTGCTTTAAAGCACCTTCCTCCACAAAGCCATATGCTATACCAAACCAGTTACGTTTCTCTCCCACCCCCGGCCTAGGGACGGGCTCAGGAAGGGAGCTGTAACTCAGTTCAAACCAATGGACTCTGAAGGAAAGCCTCCAAAGAGACTTCTAGAAAACGGTCCCTTTGTTAGCAGGAGAGATGGCACTTCTTCTTCTGCCTGAGGTACCTCCATGTGGGGTTGCAAAGTGCGGCAGGCAGCCACCTGGCTATGAGCCTGGGACAACACTCACACAGACAGGCACGTCTGCAGAGTTAGCCTTGGAGCTGAAGCCCTGCAGCGCTGGGCATGAACTCTCCCCTCACTGTCCCTGCTGTTTGAGCCGGCTTGAGATGGACGTTCCTGATACAACACATCTGAATGCTGTAACGGAATGTGTACTCCACCTTTTTTTTTTCCCTAAGTGCTGGGATCAAACCAAATTCACAAGGGCCTTGTGAATGCTTCTCCTCCACTAAGTCCTAGTATTTGTTTCCGAGGGTGGCAACATTGGGTCTACCTAAAGACTGGCCAAGGGGATTGAACCCAGGCTGGCAGGCTGGGCCACGCGCTTTTATACGGAATCATCTCCCTAGCCTGACCCCAATAACAGAGATCTTTTTTTTTTTTTTTTTTATTTTTGGACTTCCTTTTTGCATTTGCTGTATTCCATCCCCCAATCTTGTTAGCTTATTCTTGTCTGGGTTCAAAGCCCAATTTTATTCCTTTTTCCTTTCTTCTCTGCCTGCCTTCCCTACATCTTTTTTCCCTTGATACAGTCTCACTACGTAGCCTTGGCTGGCCTGGAACTCACTCTGTAGACCAGGCTGTGATGTTATGAACTCACAGAGACCTACCTGCCTGCCTGTGCCAGGTTTTAAAGGAATCTTTCTCTTTCTTGATCTGGACTTTTTCTTTCTTTTCTTTTCTTTTCTTTCTTTTTTTTTTATTCTGAGACAGGGTTTCTCTGTACAGCCCTAGCTGTCTTGGAACTCATTCTGTAGCCCATGCTGGCCTCAAACTCAGAGATCCGCCTGCCTCTGCCTTCTGAGTGCTGGGATTAAAGGCAGAGCCACCACTGCCCAGCTTTGATCTGGACTTTTTGATCTACAACTTGAGGACCATCCAATTATATTGTGTCCTTTTTTTATTCCTATCTTTTTTTTAAAGATTTATTTATTTATTATGTATACAGTGTTCTGTCTGTATGTATACCTGAACACCAGAAGAGGGTGCCAATTCTGATTACAGATGGTTGTGAGCTACCATGTGGTTGCTGGGAATTGAACTCAGGACCTCTGGGAGAACAGTCAGTGCTCTTAACCTCTGAGCCATCTTTCCAATCCTTTTGTTCTATTTTTAAAAATAATTTCTTTCGTTTTATTTCATGTGTGTGGGTGTTCTGCTCTGCACGGAACACTTGTGTACCACATGTGTGTGGTGCCCAAGGAGGCTCTCAGATCTGCTGGGACTGGATGGAGTTCAGGCAGTTGTGAGCTGCACTGCAGTTGCTGGGAACTAAATCTGAGTCCTCTGCAAAAGGAACAAGTGCTCTTAACAGCTGAGCCATCTTTCCATCGTTTAACTTTTTTTGGGGGTGGGGTGGGGTGGGGTGGTGTTGAGACAGGGTTTTTCTGTGTAGCCGTTGCTGTCCTAGAACTTGCTATGTAGACCAGGTTGGCCTCCAACTCACAGAGATCCACCTGCCTCTGCTTCCCAAGTGCTGAATAAAAGATATTCTGAATAACTGAAACAATAAGTATTTAGAATTGTGCAGGTTACATACTATTATCTTTTTTTTTTTTTTTTTTTGGTTTTGAGTCAGGGTTTCTCTGTGTAGCTTTGTGCCTTTCCTGGAACTCACTCTGTAGCCCAGGCTGGCCTCGAACTCACCAAGATCCACCTGCCTCTGCCTCCCGAGTGAGTGCTGGGATTAAAGGCGTGCGCCACCACCACCACCCGGCAACATACTATTATCTTATTTAAAAACAAAGGATAAAAACCAAGCTAGACGTCTCTTTCATCATTGCCTCTCTCTTTCTTTTTTAGTTGCAATTATTATCAGTGTTTTCAGGACCATTTTTCAGTGTTCTCCTTATATATTTTATTTATTGTATCTACATATATACCTATCTTTGTTTTTTTTTAAAAAAAAAAAAAAACCCGACACTTCCTCATTTTTATCTTAAGAAAATAAGAATGACCCTTAGGGGAGACATACCGCGACATTTGTTGAAGGAAAACAGAGTGAACAATCATTTATTAAAGTCTCCTATGGATTGGTTCTTCCTCCCTCCCTCCCTCTTTCTTTCTCTCTCTCTTTCTCTCTTTTCTTTTTTTTTTCGAGACAGGGTTTCTCTGTGTAGCTTTGGAGCCTGTCCTGGAACTTCGTAGCCCTGGCTGGCCTCGAACTCACAGAGATCCACCTGCCTCTGCCTCCCGAGTGCTGGGATTAAAGGCGTGCGCCACCACCGCCCAGCGGACTGGTTCATTTTTGACTTATTTTTTTAATTTGCACTTTAGAATTGAAGAAACGCACTGATCTCAGAGAACCAAACAAAATACCTACTTAGATGTGAAACCCTGCGCGTAGCCTGAAGGTTTTGGTATTTCAGTTCTGAGGCTCCTTTCGTATCCTGGGCTCCCGCACGGTATTTAGGAGAGTTATCTTCGGAGCTCCAGGAAGGCACCCACCGTTTCAAAGAACGAGGGGCCAGCGGGGTAGCAAAGCGGGAACCACACCACGGCCGGGCGCCCGGCGGCTGGCGCAGACTACGCCTGCGCGAGTCGCGGGCAGGCGGGGGAGTGGGCGGAGCCTCGGGCCCGGCAGTGCGCCTGCGCGCAGCACGCAACGGGGGGGAGGGAGGCCCGTGCGTGCGTGCGTGTGTGTCTGTGTGTGTGTGTGTGTGTGTGCGTGCGTGTGTGTGTCTGTGTTGTTGTTCCGCGGCGGCGGCGGCGGCGGCGGCGGTAAGATGGCTGCCCACGGGGGCTCCGCGGCGTCGTCGGCGCTGAAGGGGTTAATCCAGCAGTTCACGGCCATCACCGGTAAGAGATGCGGGTACGGGAAGGTGCCGAGCGGCGGGGAGCGGGAGGCTGTCGGGGCCGATCCCCCCGCCCCGGCCTCACCTCACCTTCGTGCCTCCCTCCCTCGGGCGCTCCTGTCCTCTCTCCGGAGGAACCGGCGACGACGGCGTCCGGGGTCTGCGGCTCGGGCGGGAGGCTGCTCCCCGCGCCCCAGTCCCGCGCTTCCCCCCCTAGCCCCTCGGTCCGGTCTCCTCTCGGTGCCTTCGTCAGGGCCCCCACGCCCCCTGCCCGCCCGGATCCGGGGATGGGCCGAGTCCGCCGTCCCCGCGGCCGGGGACCCGCGGGCGGGAGGAGTAGGGGGCCGCACCCGGGCCACCGCCCTCTTCCTCCTTCATCCCCTTCTGGGGGGGACCCGTGCGGCCGGCGGACCAGGGGGTGCCGTGCGTCCCCTCACGCCGTCCTCTCTTCCCGGCCAGGTCATCGTCCCTCCGCCCCTGCCTGCCCTCCCCCTCGCCGGGCCCCCCGGAGCCTCGGCGGTGGCCCTGGCGAGCGAGGGCCTTCTCGCCTTAACGGCGAGGCCGGGGGGTTCGGCCGCGCCTTCACATATCCCGGGGGACTTGCCGCCAGGAACGAGGGGTGCGGAGGGGTACCTTACGGACGGAGGGTTTAAGATAGGAATCAGAGGGGGGAACCCCTAAGCTTAATGGGGGGCGGGAGGCCTAGAGTAATCCTGGGTGGCCTTTTCCACATCCTCATAATAAAATCAAAGATCGAGACGATGGCGCCTGAGCGTTTGCTGATAAAATAGGGATGGCGGCAGAAACTTCTTGCCGAGAAATCTGTTTCTGGGTGCCAGTATCCGCGAAACCTTAGGCCTAGGTTTTTCTTTCCCTCCGGACCCCGACGAAGGGCAGACGCAGGTTCTCTTAGCGCGGAGGAAAGGCTCTAAGCCATTCTATGAAGGCGCTGTGTCTTGTTTCTCTCTGATGGTGCTCAACTTTTTTTTGCATGAGTTATTAGAGGGCGGAGCAAATGATGAAGTTCTCTGTGGAGTGATTTGAGAGAGGAGTACTCCATGTGCCTGAGTGTGATTTTGCTGTTCTAGTTTGTCATTTTGGAAAAGAGGTCAGAAAGTTAGTTCTCGCTCTCAGCAGGGCTATCTTTTCTTTGGTGATAATTTGTTAGATGTGGAGAATATTTCTGGTTTATGTTTGACGTGTCAGATCTGTAAGACATGGTATTTTTAACCAATACACGTTGTTTGCAGTTTTAAAATTGAAACTAGTTTTGTTTTTTGATCTGAAACGATAATTAGGTGGTTGATGCATTGTTTTTTTGTCTTGTCACATGAAGTATATCAAAGCTGGTAAAATAAGATTTGTAATAAAATTGAGGTGAAAAGTAAGATAACTGAAAATATTGTTAAGCTTTGTGGTCAGATTATTGTAATTCTATATGGATTTCCTAGTGTCCAACATTATGGAAAGAAATTAGATTTCTGTGTATAGATGTTAATACTGCTGCATTGTTTGCATAGAAAAATCTATCGAGTCACACAGAGAAATATTACTTATCTTTCTCTGGGTTTCCTAGAGATAGTTTAAGTGCTGTTTAATTTTAGGTTATTGGGCAGATTGCTACCATTTCATTTTCTTCTTTCAGAAACTCAATTGTCATATCCCCCCCCCCCCCCCAGAAAGGGTTTCTCTGTGTTGTTTTGGTGCCTGCACTGGATCTCACTCTGTAGACCAGGTTGGCCTCGAACTCACAGATCTGCCTGCCTCTGCCTCCCGAGGGCTGGGATTAAAGGCCTGCGCCACCACCGTCCAGCGAGAAACTTAAATGTTTTAACCTCACATTGTTTCTTGTGCAACATTTTCAAAACATATACATAGAAACCAGAATATGCTAAAATAAATAAGACTCAATTGCTTTAATACTATTTTTGTCTGCCAGTCTTGTTTCTGGCCTAAGCCTCTGTGTTGCTGGATCATATTGGAGTCCCCTGGTACATAGTGGTTTCTGAAAGTCTACAGAAGAAAAAATTCCTTTTGTGGGGCAGGTTCTGACTTTATAGTTCAGACTGGCTTGAATTCTCTTGCCTTGGCCTCTGTCTGCTGCATTTACAGGCATAAGCCACTATGCCTGGCTCTTTAGACTATTAATTTCTTTCTTTTTTCTTTTCTTTTTTGTGCTGAGGATTAAACTCAAGGTATTGAATATGTTAAGTACCCACTGCCACTGAGCTGTACTCAAAGCCCCCTAAAAGTTACAAATATTTTGGGGGAGTCATTTGTGGGGAGTGAATGCTGAATGCTGTTATGCTTCTGAGCTACAATGTCAACCAGACTATAGACTAATTTATTTTTTTCCCTTTTTTCTTTTCTTTTTTTAAGATTTATTTATTTATTATGTGTACAGAAGAGGGTGCCAGATCTCATTACAGATGGTAGTGAGCCACCATGTGGTTGCTGGGAATTGAACTCAGGACCTCTGGAAGAGCAGTTGGTGCTCTTAACCACTGAGCCATCTCTCCAGCCCCTTTTTTTCTTTTTTTGAGACAGAGTCTCACCATATGTCTCCTGACTTAGGTGGATTAGGCTGGCATTCAACAGAGAGATCTGCCTGCTTCTGCCTCTGCTTCACCAGAGTTGTATACCAGCCAGGCTTTGAATTTCTATGGATGAATTTCAGGACTCTTTAGAAGATTGTGATGAACTATTTGAAACTTGATTAAACCTGATGTAGTGATAAGCAATTAGTTCTACTTAGGTTGAGGCAGGAAATCTTTGTTTTGTTTTGTTTTTGAGTCAGAGTCTCTTTGTCAAGTCCTGGATATCCTGGAACTCATTATATAGACCAGGCTGGCCTTAAACTCACAGAGATCCTTCTGCCTCTGCCTCCAAGTGCTGGAGTCGAAGGTTTGTGCCACCATGTCCAGCTTGAGGAAGATCTTGATCCTGTGTGACGTAGTGAGACCCCTTCTTAAGAAAAAAGAAGGCAGGCCCACGTGATGGCTTACAACCATCTATAACTCCAGTCTAAGGGAATCCAACACCCTCTTCTGGCCTCTGATGGGACCAGGAATGTATATGTTTTGTGAGCAGACATACATATAGACAAAACATTCATACACATAAATTAAAAATGAATAAATCTTCAAAAATTATTCAAAAGATTATGACACTATGAAGTAGTTTTTGGGGAAAATGGAAGGCATTACTTCTCCAGTATCACCACAGCAGTATTATGTATTTTACATATTCTTCCTCACTGTGTATCCCAGCCTGGCCTGGTACTTATAGTCATGCTGCTTCTTCCTCTCAAGTCTGGGACAAATGCTTTATATACGTTTAAATATTTGACGCTGTACACTATGGATCATGGTATATGTATGTAATACAGATTCCAGACAACTTCACTTAACAATTACATCTTAAATAGTTTGGCAGTCTTTGATGTGAACTTATGAAGAGGCTACCTTCGTGTCTAAGGCTAGGTAAGAAAACTAGGGTGAGTGAGATGGCTCAGCAGGTAAAAGGTGCCTACTTACCTTTCCATTCCCTACATGGTGGGTGGGAGAGGAGCTCTCCTCTGTGTACACCACTGTGCACAAGTGCGCAGATACACACCCACACCCCCCTTCACATTCTTTCTCTAAATGAGGTAAAAAAGAGAAAAGTAAGAAAATTAGTCCTACTAAATTTTGTTATTTTTGTTTTGAGACAGGGTTTTGTGTAGCCTAGGCTGGCCTCAAATGCATCACAAGGACATTATCTTGAACTCCTACTTTTCCTGTCTTCACTTCCCAAATGTTGGAATTAGGGTTGTGTGCTACCACAACTAATTTATGCCATGTTGGTACTTGAACCAGGCTTTTGTGCATGCTTGAGAATCACTGACAATTGATATACATCCTCTATTTCCCCCCCCCCCCCAGGCAGGGTTTCTCTGTAGTTTTGCGCCTTTCTTGGAACTCACTTGGTAGTCCAGGCTGGCCTCTAACTCACAGAGATCCGCCTGCCTCTGCCTCCCGAGTGCTGGGATTAAAGGTGGTTGCCACCACCGCCCGGCAACATCCTCTATCCTTGATATTTAAAATAATAAAGCCAGACATAGTGGCACATACTTATAATCTCAGCATTTGTTCATGGCTGCCTTCTGTTATGTAGTGAGTTCAAGGTCACTCTGGGCCGAATAAGACCCTCAAGAAAACCAACAAACCAAAAAATAAAAGACCAGGTGAAAATACTAGCAATCAACAAATAAGGATAAATGAGCCTGGAGGTGGTGGCGCTCACCTTTAATCCCAGCACTCGGGAGGCAGGGCAGGTAGAGCTCTGAGTTCCAGGCCAGCCTGGTCTACAGAGTGTGTTCCAGGGCAGCCTGGGCTACACAGAGACACCCTAAGTTGAACACCCCCTTAAAGGAAAGAAAAAAGTTCAGTGCTGCATAGTGAGACTTGTCTTTAAAAAGGGCTTGGAGGGTTCTCTTCCAGAGAACCTGGGTTTTATTCCCAGCACTCACCTGTCACTTACGGCTGGCCATCTGTAACTCCAGTTCCACAGGATCTGACACTCTTCTGACCCTTTAAGGCACTAAGCATGCACATGGTATACAGACATGCATACAGGCAAAACACCCCATACATACAAGTTTTTTTGTTTTTGTTTTTGTTTTTGAGACAGAGTCTCTATATAGCCTTTGCAATCCTGGAACTCACTATGTAGACCAGGCTGTCTTTCAGCATCACAAGGATCTACCTGCCTCTGCTTCAAAAGTGCTGGGATTAAAGTCATGTGTCACCATGCCCAGCCCTGTAATAAACTTAAAAAACTGGAGGCTGAGAAGAATGTAAGAAGCTTTTAAAATTATTTACTTATGTATGTTTATGTACATGCCTGTATTTGTGTCTGGAAGGCAGAAGAGGGTGTCACGATTCCCCTGGGGCTCAAGTTAGGTTGTTGTGAGACTCATGATATGTATCGGTGGTGGGAACCAAACTCCAGTTCTCTGCAAGAGAGCAATAGTGCCTTACCTTCAAAGCCTTCTCTCCAACCACAGAGATTTTCATAGAGTTTTCTGCATGATAGGTATTTGTCTAGTTCAAAAAGTTATAGACTCCCATTGTAGAAGAGACCTTAGTTTACTGTTTCTCTAAAATTTTTGAATGAATGGTTTATTAGCATTATTATTTGAGATGGGATCTTACTATGTGGTCCTGGCTGTCCTGTACCTCGCTATTACATCAGACTGCCTTTGAACTCAGAGATCTGCCCAAGTGTTGGGAGTACAACATCACACCTGGTCTGGCTATTTATTAGAACATTAGAAATATTGCTGTGGGGGTTGGGGATTTAGCTCAGTGGTGCAAGCACAGGGCCCTGGGGTCGGTCCTCAGCCCTGAAAAAAAAGGAAACATTGGTGTGTGTAGTATTTGGCTTTATGATCAATTTCCATTTCTATTTTCTGCTTATTTCTCTTGGATTGATATTAAACTGTATTTGAGAGCATTAGGTAAGGAAACATTGCCATGATCTAGGTATTAAAGGAAAACCCCTGGAATTTTAGTAACAATTTCAAAAGATGGTAATAAATTTTGATAAAACAATTCAGGTGGGCCGGGCGGTGGTGGCCCACGCCTTTAATCCCAGCACTTGGGAGGCAGAGCCAGGCGGATCTCTGTGAGTTCGAGGCCAGCCTGGGCTACCAAGTGAGCTCCAGGAAAGGCGCAAAGCTACACAGAGAAACCCTGTCTCAAAAAACCAAAAAAAAAAAAAAAAAAAAAATTCAGGTGCCAGGCATGGTGTCTCATACCTTTAATCTTGGCACTTGGGAAGCTGAGGCAAGCGGGTCTGAATTCCAGACCCGCCATGATTACAGGATGACACCTTGTGTCAAAAAAAACCAACCCAGCCGGGCGGTGGTGGCGCACGCCTTTAATCCCAGCACTCGGGAGGCAGAGCCAGGCGGATCTCTGTGAGTTCGAGGCCAGCCTGGGCTACCAAGTGAGTTCCAGGAAAGGCGCAAAGCTACACAGAGAAACCCTGTCTGGAAAAACCAAAAAAAAAAAAAAAAAAAACCAACCCAAAAGCTAATGTGAAAACACAGGAAGGGATACAGAGACTTCCCAGAAGAAAGAATTTTCTACCTGAACCTGGAAGACATTTCTGACAGGAAGAACAAGTGGAAAGGCTTGGAGATAAGAGGGCGAGCACACAGTGAGAGAAGAGACAGTAGGTCTAGGGAGTTGGTGAGGATTCCAAAAGAATATGAGAGATGCAGTGAGTGCAGCTAAGAGCCATTTCAGGGAATCTTGGCAATTATGTGCTTGGGCTTTTTAAACAAAGAGCTTCTTTGCTCCAGTGGAGAAGAGATACTCCAGACACCTGTTGGATAATGCAAGAAAGTCTGTAGTAAGGAAGCAGAGAAAAGTGAACTTCAAAAGATAAAGAAATCTGGGAGTCAGAATGCAGTTTACGATCTAGTTTGGATATCTAGATATATAAAAGTACTGTTCATGAAGGTATGGGGTTGTAGAAGAGGTTTGGGACAGGTTAGGTTCAGTTTTGGATAAGTAGGGGCTGCCAGTAGGTATTTCAAATGGAGCTGTTTAGTAAGTCAGTGAATTCTTGGGTCTATAGGGAAGATAGTCTGCCATATTGGTTGCTGATGAGATAAGGCTCTAAATAAAACGATAAGAAAGACATTTTAAAGGAGAGAAGCATGTGAGGAAATGTAGGCTCTGGGGCATAAAACACCTGGGGAAACTACAGAGAAGACTAAACCAGAGATCTAGGAGTGAAGTCAGGAGTGTGGTGGGGTATCAGACATCAGATAAGCTCTGCAGGAAATGAGAACTCATGGAGTTGTGCTGGAAATGGGTTACATGCCTGGAATCCGGCATTCTGGAGGGCTGAAATAGGAGGATGGCTGCTAGTTTGTAGCCACTTGGCTCAGTAGCCAGTACCAGGTTATCTGGGATTACATAGTGAGACTTTGGCTCCAGTAGAACAAACAAACAAACAGGTAGATAGCTCATTTGTGAAAGAACTTGCTTCATAAGTATGAGGAGCTGAGTTCCATCCTCAGAATCTAGGAAGTAGGTAAAAAAACGTGGACATGCTTGTTAGCACAGGGATGGGAAGACAGATAGGCAGATCCCTGGGGCTTGCTGGCCAGCCAGCCTCCCCCTCTAAGCTAACCAGTGAGTCTAGTGAGTCCCTGTTTCAAAAACAAAACAACAACAAAACCAGGCTCCCACAGAAGATCAGAACCTAAAGTTGACCTCTGGCTTCCACATACATTCATATCACTCCTCTTTTTTTCCCCTCTCACTAGAAAAGAAAGAAAATAATAGGTTTTGTTGTTGTTAAGAGTCTGGAAGATAGCCGGGTGGTGGCGGCGGCGCATGACTTTAATCCCAGCACCTCTGGAAGATCTTAGAAAATCTTGATCCATTTCTACATTACATAAACAAAACTATTCAGAGAAGTGAACTGACTTGGGTTTTATATGCCTAGATCAGTTTTTTGTTTTTGTTTTTCTAGACAGGGTTTCTCTGTGTACTTTTGGTGCCTGTCCTGGATCTCATTCTGTAGATCTCATTCTGTAGGCTTGCCTCAAACTCACAGAGATCTGCCTACCTCTGCCTCCTGAGCGCTGAAATTAAAGGCATGTGCCACCACCGCCAGGCACCTAGATCAGTTTTGAGACAGGGTTTTACTATTTTGCCCAGGCTGGCCTTGAACTTTTTATGTAGTTGAGGCTGGCTTCAAACTTATCTTCCTGCCTTAGCCTCCTGAATAGTTAGTCTTAGTCTGTGCTACCATGTCCAGCTAGTTCTGTAAGTTTGTTTGAGGGGGGGGGGGGAGGGAAGGAGGATAGGAGAGGAGGTATGTGTGTACATATACTCAAGCATGTGGAGGTCAGAGGACAGAGGAAGTCAGGTTTCCTTTCACCATATTGGTTCTAAAGATCAAACTCAGATGACAAGTGCTTTTACCCAGGGAGCCATCTTGCTGGCCTATTCTGTAAGTTTTGATAAATTCTGTAATTATGACCTATCAAAATGCAGAGCAAACCAGCCATGGTGTTATGTACCCACCTACTAGTAGTGTCCCAACTACTCTGAAGCCCAGGTAGGAAGATTGGTTAAGGCCAAGTGTTCAAAACCAGCCTACACAATAAAGTGAGATTCTTAAGGAGAAAGAAAATTGCAGAATAGTTCCTTTTGCTCCCTCCCTTGTAGTTGCTTCTGTACTTGGAGCCTAATTTATTTCACTCTTATTTTCAGAATGTCACAAATGGCATTATGCTATTGTAGTCTTTAGAGTATGGCTTCTTAGCATATTACATTTGAAAATCATATTTTGGAGTATCAGTGGTTCCTTCCTTCCTTTCTTTTCATTTCTTTTTTTTTTTTTTTTTTTTTTTTTTTTTTTTTTATTTTGACAAGGTTTCTCTGTGTAGCCCTGGCTGTCCTGGGACTCTAGACCAGGCTGGCCTCAAACTCAGAGAGATCTGCCTGCCTCTCCCTCCCAAGTGCTGGGATTAAAGGTGTGAGCCACCACTGCCTGTCTCAGTGGTTCATTTCTATTACTGGTAAATAGTATATCACTTTATGATTCTACGCTTTTGTTTATCTATTTACCAAGAGAAGGATGTATGCTGCATATGGTGGCACAGGACTGTGGTGGCTGAAATTCTAGTATTTGAGAAGAGTTAAAAGAGGGAGACACACTTGTTTCCAGTTAGAAAAATTACAAATAAAGCTGCTAAAAGCAGTGCATAAGCATGTGAATACACATTTTCCTTTGTCTTGTTACTTTCCTCCTTGCTGTGCTGGAATGCCTGACCAAAGCAATTTAAGGGAGGAAAGGTCTGTGCTGGCTCATAACTTGAGGGTACAGTCTATTGGGATGAGTGTAAGTCAGAGCTGGATCCTGAGGACTCTTTGCTTTTCTGATAATTTAGTCCAGGAACCCAGCCCTGGCATGGTACTACCTACATTTAGGGTATGTCTTCCTGCTTAGTTAAACTTCTCTGGAAATGCCATCAAAGATACCTAAAAGTATGTCTCCTGGGTAATCTAATCTAGTCAAATTAGCAGTGAAGATTAACCATCACACCTTACACCGATTCCTAGAGGTTTACTTACTGGCTCATTTAATACATGAATAAATGTAAGATGCTGCCAAATGGTTTCCCAAAAGCTACCATGCTAGTCCAGTTCTCTGCATTCTGTGAGCACTTGTTATTTTAAACTTTCTTTAAAGGCTTTTCTATACGTGTGTATTAAGTGTAATACAGTTGTGGGTTTAATTTGCATCTCCTTAGTGACAGTTGTTACTGACATTTTTACATACAATAATTTACCATTCATAAACCTCTCATGCCCCAACTTTTGTTAGATTGAAAAGACAACGTGGGCTGGAGAGATGGCTCAGAGGTTAAGAGCACTGACTGCTCTTCTAGAGGTCCTCAGTTCAATTCCCAGCACCCACATGGTGGCTCACAACCATGTATAATGAGATCTGGTGCCCTCTTCTGGCCTGCAGTCATACACGCTGTATACATAATAAATAGATACATCTCAAAAAAACCGAAAAGACAGTTCTTTGTCAGACAGCACAGGCTCTCCCAGCCACTGTTTGTACGCTGGGTGTCTCTGGTCAAGGTAACTGCAGAACAGGGGACAGCGTGAGCTCTTCATCCTTTATTCTTGAAGTTTCCATGGTGTTACTTTCTAGTCACTGGAGTAGTGCTCCTCAGTGCAGTGAAAGATAGCCTTTTTCTAACCTGATTAATTGTTTCCTTTCCCTAAACTTACTAAGTGCAATTTTGGTACATACATTTTCTTTTTTTTCTTCGAGACAGGGTTTCTCTGTGTAGCTTTGCGCCTTTCCTGGAGCTCACTTGGTAGCCCAGGCTGGCCTCGAACTCACAGAGATCCGCCTGGCTCTGCCTCCCGAGTGCTGGGATTAAAGGGGTGCGCCACCAACGCCCAGCCACATTTTTTTTAAACAAAAGCACAAATTCACTTGTTTATTTTTTATTAGTTTAAATCTGAGAGGGGTACAGCATCACACAGATTGTTTGTCCAATGGTCTTTGCAAGAAGGTTGCTTTGGAATTTGGTGAGAGCCATGCTACTGTTTCACGGGCCTGAGTTACCTTTCCCAGATTTCTCTGCTTTTGTTTGGTTTGCCTCCAGAATTCACTGTATTTTTTTTTCTTTATACACATAAGCACATCTCTTACCCACGTAGAATTCAGTTTTATCTTGGGTATAAACACCTTCAATTTTAAGAAGAGCTGTGTGCTCTTTGGTTCCCAAGACTTCATTTATAGCCAGCAAAAATGGCCTTCCTTGAACCCAGCCTTCTAGACATACTTTTCCTTTTAGAAATTCTATTCCAGGCAGATCTCCACAGGTGCCAAAATGGCGGAAAGAGCTGATACATTTAAAAAAAAAATGTTTTAGCCAGTATTGTGATGTCATCTATAATCCAGAACTCAGGAGTCTGAGTTAAAAGCTAGTCTGGACTACATAATGAGACCTTGTCTTAAAACAAAGCAATGAACAAAAGCTTTGTACTGAAGTTGAAATACTCCAGGATTGAAGACTTTTGAGGTTAAGGTTGGAATTGTTCAAGTTTCAATTTCTCACAGTCATCACCCACTTCTTTCATTTTCTTTGGTAGATAATCTGACTTACCTTTTTTTAAATTTTTGCTGGGGTGAACTTGGAACCAAAAAGTAACCTCTCTAGGCTGCTGGTGGTGGTTTCTCTGTTTAGCCCTGGCTGTCCTGGAATTCACACTGTAGACCAGGCTGGCCTCGAACTCACAGAGATCCACCTGCTTCTGTCTCCTGAGTGCAGGGAGCTGGGATTAAAGTCGTGCACCACCACGCCTGTGGTTTTTTGTTTTTTTTTTTTTAAAGACAGAGTTTCACTGTTATATCCCAGGCTCACCTCAAATTTTCTATCTTCTTTCCTTTGCCTCCTGAGAGCTGAGACTATAGATCCTTGTCCCACAGTTTTCTTCTTCAATATTGATTGTTACACTTTGGTTCCTCAAGGACAGTTAAGTCCTTGTGTTGACACCAAAAGTAATGCAGCAATTGGCATAAGGACTGTACATTCGGAATGACCCTTGGTTCTTCTAGCTCTGGTGCAGATGTGAGCTAGACTGCATTATCTATAGGTTCGGAGCTGTTTCCTCATAGATGGAGAAAGGGTGTAAACTAAGAGACAGCAAGCATCAAGGAAGTCACTTCTCATAAACTGTGTGCCCCAGGCTAGGCGAAGTAATGCCCTGTTTTGCGTCTAGCAACCTTATTGTGGGAAGGAGGAAAAGATAAGGGGATAAATGGGGAAAAGATACATTGGTGACAAGCTGTAGGGTGTAAATTGTACCCTAGATATATACATATACACACATTCTTGGGTGAGATTAAGCTATTCTGCTGCTATTTATACTACTAGGATCTCAAATAAATGTATACAAGTTTATAAACGTTTTAAATCCTCAAGTTTATTATATTAGTGTCATTGGAAAGCATGATTTTTGTTGTAAAAATAACAAGAGTGTTTTTTTTTTTTTTTTTTTTTGGTTTTTTGAGACAGGGTTTCTCTGTGTAGCTTTGTGCCTTTCCTGGAACTCACTCGGTAGCCCAGGCTGGCCTCGAACTCACAGAGATCCGCCTGGCTCTGCCTCCCGAGTGCTAGGATTAAAGGCGTGCGCCACCACCGCCCGGCTCAAGAGTGATTTTTTTTTTTTTTTACAGCTGATTCACCAAAAATTATTATTAGGGCTTGGAACTGAAGACTCTTGTGTTACTGGTTTCCTTTGGGTAACAAACTACTACAAATATTTCAGTAGTTTAAAATGGTTTAACATGCCTTATTTTTATAGTTTTGTTTTTGTTTTTCCAGACAGTTTCTCTATGTAGTCTTGGCTGTCCTGAACTTCACTATGTAGACCAGGCTGGCCTTGAACTCACAGAGATCCACTTGTCTCTGGCTCTTGAGTGCTGGGATTAAAGGCATTAGCCACCATGCCCAGCATTTCTGTTATTATCTAAATGAGTATATAACATGAGGGAAGTATATATTCATAGTATCAGATAGACAAGAGAAAGAAAACTAAGACCTTACTTGGCCTGTATACTATATGACAAAATGGTTCTCCTTAAATGGTTTATATAAGTATTTACATTGCATACTCTGTATGTTATTTGTTGGTCATTTGCATATAGCTTTAGGGCCGTACAACCTGGACATTACATTTAGTAACAACTAGCTGTTTGCTGGTTAAGAGCTGTGCTGGGCTAAGGGAGCCAGCCCAGTCTGTAAAGTGTTTTCTTCCCAAGTAAGAGGAACTTATTTGTCCCCAGAAACTCAAATAGAAAAGGTAGTTGTAGTAGGTCACACTCTTAATAGCAATGTCAGTGCTGGGGAGAAAGGGCAGGAGAAACCTTCAACCTTCAGTTTTTCTGGCCCTCCTGTCCTTTGCTGGAGATCAAACGTAGGATTTCATACATGTCAGTCCAGGACTCTGCCACTGACCTACACCCCATACCCTTATGTGCATTTCCTTCTTCTTTTCTTTAATTTTAGATGATTTACTTTACTTTTATTTGTGTTAGTGTTTGCCTGAATGTATTACTCTGCACTGCATGTATGCCTGGTACCTGTGGAGGTCAGAAGAGAGCTCTAGAGCCCCTGGAACTAGAGTTAGGGTTGGTTGTGAGGCACAGTGTAGGTGTGGGGAACTGAACCCAGGTCCTCTACAGGAGCAACAAGTGCTCTTAACCAGCGAGCCATCTCTCCAGCCCCTCAAATGCATTTTCTTAATTCACATAGCTCATGATGTTAGTATTTCCATCTTATAACTGAGAGAACTAAAGCTTAGAGAAATGAGTAAGTTACCTAGTCAGACAACCAGTGGACAACATGACTAGGATTTAGAACCAAATTTATCTGAGGAGTGTCTCGGATCTTTATCTGTGTTGTGTACATTCCTTTGCCTATGTGCAGAAAGGAATATGCAGAATGTTTTCTCATTATTATTGAGTATAGAGGCTGGGCATGCAGTTTTTTATAGATCACTTTTTGTTTTGTTTTGTTTTTTTAGACAGGGTTTCTCTGTGTAGCCCTGGCTGTCTTGGAACTCACTCTGTAGACCAGGATGGCTTCAAACTCACAGAGATAGCCTGCTTCTGCCTCCCGAGTGCTGGGATTAAGAGTGTGCACAACCACTGCCCGGCTTGAGTCTAACTTTTTTTTTTTTTTTTTTTTGGTTTTTCGAGACAGGGTTTCTCTGTGTAGCTTTGCGCCTTTCCTGGAGCTCACTTGGTAGCCCAGGCTGGCCTCGAACTCACATAGATCCGCCTGCCTCTGCCTCCCAAGTGCTGGGATTAAAGGCGTGCGCCACCACCGCCCGGCCCTAACTTTTTTTTTTTTTTTTTAATGTGTACCTGTATTTTGCCTGTGAGAGTGTAGAATTCCCTAGAACTGGAGTTGCAGACAGTTGTGGGCTGCCATGTGGGCGCTAGAAATTGAACCCAGGTCCTTTGGAAGAGTAGCCTCTTACCCTCTGAGTCTTCTCTCCAGCCCTGATCCTAACTTTTTTATATCTCTCCATCCCCAGGTACTTTAGGTTTTTTTCAGTTTGTTACCAGGGCTTAAATTTTTCACACTGGTTAAACTCCCTCCCCTTTAGAAAATTTGTCTTAGATTTATTTTATGTGCGTGAGTGTTTTGCCTGCTTGCATGTATTTATGTGTATATGATCTGCATGTGTGCCTGGTGCTTTTGATCAGAAGACATCTGATCCCCTGGAACTGGAATTCCACAGATGGTTGTGAGCTACCATGTGGATGCAGGTCCTCTGCAATTGTTCTTAACTGCTGAGCTATCTTTCTAGCTCTTGGTGACTCCTTTTAGTTTGACAAAATTTTTTACAAGACCCTAGTTACATAGGTACCTAAAGTAGTTTACATAAAACATTTATTGCTAATAAATCAAATTTATTTATTGGGACAAAAGTCAATATAAATCCATGCTGACTCTGAATCTGATATATAGCAGAGTATGTTCTTGAATTTCTGATCCTCCTGCTCTACCCTTCCAGTGCTGGGATTACAGGTTTGTGTCACTCTCTTAGTTACTTTTCTATTGCTATGATGAGATACCATGACCAAAACAGCTTATTTACAATAAATAAATAAGTAAAGCATTTATTGGGACTTGAGCTTTAGTTTAGTCCATGACTATCCGGGTGGGGAGCATGGGGGCAGGCAGGTAGGCATGATGCTAGAGCAGAAGCTGAGAGCTCACATCTTGAGACAACCATGAACCAGAGAGCTTACTGGGTATGTTGTGGGCTTTTGAAACCTCAAAGCTCACCCCCAGTGACATACCTCCTAATCTTTCCCAGACATTTCTACCAACTGGAGCCCAAGCATTCAAATGTCTGAGTCAGTAGGGGCTACTCCCATTCAAACCATCACAGTTACCATGCCCCGTTTGATGTGGTGCCAGGTACCAAACTCAGGGTTTAGTGCCTGCTAGGATGCTTTCCCCTATGTCTGCAGCCCGAGAATTTTTACTTATTATTTATTATTATTGAGACTCTGTAACCCTGTCTGGCCTAGAACTTACTGTGTAGATCAGGTGGGGCTCGAACTCACTGCTGAGATTAAAGGTGTGCAACACCTGCCTAATCTTTGTGTGTCTGTATTGGGGGGGAATTGGTGGTGCATGCAGTGTGCTTGAGGAGGACAGGTGATAATTTTCAAGAATTGGTTTTATCCTTCCATTGTGGGTTCTAGGGATCTCTCTCCAGCTTGCTTGACAAGTACTTTTACACACTGAGCCATCTTGCTGTGCCAAGACATTTATTTTAAAGCAATTCTTTGGTATACGTATAATTTTTCTATTATTAAATACAAAAAACAAATTTGCATAATAATATGCTTCCTTTTTAAATAAAGAACTCTCAGATGAATATTTGATACAATGGGATGTAAACTATCTTCAGTGCTTTTCAGAGTTTGGTCAGCATTTTGATTTTGTAGTCAGTGCTGCTGCTCAAGTATATCATGATGGCAGAAGTATGTATAGTGCCACTTTAGAAATTGTTGGAAATTCTGCCAGGCGGTGGTGGACAGCCAGGACTGTTATACAGAGAAGTCCTGTCTTGAACACCCCGCCCCCCCCAAAAAAAAGGAAGAAGAAAGAAAGAAAAATTGTTGAAATCTTATCCTGATTTCAGGCCAAATTTTGGGGGGGGGGTAGGCAATTTGTTAGAGGATTGGCTTAACAACCTCCTCGTTTTGTTTTTTTGTTTATTTTTTGAGACAGGGTGTCACTGTCTAGCTCAGGCTTGCCTCAAAATGTATAATCCGTCGTCCTGCCTCCAGATGTTGGGATTACAGGTGTATGTCACGTCACCATGCTTGCTTACACTATCTTATTTTATTCACAGTTCACAATGGAAGTGTCTTCGGAGTTCTGGTAGGATGCGGTGGTGGGAGATGACAGGAAAGATTTGTGTATAGTGGTTGTATGTCACTTGAACTGCTCTCTCTTTTCCTTTTCTTTTGTGAAGTGGAGTTGCATTCTGTAGTGCAGGTTAGTCTTAATCCTGCTTTAGCCTCCCCGCTAAGGTCTGTCTTAGAGATCTTGTATGTAGCTCAAGAGAGACTGATTGTTTTCAAAAAGGAAATGGAAGAGAATTACATGTTATTTTGCTATGTAAAAAGTGTATCAAGGGTACTGGTGTGATGTTGACTCAGTAGGTAAAGGCACTTGTCCTGATGATCTGAGTTCAATCCCTGTGACTCACTTGGAGAGAACTGACTCCTGCAAGTTAATGACATGCACACACCTCATACACCCAATGTAAGTTTTAAAATGTGAAAAAAAAAAAAAAAATAGAGCTAGGCATAAATAAATACAATGTAAAAAAAAAAGCCTATCAGTGTGTTTTTCCCCAGGAACCTCTTTCAGATGTTATTTCTCACTTTTCATTAATAAATCTACATTCACTCATTTAAATGTATTTTTTTAAAAAGGAGCATGACAAGTCTGCAGTAGGACTTTATTCAACTTGGAAAGAGTTGAGTAGGAGTGATGCTCCTGAAGCTGGGACTCTATGACTTGGCTGCGTGATGGTGTTCATAGTTGGGGGGAGGTGAAGAGTCTTGGATTGAAAGCTTCTCAGATTTACCAGCCTCCTGTTTCTTAGGCTTAATTGATTTCCTGAGTAATTCTTGATCTTGGAGAAACACTTGTTTTCCAGATTATTACGAAGGATATTACAAAGAATACAGGTAGATGTATAGGATGAGTTCTGGAAGGACATGGAACTTCTGAACTCCCTTTGTGGACATGCCACCCTCCAACAGCCTCACATTTGATTTTTGAGCTCTCTGAAGTCTGTCATTTTTATGGAGATTTCACTACATGTGTGATTGATTAACCTCTAATATTTATGCCCTTACTTAATCTGCCTTGGTCTTTCAGTTGATGAGCTTCCATCCTGAACAGTCACATGGGCTTCAGCCATCAGTCAACCCCAATTGCATGCCTTAAGATACCATTTTGGGCCCGGTGGTGGCACACTTCTTTAATCCCAGCACTCAAGAGGCAGAGACAGTCCTGGTCTATAAAGTGAGTTCCAGGACAGGCTCCAAAGCTACAGAGAAACCCTGTCTGGAAAAACAAAACAATGCCATTTTGAGGATTCCAAGGATTTTTGAAATTGTATGCTAGGAAATAAGACTGAAGACCCACATATTTCATGTCATGCCACATGAAAGATAATTTTATATTCATCCAATTCTCTCCTCCCCTACAAAAGATTAATTGAAATTAATTTCAATAAAAAATGACCCTTTTTTTCCTTTTTAGATTTTCAGGAGAGGGTTTGTTTGTGCAGGCTTGGATGGCCTGGAACTGTCGGCCAGGCTGGCCTGGAATTCACATAGATCCGCTTGTCTCTGCCTACCTAGTACTGGAATTAAAGACATGCACCACCACCGGGCAGAAATTACTTTTTAGCTCATTTATTGTGTGTATGTATGTTTGTTTGTACATACATGCATCATAGGACAACTTGAGGGAATTGGTTCCCTCATTTTACTGTGTGGGTCTCAGGCATCAATCTCAGACCATTAGGCTTGGCCCAAATGCCTTTATCCACTGAGCCATCTCATCGGCCCTCATGAAATAATTTTATCCACTTTCTTTTTCATTTATTTATTTATTTTAATTTACTTTTTTGGTTTCTCTG
The DNA here is from genome assembly GCF_049852395.1 of Peromyscus maniculatus bairdii. Classification (NCBI taxonomy): domain Eukaryota; kingdom Metazoa; phylum Chordata; class Mammalia; order Rodentia; family Cricetidae; genus Peromyscus; species Peromyscus maniculatus. Next base: position 23,582,348 of record NC_134863.1, read on the forward strand.
TATAGTTTTGGGGCCTGTCCTGGATCTTGCTCTGTAGACCAGGCTGGTCTTGAACTCACAGAGATCCCCCTGGCTCTGCTGGGATTAAAGGCATGCGCCACCACCGCCCACTAATTTACTTATTTTTATGTACATATGTTTTGCCTGTATGTATGTCTGTGTGAGAATGTCAGATCTTAGAGTTACAGACAGGTGTGAACTGCCATGCGGGTGCTGGGAATTGAGCCCGGGTCCTCTAGAAGAGCAGTCAGTGCTCTTAACTGCTGAGCCATCTCTCCAGATCCTCTTTTTTCATTCTTATCTTAGATGTTTGTCTTCATAAGCTAGGAGAAACAGCTATAGCTATTCCTTGACATCTGACAGCTTATTGGATAATGATCTTTGCCATTTGTACTTCTCTTTATATTGTTTGAGATACACCCTTGTAAAAATTTGTGTGGTTCCCCTTTTTAGAAAGTTTTGTCAGATTTATTTAACCCAGTTTCCCACATGCTATTTATTATTTTAGTTTAAGTAAATTGCTTTATATATTAAATTTGAATCAAATACATGCATACAATACAAAATTCAGAAACATCGAAAAGGTTTTTAGTGGTCCTGGTTCCTTTTTCTTTGTTGTAAACAGCTAAAGTGCTATGAAATAGTTCTGTTTTTTTTGTTTTGTTTTGTTTTGTTTTGAGACAGGGTCTCTGTACGTCTTCCTAGCTGTCCTGGAACTTTCTATGTAGGCCTTGAACTCACAGAGATTCACTTGCCTTTACCTCCCAAGGCTACCACGCCTGGCCTCTCTCTTTTTAAAGATTTTATTTTTATTTATGTGTATGTGTCTCTGTGAGTGTCTGCTACATGTGTGTGGGTTCCCTTGGAAGGCAGGAGAGAGCATCCGATTCTCTGGAGCTGGATAACAGGTTGTTAATGAGCTTTGGAATTTAGGTCTTCTGGAAGAGCAACAAATGAGCTTGATAGCTGAGCCCTTTCTCCATTTCTTGCTATGAAACAGTTCTAAGTGAGCTCATCGATAACATGCAAGTACAAATGTGAAGCCACAATTCTTTTTTTTTTTTTTTGGTTTTTTGAGACAGGGTTTCTCTGTGTAGCTTTGCACCTTTCCTGGAACTCACTTGGTAGCCCAGGCTGGCCTTGAACTCACAGAGATCCGCCTGGCTCTGACTCCCAAGTGCTGAGATTAAAGGCGTGCGCCACCACCGCCCGGAGAAGCCACAATTCTTTCAAGAAAATTTTACGGGTAGATTTGGTGGCACACGCCTTTAATCCCAGCACTGGGGAGGCAACAGCAGGCAGATCTCCGAGTTCAAGGTTAGCCTGGTGTACAGAGTTCCAGAGTTCCAGACAGCCAGTGCTACATAAGGTGTACATGTGGATGTGTGGAAGTTCCATTTCTCTTTTCCCGTAAGACACACACAAAGGCAAACACATGGTGTACAGACATACATGCAAGCAAAATGTTCATACACATAAAAATAAAAGGTGTAGGATTGAAAAACCTTTTTTTTTTTTTTTTTTAAAGATTTATTTATTTATTATGTATACAGAAGAGGGCGCCAGATCTCATTACAGATGGTTGTGAGCCACCATGTGGTTGCTGGGAATTGAACTCAGAACCTCTGGAAGAGCAGTCAGTGCTCTTAACCTCTGAGCCATCTCTCCAGCCCTGAAAAACCTTTTATATTGATCATTGTGCTTGTGTAAAGGCTAAAAATGAAATTAAATTGGGAATGCCTGTCTTTAAAACAAACAAATTATTTTCATTGTGTTGGAGCAAGAAAATAAACCAGCATTTACTTCTTAGTGATAAGTCTGTGGATAGAATAGACAGATTAACACTTTCGATGATTCTCAGCATGCCTGAACTACATGGGGGAGGTAGATATAATGGCATCCCAAGTACTTAATTTGTTTTTGAGTTTAGTAAATTTTATAGAATGGAGAAGATTGGCATAGCAAGTGAAATAAACAAACTGAGACCTTATCATGAAAGACTGACTTTGAAGCTTTGGTATTTATGTTGTAGCTGTCAGGAGAAAGCCATTAAGGAAGTCTGGGTGGGTGGTATAATTGGCCTTGTATTTTGGAGCATACTCTAGCAGCAAAACAGAATGATGCTCTTTTAGGGCCTGTTGTAGTAATTAAGTAAAAAGTGTGAAGGACTTGAGGTAGTAGTAACTGAAGTAGTTACAGAGAAAGGTCAGGAGTAGCACACACCTTTTTTTTTTGTTTTGTTTTGTTTTTTCGAGACAGGGTTTCTCTGTGTAGCTTTGCACCTTTCCTGGATCTCGCTCTGGAGATCAGGCTGGCCTCGAACTCACAGAGATCCGCCTGCCTCTTCCTCCTAAGTGCTGGGATTAAAGGCGTGTGCCACCACCGCCTTGCTAGCACACACCTTTAATGAACTCGCCTTTAATGATAGCACTTAGGAGGCAGAGGCAGGAGGCTCTCTCTGAGTTCAAGGCCAGCCTGTTTTACATAATGGATGAGACCCTGTCTTTAAAACATACATGCGCACACACACACACACACACACACACACACACACACACACACACACACAGTAAGGATACACACATAAAAGCCAAGTGTCGTGGTACACACCTCTAATCTCAGGCCTACATAGCGAGTTTCAGGCTATCCAAGGCAACAATAAGAGACTTTCAAAACTGTGTGGGTGTAAGGAGGAGGAGAATGAGAGATATTAGGATAGAGCTAGCACTTCCATATTTCATAGTTTGTCTAATGTAGAATATCATGAATAATTCCTCTTCAAAGAAAATTGCTGAAAAAAATGTGTGGTATTGGGGACTGGATCCACGGCACATCAGTTGTACTTTTAGAATACCTGGGTTTGGTTCCCAGTATTTATATGTAGGTTGACTACTGTCTAACTCGAGTTTCAGAGGATAGTAAAGCCCTCTTCTGACCTTTTTGTTACCAAGGCACACATATGGTGCATATACATGTATGCAATCAAAATATTCATACACATAAAGTAAAAGTGTATTTTAAAAATCTTTTATAGTTCATCATGCTGCCAAAAGGTTAAAAATGAAATTAAACTGGGAATGCAGATGTTAGCTAGCTTCTTGTTGTTTTTGTTTTTGAGACAGTGTTTTTCTGTGTAATAGTCCTGGCTGTCTTGGAACTCGCTCTGTAGACCAGGCTGGCCTTGAACTCACAGAGATCCACCTGCCTCTGCATCCTCAGTGCTGAGATTAAAGGCATTTGCAACCACCTGGCAATCTTTCATCCTGTGGAATCTGCCCAAATTGTTTTTTGTTTGTTTGTTTGAACTTCTTTTCATAGTATAATGGAGCCCAGCAAACAAAGCCCAAGGGTTGAAAGAATCCAAAAGGACTCCTGCTCAAGGAAGCTGACATTTTGATATCAGTCTTGGCAAGGAGTCCATGTATGGAGAAGGATACCATAAAGCTCTTGCTGTACAGTCATAAGACTAGAGCTTTACTCCCACCACCATGTATCAAGTTGGGCTCCCTGCAAATAGCTGAGATTCTAGCTTTAAGAGGTTCGAAGACACCATATAATGGCCTCTGTGCTTTTAGATGTGTGTAACTGCACAAACATGTACATGCACTTATGCAGATACACACATACAAATAAATAATGAAAAGGATAAAAATTACAGGGCTAGAGAGATGGCTCAGCAGTTAAGAGCACAAACTGATCTTGCAGAGGACCCAAGCACATGCATTGACTCAAAACTACCAGCTTGAGAGAATCTGCTGCCCTCTCAGATTCAGGTGTATATACCCTCATACACATATATTGAAGTGTTTACTTATATTGTTCTGTTATTATATAAAACTCAAGAGTGAGATATTGGGCTAAAAACCTGATTGATCAGAGAAGTGGCCAGTGACCTCCACCCTCTCTCCTTCCCTGATTCAAAAAGGCCTGCAAATCTTTCTAAATCCCTCCCTACTACTCTTGTCTCTATATATGTATCCTGGGTCCTCTAAAACCTTAATGGCTAATTCTGGTCAGCTAGTTGCTGACTCCTTCCCCGATTCAAGGTTAAATTTATTGGCAGTCTCAGAGTGTCAGTGTGAACAAAATCCTGCAACAGTATATACACAATGAAAAGATAAAATTTTACAATAACACAAAAACCATTCGATAATGAGTGAGAGAGCCAGGAAAAAATAAGAGATAGTGATGCATAGATATTACAGAAAGTTTATATTGTAGTGGTATATGTTTTATATTATAGAGGTAATTGAAATTAAAGGTTGAAATAGGAATGTGAATTAAGGCTTTCTTAAAACATGGTCAGATGAAGAACTAAGCAAAAATAGAACTACTTATAAAGGATTAAATGATGTTAAATCAGTTGATATATCTAAAGAGAAAATATGTGAACTAGAAAATATGTGAACTAGAAGATAGCAGTGAAGATATCACCAAGTCAGGTGAGCTGCCATGTGCCTGTAATTCCAGGACAGGGAGGCTGAGGCAGGAGGAGGCCAGCCTGGTCTGCAGAGCCAAACCCTATCTCAGAAGGAACAAACAGACAAGATACGGCTAACACTGCAACATGAAGATATAAAGAGGCAGCAGCATTAAAAAAAGATTGATGCTGGGCGGTGGTGGCGCACGCCTTAAATCCCAGCACTCAGGAGGCAGAGGCAGGTGGGTTTCTGTGAGTTCGAGGCCAGCCTGGTCTACAAAAGGAGTTCCAGGATAGCCAGGGCTGTTACACAGAGAAATCCTGTTTTGAAAAAACAAAAGGAAAAGAAAGAAATCCAGTGAACCCCAAGGAATAAATAAGATTAACCTTAACAAGTCACAGTGGAACTGCAGGCCAGTGACAGAAACCTTAAAAGCTCTAGAACCAACAGACTGCTATAAAAATAATTTTCTTTAAGCTGACAACTGATTTCCCAGCTGTAGCAACAGAAGCCAGAGGACATTGGAATTCTGTCTTGTACTGAGACAGAACAGCTGTCAGCCTTGGATGGCACACTCAGTAAAGTGCTTTCCCAATAGACATTTCAAGACAAAGATCTTAGTGCATTTGCTACCGACAGAACGAGACTCCAAGGGTTATAATTCGGATGAAGAAAACTCATGCCAAGTAGAAAGCTCAAGGTGATTTGCAGTGGCCACATAATGTTTAAATCAAATACACACTGTGGTTCACATTATACCATTATAGGATGCTTTATGTTTCAAAATTTGCTTCGTTAACTGAATCTACTCTGAACATATTTCTGGACATGTTTGTGCATGTAGTATTTCATGTTGATTTGATTCTAGAAGTCTGTACAACTGTGTCAAAAAAGGAATTTCTTGGTACATGTAAAATTGTTTTTAAGAGGACTTACCAATTTACATTTCACTCAACAGATTGTGCTGGCTTTATTTACAAATGATTGTTTGGACCAATTTTAAATAGCAAAGATTGACATTTCTTACCAGATATTTATATCTTAGACAGAAATATCTCGTTTACTTCTCTTGGTTTGATATTAAAATTGTGTTCTGAGTTTGAGCCCTAGCCCAGCCCCTCCTCAAAAACTTTTTGAATTCATAAAAATATTAATTGAACTGCAATCTTTCTAACAGGAAATATTTCTAACTTTCTAGAATGTGGTCTTTAATTTTTCTTTATCCCATTTTCAGTTTATTATTACTAAAAGATAATATACTTATCCTGTTTTTATTGTTTTGTTTTGGTTTTGAGACAGGGTTTTACAGTATAGTCCCAGGCTGGCCTTGAACTCAGAGATCCACCTGCCTCTGAGTGCCTCTCAGGTGCGCCTGTATGTACTATCACACTGGTTAATTTAGCCATATAAACAAATTGTAAATAGGGGCTGGAGAGATGGCTCAGAGGTTAAGAGCACTGACTGCTCCTTCAGAGGTCCTGAGTTCATTTCTCAGCAACCACATGGTGGCTCACAACCATCTGTAATGAGATCTGGTGCCCTCTTCTGGTCTGCAGACATACATGCAGGCAGAACACTGTATACATAATAAATAAATAAATAAATCTTTAAAAAAATAAAAATAAACAAAAGAAATTGTAAATAGAGCTGAGGCTATGCAGACATGAGGATTTGGATTCAAATCCCCAGAACGTACAGCCAGTTACTGTAGCACACATCTGTAATCTTAGTGCTCCTATATTGAGATGAAAGGCTAGAGAATCTCCTGAGAGCTTGTTAGATAGCTAGCCTAATGTATGTGGTGGCAGATAAGAGACTCTATCTAACAAGGTAGAAGCAAGGAACAGTACCAGATGTTGTCCTTTGACCTGTGTGCATGTGCCATGGCATACTCACATGTACATACATGCATATACACACACATACGCAAAGAAATGGCAAATAGCCAGGCATGGTAATGGCTCATTCTTGTAAGCCTAGTATTTGAGGCTGAGGCAGGAGGATTTCTGAGTTGAACACTTGGCCAAGCTACAGTGTAAGACCTGTCTTAAACAAAACAAAAAAAAAACAAACAAACCACACATATACTTAACAAATAAATAAACAAAAAAAAGAAGGAAAAGAAAAAGAAATGCGCGCGCGCGCGCGCGCACACACACACACACACACATATATCATTGTGAAAGAGTCTGTACTGCTATGGTGCTGTTGTGTTGTTTTCTAGCTCTGTGTATTTATACCAGCCAGCCAGCAGGACAGAAGTAAACAAATGCATTTTTGTAGAAGTCATTTTAAAGGGGGAAGGACTGTTAATCTGTTTGGAAGTTCTGTTTTAACATGAGCTTGAATGTAAGATGCCATTTTTAACTTTCTTTTCTGTTCCTTTGCTGTTTCAGGTGCAAGTGAAAGTGTAGGAAAACATATGCTTGAAGCTTGTAACAACAACCTGGAGATGGCGGTCACTATGTTTTTGGATGGTGGAGGAATTGCTGAGGAGCCCAGTACCAGTTCTGCAAGTGTCTCTACTGTCAGACCACACACAGAGTATGAGTTTATTATTTATTGTAGCAGTTACTCTAAGTTTGAAAGTCTCTGAAAAATACTATGTGGAAATGTTTGTATTTACTATACCTTAAATTCGCTAGAGCATGCCATCTTATCTATTTAATCTCTTCTTTTCAGTCCTCAAGAACTGTGTGGGTTAGAGGCGAGCAGGCAGGTGACAGAGTACAGGGTACAACTGCTTGATTATAACTGGCCTAAGACTGAGGTTTGTGTGCCTCACAGCCACCAACTATACCACAAAAAGGATTTTGTTGGCTGAGGATTTAAGCTCAGTTGGTAGAGTGTTTGCCTAACGTTCCAGAAGTTCTGAGTTTAAGCCCCAACACTGAATAAACCGACTTAGTGACACATGCTTGGAATCCAGGCACTTAGGTGGAGACAGGAGGATTCAGGCTCATCCTCGGCTACATAGCAAGCTTGAAGCCATTTTGGTTTTGGTTTTGTTCTTTTTAAGAATTTTATAGATTGGTACTATTATTTTGCCTCTGAGGAAACTAGAGCATGTGTAGATGTAACCAACCGTCTTATTAAATAAGAAACACAGAACCAATGTAAAAGAGAAAACCGAGAGGTCAGAGCTCAGAGTTAAAATCTTACCCTTCCTCCTGCGGTGTTCCTAGCTCCCCGAAAGAGACCTATTTCCTGTGTGTATGTCTTTAAATAATCTTTCTGTTCTGCCTTCTCATTGGTTGTAAACCCAAACACATGACTGCCTGGTCACTGCCTGTAAGTACAGCCCTCTAGGTTTTAAAGGCGTATGTCTCCAATGCTGGCTGTATCCCTGAACACACAGAGATCTATGGGTTTAAAGGCGTGTGCCACCACCGCCACACTCTGTCTATGGCTCTAATAGCTCTGACCCCCAGGCAACTTTATTTATTAACATACAATTAAAATCACATTTCAGTACAAATAGAATACCACCATAAGCATGGCCATTTTTTCCTAAGCTACACAGCAGTTAAAAGCAAATACAGTTTAATGAAGTTCATATTTCCAAACGTAGATTTTCCTAGGAAAATGAGTTATCTTGAAATATTTTTGAAAACTAAGGTTGAATCTATAGCTTAATGGTAGAATGTGTGACTAACATGTATGGGAGCTGTGTTTAAGATGTAGCACTAAAAAATAAATAAAGTAATAAATATATAAACAAAATTCTAGTCTTTAGGGGCTGGAGAGATGGCTCAGTGGTTAAGAGCACTGGCTACTCTTCCAGAGGACCTGGGTTCAGTTCCCAGCATCCACATAGCAGCTCACAGCTGTCTGTAACTCCAGTTCCAGGGGATCTGACACTCTCACACAGACATACATGTAGGCAAACATCAATGCACATCAAATATATCATTAAAAAAATTCTAGTCTTTTGTTTGTTACCTACCTAATCACTAAAGACATCCCCACTGTATATAGAACTGTATATATTTGATTTTCTAGTCCTTTATATTTGATTAATGAGAGTTTGTGGTAAATACCTAACTCTTGAGCAAATTTCATCAGGCTTTGGAAAGTATTAGACCTGAACCTTGTTGGGACTACTATAGGCACATGCCTCTGCACTCAGTTGAAAAACAAAACAAACAAAAAACCGCTTAATTTAAAAATCCTTAAGATGAACATTTAATAGTAGCTCCTAATTCCTTAACTAGAATTTCCCTTCCAATTCACCTTCTCCTTTGTCTTTCCACTCATTGTAGTTAACATTGTCAAGTATTTTCAGATGTACAGTAATTAAGTCTTACCTTATAGGGACATTAAAATTTTTTTTTTTAAAGATTGTGTATGTTTGTGCTCATACCTGTGTGTGTGAGAGTGGCCATGGAGGCCAGGAGGGAGTGTTGGATCCCTTGGATCTAGAGTTACAAATTTTTGTGAATGATGGGACCTTAACTCATGATTGAGTGAGCAGTAAGCCCCCTTAACCACTGAGCCATCTCTCCATCCCCAAGACTATCAATTTATTTAACTATTAATTGATTTATTGCAGTTTAGTGAGCAAATTGTCTTAGATTGAGGCAGTTTTACACATACCCTATGAAGTGCAGTATATACCAATTAAGGAAAAATTTATTTGGATATAAGATACTTTTTTTTTTTTTTCTTTCTTTTTTTGGTTTTTTCGAGACAGGGTTTCTCTGTGTAGCTTTGCGCCTCTCCTGGAACTCACTTGGTAGCCCAGGCTGGCCTCGAACTCACAGAGATCCACCTGGCTCTGCCTCCCAAGTGCTGGGATTAAAGGCGTGCGCCACCACCGCCCGGCTTAAAAGATACTTTTTAAAGCTTGGCATGATAGTGCACATCTGTGATCCTAACACTTGGGAGGTGGGGACAGGAATATCAAAAGTCTAGGGCAGCTTTGGCTACATAACAAGTTCAAGGCCAGCTTGGGTTACATGATACCCTACTGTAACAAATTTTTTTTTTTTTGCCAACTCTTTTAAAGGTACTTAAGGGACCCCTCTTTACCTTGCCCTGCTTACTCTCCCTGAAATGGAGTCTTTCTTTGTTGCCTCTGGCTTGGGCTCAAGTGACTGCCTGCTTCAGCCTTTGAAGTAATTAGCACTATAGGCATGGGTCACCAAAACCAACTGGCTTGTTTCTTTTTGATTGAAGTATTTACCAAACTTCCTTCTACAGATACATTGTCTGTTCCTTCAGGTTATTAAAATCTGCATATGAGCAGTGACCTATGTCCAGTAGGGAAGAGCAGCTGGGTGTGGTGGCACATTTCTATAACCCTAGCACATGGCAGGTGAGACTTCTACCACTGAAACACCAGTGGTTAATCCCAGCACTTGGAAGGTTGAGACAGGAGAATCTTGAGCTTGAGGCCAGCCTGGGTTATGTAGTAAGACTTGTAAACAAAAAGTAGGAAAGAATACTTAACATAGTCTTGAATTATTCTTCAATCATTTGTCTTATAGATTTATCTAACTGGTGGCTCTTTAATTATAGAATGTTAGTGTTCATTGGCAGATGAATATTCGTGGTTTTTTAAAAAAATATAAAGTATGTCTTGGAATTCCAAGCGTTAGATATCAAAATTCCAACTGTTAGATAATGAAAAAATAGGGCCCCGTTAGATTTGATGACACGTTTGTAATCCCAGCATCCTTTGCTGTATTTTGTTTTGTTTTTTTGTTTTTTGTTTTTTTGAGTCAGGATCTTATGTAGATCAGGCTGGCCTCAAACTCATCTGGCTTTGCCTCCTTAGTGCTGGGATTAAAGGCATACATCAACACGCGCAGTGCATCCCCAGCTCAGTTACGAGGATTGAAGTTTGAAGCCAGCCTAGTTAGACCCTGGCTCAGAAATGGGCTCAGAAAAAATGTGTGGTGGGCAAGGGGTTTTGCAGGACATGATAACACATGATAGAAATCATTAGGACTAATTTAATTTAAACTGGTCTCTGTATGTTTATAATCCCCCCCATGTGTTTGGGTGGCCATATCACTTCTGGGATGGTCAGAGGACAACTTGAGGCCGTCAGTCCCCTCTTCCGAGTGTTGGTTTTAGGGATCCAGTAAGGTGGTCAGGCCTTGGTAGCAAGTGCCTTTACCCGATGGGTCATCTTAGAAGTCTTAAAAGTTACTGCTATTTTCTATGACAATTAAGTCAAAAAATATTAAGCACTTTTAATATTTGGTTATAACTTTAAATAAACTGATTTTAAAGGTAAAATGGCACTTATTTTTTAATTTTTTATTTTTTTTTGAGACAGGGTCTGTAGATGTAACCATTAAAATAAGAAACACAGAGCCAATGTAAAAGAGAAAGCCGAGAGGTCAGAGCTCAGAGATAAAATCTTACCTCCTGCAGTGCTCCTAACTTCCCCGAGAGAGCTTCTTCCTGTTTGTCTGTCTTTAAATAGTCTTTCTGTTCTGCCTTCTCATTGGTTGTAAACCCAACCACATGACTGCCTCATCACTGCCTGTAAGTACCGCCCTCCAGGTCTTAAAGGCGTATGTCTCCAATACTGGCTGTATCCCTGAACACACAGAAATCTACCTAGCTCTTCTAACCACCACGCTCTTGCTATGGCTCTAATAGCTCTGACCCCAGGGCAACTTTATTTATTCACATAAAATTAAAATCACATTTCAGTACAAATAAAATATCACCATAAGGGTCTCTGCGTATCCTTCACTGTTCTGAAACTCACTATGTAGACCAAGCTGGCCTTGAACTTGCAGAGATTCACTTGTCTGTGCCTCCAAGTACTGAGACTAAAGGCATTCGACATCATGCCCAGATCCCATGTGTTTGTATTTTTAAGATTGGTGTTACAGATTGTTATGAGCCACCATATCAGTGCTGGAAATCAAACGTGGGGTCCTCTGGAAGAACAGCTAACTCTCTTAACCACTGAATTATCAGCCCTGGTATAAATCATTTATCAAAAATGATTTAGGTTTTCTAGAAAAAATAAAGCTTATAAAAATAAATATTTTTACTGAGTTATTAGTGAGTAATTATATTGAGTGTATGAAAGTAAACTTTGAAAAGAATGTTTTTTGTTTTTATTTTTAATTTATTTCCAGTGCTGGGGATCAAATATAGGATCCCAAAGTCCATTTTCTCCCTCTACCTTGTGCATGGGAATCAGATTCAGGTCATTAGACATGAGAGCAGGCATCTTTCTCCACTGAGCCCTCTCTCTACCACCAGAATAATCTTTTAAAGGATGTGTAATCACTAGGGCTGCAGAGATAGTGCAATGGTAGGAGCACTGGCTGCTTTTCCTAGCACCCACATGACAGCTCCCAACGGTTTGCACTTCAGTCCCAGGGCATCTGAGGACATGCATGCACATGGTATAAAGACATATATTGAGGCAAACATTCATAGACATAGAAAATAAAATTTCAGTGGGTGGTGGTGGTTGCACATGCCTTTAATCCTAGCATTCAGGAGGCACAGGCAGGCAGATCTCTAAGTTCAAGGCCAGCCTACTCTACAGAGTTAGTTCCAGGACAGCCAAGGCTGTTATATAGTGAAACCCTATCTCCCAAACAAACAAACAAACAAACAAAACAAAACAAAAAAAACCAGAAAGAAAAAAATCTCAAGAAGAGTTTATATCTTATTATATATTTTTATACATTATTATATTTTTATATAGAATATTCCTTTTATGTATAGTAGGATCTGTTGAGTAAATACTTTTAAGATTATACCTATGATAGCATAAAATTTATTACCTATTGTTAAAGCTTACTTTAATATATCTTTGTCTTTTAATTACTATGTGATAGAGCAGTAATTATATTGATTCTAGTAAGCCTATATTTTTCCAATCTTTTTTTTTTTTGGTTTTTCGAGACAGGGTTTCTCTGTGTAGCTTTGCGCCTTTCCTGGAGCTCACTTGGTAGCCCAGGCTGGCCTCGAACTCACAGAGATCCGCCTGCCTCTGCCTCCCAAGTGCTGGGATTAAAGGCGTGCGCCACCACACCCGGCCCAATCTTTTTTTTTTTTTTTTTTTTTTTTTTTTTGATAAATTCCTTATCTTTTTTTTTTTTTTTAAGATTTATTTATTTATTATGTACACAGAAGAGGGCGCCAGATCTCATTACAGATGATTGTGAGCCACCATGTGGGTGCTGGGAATTGAACTCAGGACCTCTGGAAGAACAGCCCGTGCTCTTAACCTCTGAGCCATCTCTCCAGCCCAATAAATTCCTTATCTTTAAGAATTCAGGGAGGCTGGATGCTGGAGAGACAGCTCCACACAGCCTGTAACTCTAGCTCCAGAGGGATCTGTCACCTATGGCCTCCGAGGGCCTACAGTCACATACACATACTCCCACATACATAATTAAACTAAAAATAAAATCTTAAAAGAAAAAAAAGAATTCAGGGATTGGGGATTTAGCGCAATGATAGACAAATTGCCTCACAAGTACAAGGCCTTGGGTTCAGCTTTCAGTTGGCAGTGGGGTGTGAAAGGCCAAAACAGTAACTGTAGCTTAGATGTAGTGTAGAACAAGCTGTAATCCCAGCACCTCTGTGAGTCCCAGGACAGACAGGGCTACAGCGTGAGTGAGACTTTGTCTCCAGAGAGAGAGAGAGAGAAAGAGAGAGAGAGAGAGGGATTGAAGTTAGGTTGAGACGCACAGATGGCTCAATGGTTATGTTGAGCACATACTGCTCTTGGAGAGGACTTAAGTTTGTTTCCAGCTGTTGGGCAGCTCACAGCCACCTGTAATTGCAGCTTCAGGGAATATGAAGTTTCAGCTCTACATATCTCTCCCTTATTCCCCCTAATTAAAAATTAATGTGTAAGGGACCTGAGATGGAAAGAGATCTTCTTTTCTTTTCTGTCTGTTCTTTCTTTGTAAACTGTTTTTGCTTTCTGTGCTAGATATTTTATTCTAGTTAATCTCTGTGGAAATCATTTACAACGTCTTTATTCTGATTACTGTAGTTTCTAAAATATCATGTGTTTGTTTCACTTGTTAATTTGAATACATTCACAATTTAGAAGGAAAATAGGTATCACAAACAGTTTTCATTTTGATATTTTCCTACTTTTTTTCTAACAGAGAAGAAGTTCGTGCCCCAATTCCTCAAAAGCAAGAAATTTTGGTGGAGCCAGAACCTTTGTTTGGTGGTAAGTTAACTTCATTTGACTTTGTCATTGTCCAGGATTTTAATAAAATGAACTGGAGATCTGAGGGCTTACTCAAAGATGGTCTCCTCATTTATAGAATCAGTTCTTTTCTTACATGTCTATATTCTCCCCCAGGTAAGCTGCATTCCTTAACAGGGAATAATAATGAGGAGGAGGAAGCTTACCAAAAAGAATGGCTGTCTTTTTTTGTAAGGGAGGGTGCCACTATAACCTTAGCTGGCCTGGAACTCAGAGACTGCCTACTCTCCATCCTCAATTCTAGGATTCAAGATGTGCGCTGCCATGGCTACCCCACCACACACACATCCTCCCTTTGGAATCGCTGCATCTTTTGGAAACCAATGGCAGTATATTAAAAAGAACTCTTAATTTTATGCCGTGTCGTCTTCTGGATATACATAGGACGGATAGCTCAATATACACTTGACTTAAAGCTCTTTATTGTTTTGTGTGCTTTGCCTTCTCTCATTTTAATTTCTCCAAGTGCTGTTCTTGTTTTGGACAGAAGAGAAAAATAGTTCTTATTCCATGCCCCCCTCCCCCCCAAAAAAAATTAGCAGTCTGGGTGAATTTGAAATATGCTAAATTATGGGGTATTTAATCAGTTTTAAAGAACAGTAATAATAATAGTTTAATAAGTACCTACTTCCTTTTATGAGGCAAGTATTTGTAGGTATTACTTAAAAAATAGGTGAATCTTACTGTGGTAGGACAAACAGATGGTGAAATGTATATTGAGAACACTAGTACAGAGAACTGGTTTGAAACAGGAGGATGAAAGACCTATTTTTAAGTTTCGTGGAAAAACTAGAATAGGGAAAGAGAAATAATTTTTTAAATTTTTATTTATTTACTTATTTGAGACAGGGTTTCCCTGTGTGTCCTTGGCTAGTCTGGGGCTTGTTATACTCTTAAACTTACATAGATCTGCTTGCCTCTGTCTCCTGAGTTCTGAGATTAAAGATGTGTGCCACTATACCAGGCAAGAAGGGGCACTAGTTTTTGGTTTTGTTTTAAAGGATTAAAAAGTTACCCATTTGGTGTCAATACTTACTTCCTAAGTAGAACACTTGCCTAGCATGTGTGAGGCACTCAGTTTTACCCTAGCAGTGCTAAATTCCATCTGTATTGAACATAGACTTTTTTCTTGTCAGCACTCCCTAAACAACAGAACAGTCATTTCGAAAGCATTTATACTACATTATATACATTATATATAATTACATTATATATGTTATATATAATTACATTATATATTACATATAGTAAGTAATGTAGAGATAGTGTAAATTATAAAGTAAGTACATTGAAAAATGTGCCCATGTGTGCATGTGCATGCATGTAAAGGCCAGAGCTTCGGATCATCCTCGATTGTTCGTCTGCCTTATTCACTGGGGAAGGTTTCTGAATCAAACCCAGAGCTCTCTGACATGGGTTGCCAGCTTGCTCTGGGGATCCCATTTTTGCATTGTATTGTGTGACAAAACTTCCTGGGAGGCGCAAAACATACGTAACTCACGTCAGATGGGGAACTCATTACAGACCAAAGTATGGATACCATCAAAGTCCAAGTTGGTGAACTGATGAGTTTATTGGGTTACTTACAGGAATATGGGTGAGGGATCTAAAAGATAGCTCTGTCACCAAAGCCCACCCAGCATGAGTGACAGCTCACAAAAGCTGGGAATCTGGAGCACAATGCACAGCCTACAGGCAGCTCAACAGGTTGGGCAGTGTCCTTTCCAAGTACCTCAGTAGGTCTAAACCTTTTCCAGGCAGCTCAGCTAATTTTCTTCCAGACAGTGAGTCTGATCTGAGAGTCTTCTTTGTAGCTTAGCTTTTATTGCTAACTCTTTCAGGGAGTGGCCTAATGAATCTGGTCAGTTTCAGGGACTTCCTGAAGCTGTTTTGAGATGTTTACCTTCCTGCTTAAGGAGCTTCCTGCAGGATGGAATGTTTTAATCTGAGGGAATTTATACAACACCTTCCAAGGCTGGGATTACAGGTGGGTTGCTGTCTTAGTTACAGTTTCTGTTGCCGTGAAGACACACCATGACCACGTCATGTCAACTCTTACAAAGGAAAACATTTAATTGGGTGACTTACAGTTCAGAGGTTCAGTCCATTATCATTATGGTAGGTCATGGTGGTGTGCAGGCAGACATGGTGCTGGAAAGGTAGTTGAGAGTTGTACATCTTATTCAGGTAGCACTCACTGAGTGTATGCTTATTGTGTACATCTTACTCAGGTTTGTCTCACTGAGTGTGGCTTGAGCATATAAGGACCTCAAAGCCTGCCTCCACAGTGACATACTTCCTCCAACAAGACCACACCTATCTAACAAGGCCATGCCTCCTAATAGTGCCATTCCCTTTGGGGGCCATTTTCTTTTAAACCACCATGGTTGCCGAGCCCACTGGGAATTTAACCTAGATTCTGGGGATCCAGACTTAACTCTTCAGGTCTGTACAGCAAGTGCTTTTGCTGCTAAGATGTCATCCTACCTTGGATATTCACCTACAGGTTGTGGATACCGAGAGATATATAGTAGTAAGATATTTGAGTTAGTTATCTTGAAAAGAGGACACTATTTTAGTTCACTATTGGAGGTTTCAGTTAGTCCCTTTGCTTGTGGCAAGGCAGTGTATATCATAGTGAATGCGTATGGTAGAAGTTGCCCAGTTCTTGGCAGCCAAGAAACAAAGGGTAATAAAAGAGACCAGGGTCTCATGCCCTCTTCAAGGGCATAACCCAAAGTGACCAAAGCTTCTCTGTTAGGTCCCACTTCTCAAGGGCTCACTACCTCCTCATAGGCCTTTGGGGTGACACCCAAATCATAGGAAGAAGAGTTTCCTTCAAAGCTGTTGGATAGAAATGCTATATCCTCAATACAAAGCAAGTGAAAGAGCCAAAGTCTGGGACTCTGCCTAAGACTCAGAACAATGAATTTTATTGAGACGGAATATAAAGAGCTGATTAGATTTTAACTTGCACAAACCTTTTTCAAAAGATTATTTACTTATTTACTTGTTTGTTTTTTGGGACAAGGTTTTTCTGTGTAGCCCTGGCTGTCCTGAACTCACTCACTTGACCAGGCTGGCCTTGAACTCAGAGATCCGTCTGTCTCTGCCTCCTGAGTGCTGGGATTAAAGGTATGCACTCACGGCTGAGCTCAAGATTCATTTCTTTTTTTTAATTTTTAACTGTGTGTGTGTGTGTGTGTGTGTGTGTGTGTGTGTGTGTGTGTGTGTGTGTGTGTTTTCCTGGAGTTGGCATTTACAGGTAGGAGTGTGTATGTGCACGTGTATACCTGTCCAAGGAGGCCAGAGGTCATCGGATCCCCTGGAACTGGAGTTAGAAGTAGTTGTGCCCCGACTGATGTGGACGAGGGTAACTAAGCTCAGACCCTTTGAAAGAGTGGTACATTCGTTTTAACTGTTGAACCAGCTCTTTCAAACCCAGTTTATCACAAATCTTTAAGGAATCACCACTACTTAAATTTTGGAATATCAAAGAATATTCATATTTATCTAAAATGATATTTCTTTACTACTGTATTTCTGTGTGGGGCTGGATTTTAATATTTTTCCTATACTTGAATTTAAATTAAGCAGTTGATTGTAAATTAATGCAGATGAAATGAAAATCCTCGTTGTTTTTCTCTTAAGCTAGATATTAACAGATTTGTGAAAACAGTGTCGCTCTGCTCACTATGTTGTTTTCTCTGCTAGTCCTTGTCTTCCACTATGATGTATAGGACTTGACTATGTGTGGATTTCTTTTAGCTTTTTGTAGCTTAGTCTTTTTGGCCTTGATGAATATCATGCCTACTGAGTGGGTAGAAGGGTGATTACAGAGGAATGGTGTTTGCTTATAGTAACTGGTTTGCAAGAGAGAGGGGGCACTTGGAGGAAAGGTCCTAGGACAAGAAGTGCTGTAGGTTGAAAAGAGGCTCTCAGTGAGGGTCTGATAAATGAGGCGGGAACAAATAGGAGCAGGTGATGAGCCTGATAAGAAGAGCCTGATGAGAACTGATAAGAGCTGGGGAGAGGGCTAGGGATAATGAAGGAGTAGTAAAAGCCTCAAGGTGATGAGCTGCCTCACAGAAGGGAGGGAGGAGAGGTGACATGAAGTGTGGCGGACTCTCTATCAGCTGGCTGCTGTTGGTGGTTCACAAGTAAGTAGAATATTGTCCCTGGAACCCCTGGTTGAAGGAGAGGACCAGTTCCTCAATGTTGTCCTCTGATCCGTACACATGGATTGTGGCAAGCACACAATAAAATAAAATGAAAACCCTATCATATGACTAGTTTTCAGAAGACATTGTTTGGGGGCCAGGTATGGTAGTACATGACTGTAACTCTAGTACTTAGAAGGCTGAGGTAGTAGCAGATTTTGAGCTCCAGGCTAGCCTGGCCTAGATACAAGACCTGTCTATAAAAAACCAAAGCAACAACAAAGGCATTGAGCCTAAAGTATTTTTGCTACAAACATACATTTTAAATAGAAATTCTTGATTAAAAGTAGTTCAAAGATGGAAAAGAATCACAATTCTTCAATTTTTTTTTAAACATGAAAAGGGAACAGAATGAAAAGAATTAGGTTTAATTTTTTTTTTCAATTTGGGTTAAGTATTTAAATATTTAATACTAACTATTTTTTTTAATCTTTTTTTTCCTGAAGATAATTGTGATTCTTTTGTTTTTGAAACAGTCTTGTAGCAGGAATCTTAAAAGGTCTTACTAATAAAAACAAGCCCGGAGCCAGGTGTTGGGGTGAGTGCTGAATGATCAGAAAAGCAGAACAAGCCACAGCTAACTTCACTTCGCCAATTCCTCAGCTGATCTTGTTTCCTCAGACTGGAAGCCTCTGTGTCGTCATCCAAATGGATCTCTGCTGCTCAAAAGCCTAAAGGCTCTATCTAGTTCCTGGTTTTCATGCCTTATATACCTTTCTGCTTTCTACCATCACTTCCTGGGATTAAAGGCATGTGTCACCATACCTGGATGTTTCCAGTGTGGCTTTGAACTCACAGAGATCCAGATGGATCTCTGCCTCCTGAATGCTAGGATTAAAGGTTGTGCTACCACTGCCTAAACCTATGTTTAATATTGTGGCTGTTCTGTTCGCTGACCCCCAGATAAGTTTATTGGGGTGAGCAATATATCAACCACACAGTCTTATGTAGTCCAGCCTTGAACTTACTATATAGCTCATTGTGACCTTCAACCTCCTGTTCATACTGGGATTCCAGGCATGTAGCACTATGTGTGGCTTTATAATTATGCTAGTTTAACATAAATATTGGTGGTTGTGTGTGCTTATAGGAATGGCATTTAAACATAATATTAACAGTGAAGTTCTCATGTGGCCTTCATTTATCATGGTCTCTCATTCCTTGTTCTCCCTCTCTGTTCTTGATCCAGCTGGGATCTCCCACTCCCCTAAGCTCTCTTCCCCTCGACCCTTGCCCTTCATTGCCCCCATTTCTCTGTCATTGGGCGATCCCTGTGTCTTTCTTGGGGTTCTGTTTTCTAGGTAGCCTCCCTGGAGTTGTGAGTAGCAGTCTAGTCATCCTTTGTTTTACATCTAGTATCCTCCTATGAGTGAGTGAGTGCTGTGGATATCGTTCTGTATAAATAAAACACTGATTGGCCAGTGGCCAGGCAGGAAGTATAGGCGGGACAAGGAGAGAGGAGAATTCTAGAAAGTGGAAGGCTGAGTCAGGGAGTCATAGCCAGCCACCACCATGACAAGCAGCTTGTGAAGACGCTGGTAAGCCACGAGCCACGTGGCAAGGTATAGATTTATAGAAATGGATTAATTTAAGCTGTAAGAACAGTTAGCAAGAAGCCTGCCACGGCCATACAGTTTGTAAGCAATATAAGTCTCTGCGTTTACTTGGTTGGGTCTGAACGGCTGTGGGACTGGCGGGTGACAAAGATTTGTCCTGACTGTGGGCAAGGCAGGAGAACTTTAGTTACAAGTGAGTACATACATACCATGTTTGTCTTTCTGAGTCTGGGTTACCTCACTCAGGATGATTTTTTTTCTAGATCCATCCATTTGCCTGCAAACCTCATGATGTCATTGTTTTTCTATGCTGAATTTTCACAATTCTTCATTGTGAGAATAGGAAGAAGCAAAGTGCTAGAGAGGTCCACAGAAATCCACAAAGATACCTCCACAATAGACTACTGGCAGTGGTTGAGAGAAAGCCCGAACTGACCTACTCTGGTGATAGGATAGCCAAACACCCTAATTGTCGTGCTAGAAACCTCATCCAATGACTGAGGGAACCAGATGCAGAGATCCACAGCCAGGAGCTCCAGGAGTCCAATTGGCGAGAAAGAGGGGGTTTTGTATGAGAGAATTATTGAGACCAAGGCTGGAAAAAGCACAGGGACAAATAGCGAAATGAATGGAAACACATGAACTATGAACCAATAGCTGAGCAGCCCCCAACTGGATCAGGCCCTCTGGATAAGTGAGACAGTTGATTAGCTTGATCTGTTTGGGAGGCATCCAGGCTGACTGTTTGAAACCTGGGGCTTATACAGGGACACTTGGCTCAGCCTGGGAGGAGAGGACTGGACCTGCCTGGACTGAATCTACCAGGTTGAACTCAGTCCTCAGGGGAGTCTTTGCCATGGAGGAGATGGGAATGGGGGGGGGTGGCCTGGGGGTATGGCTTGGGGGTGGGAAGAACAAGGGAATCCGTGGCTGGTATGTAAAATTAAATTATAAAATAAAATAAAAAAAAAATTCTTAAAAGCAACAACAACAAAAAAAAGTGAAGTTCATTTTGGGTTCTAATTTTTTGAGACATGGCCTTGTGTAGCCAGCTCAGGTTGCCTTTAAACTCATGTAGTCAAAGATGACTTTAAATTTCTGCTGATTATAGGCATGTGTTAACCACACCAGGACTATGAGGTGCTGGGGATGGAAGCCAGGGCTTCTTGCATGCTGGGCAAGCTCTACGAACTGAGTTTTACTATGAGCCATGAGTTTTTAAGTTTTGGTTTAGATGGCTCAGAGGTGGTTCTTCCAGAGGTCCTCAGTTCAATTCCCAGCAACCACATGGTGGCTCACAACCATCTGTAATGAGATCTGGTGCCCTCTTCTGGCCTGCAGGGATACATGCCATAACACTGTGTACATGATAAATAAATCTTTAAAAAGACTTAATTTATGGTGTGTGTGTGTGTACACGCACGCTCATGCAGAAAAGGAGAGTGGGTCCCATGGAGCAGGAGTTAGAGCTGGCTGTGAGCTGACCCATGTGGTGCTGGAACTGAACAAAGCAGCACTTGCTTTCAACTGCTGAGCTGTCTATTTTGTAGTTTTGTTTTCCTTTTAACTTAGTACTTTCTTTTTTTCTTTCTTTCTTTCTTTCTTTTTTGGTTTTTTTGAGACAGGCTTTCTCTGTGTAGCCCTGGCTGTCCTGGGACCTGCTCTGTAGACCAGGCTCATAGAGATCCGCCTGCCTTTGCCTCCTGAGTACTGGGATTAAAGGTCTATGCCCCCACTACCGGCTGACTTAGTGATAGCATAGTTTATAAAAAGTTGCTTTGATGTGGGGTGAGAGACTTTTGGACTCTCTATCTTATCTTCTAATCATTAATGTGGGACATTGTTTTGGTTATATGCTGGACAGGCTCACCATATGTAAGTCAGTTAAAACTGTTACACTGAAAGAATTATTTAAAATCTCCATTTTCAGTTGGCCATGGTGATACATGTCTTTAAATCCCAGCTCTAAGACAGGTGGTCAGCCTTGTCTACATAGTGAGTTCTAGGACAGAGAGAGACCCTATCTCAAAAAGCAAAACAACATCAACAAAATTCCATTTTCTATGATGTGCATGAGTAATTTGATACTTTTTTTTTAAGTTTTAGAACATTTTTCTAAGAGAAGGTGACATTTCAATTAATACATTCTAAATCTTATGTAAAATACTTAAAAATTGAATATAGGCTCTCTACAAGGGTAGCAGAAGAACTTTGTCCTGTGTAATCATGGGAACACTTCAGAAATTTACAGTCTATGTTTAGTGTTTATGATTCTATGTGTGCATCCATTAAGATAGAATTTTTAAATCTTAGGGTGTAGAACTTATGTAGGGGCTGGGACTGTAGGTAGATAGAGCACTTGCCTAGCATTTTTTTCCCTCCTAAGACATGGTCTCACCATATAGCTCTGGCTGTCCTAGAACTCACTATGTGGAACTCACTATGTGGATCAGTCTGGTCTTGAACTCGTTGATCTTGAACTCACAGAGATGTGTCCACTTCTGCCTCACAAATACTGAGATAAAAGGTATGTGACAACATGAGGCCCTCTCTACAAAGAAAAGAATTTACAGCCAGGCAGTGGTGGCTCACACCGTTAATCCCAGCACTCATAGGCAGGTGGATCTCTGAGTTCAAGGCCAGCCTGGTCTATAGAGCGAGTTCCAGGACAGCCAGGGCTACACAGAGAAACCCTATAAATCTTCATCTGGTCTCTCTTACCTAGTTCTGATTTTCTTATTTGTATAATAAGATGATTGGGTCATAACTTGAAAGACTTGACTTTTTTGTTTGTTTATTTTGAGAGCAGAACATGAACTTTACCGACTGAGCTATTTTGTTTTTTGAGATGAGGGGTCTTGCTTTGTAGCTCAGTCTGGCCAAGAACTTGGAGTGATCCTCATGCCCCAGGTGCTGGGATTACAAGGGTGCTGCTACCACACTAGGCCTTGACTTAAAAGTGTAAAAATATATTTCCCTTTTTCTTTCTTTCTTCTTTTTCTTTTAGACAGTGTTTATCTGTAGTGTTGGAGCCTGTTCTAGAACTCACTCTGTAGACTAGGCTAGCCTTGAACTCACAGAGAACCACCTGGCTTTGCCTCCCGAGTACTGGAATTAAAGGCGTGTGCCACCACTGCCAGGCTTCTTTTTTTTTTTTTTTTTTTTAATGATTTTTTTTGTTTTGTTTTTTGAGACAGGGTTTTTCTATGTAGCTCTGACTGCTTTTTGAAAGGACATGGGTTCAATTCCCAGCACCCATGTTGTGGCTCATAACTGTCTATAACTCCAGTTTCAAGGCATCTGACACTCCTCTGGTCACATGGTGCACAAACTTACATTGTAGGGAAAATATACATATACATAAAAGAAAACAAAATAAAAAAAGAAATGCTTATATGAGGAATATCTTGAGAATTTTCAGAATTAATGTTTTAATTTTTTTAACCAATTCTGTTTTTCTTCTACAGCCCCTAAAAGACGAAGGCCTGCACGTTCAATATTTGATGGTTTCCGAGATTTTCAAACTGAAACTAGTAGGTATTTGTGAACCAGTCTGACGACTTCCTCTTCCACTTCCTTTCTCTTAAAATGAAAAAGATGATTAGTATTAGTTCTAATTACTGTGAGGATTCACCGTGTTTAAAAGGTGAAATTATAGAGACATTAAGATTTGGGTAAAGATACTGGCTGTGAAGCCTGAGTTTGATCCCTCAGACCCACGTGATGAGAAGAGAGAAACTGACTCCTGCAAGTTGTACTTGGACTCCACATGTGTACCATGACATACATGTATACACACACTGTCCTCATTTGGTTACTATCACTGTGACGAAACACCATGACCAAAAAGCAACTCGGGGAGGAAAGGGTTTATTTTGCTCATGACTGAAGGAAGTCAGGACAGGAACTCAAACAGGGCAGGAACCTGGGGGTAGGAGCTGATGCAGAGGCCACGTTGTGGTGCTGCTTACTGGCTTGCTCCTCGTGGCTTGTTTAGCCTGCTTTCTTATAGCACCCAGGACCACCAGCCCAGGGGTGGCACCACCCACAATGGGCTAGGCCATCCCCCTACAGCAGTGTTTGTCAAGATGAGGGACACAACTGTTTTGCAGGGGTGGTCAAGTGACACTTTCACTGGGGTCACATATCAGATCTCCTGCTTATCAGATATTTGCATTACAATTCATAACAATAGTAAATCATGGTTATGAAGAAGCAGTGAAATAATTGTATAGTTTGGGGGTTATCACAACATGAGTAACTGTATTAAAGGGTCACAGCATTAGGAAGGTTGAGAACCACTGCCCTACAGGCCTGCCTGTAGCCAGCCTAGTGGTTATGGAGTCATTTTCTTAATTGAGTCTCCTTCCTCTTTGATGACTCTAGCTTGTCAAATTGACATACTAGTCAGCACAGTTCATACCTTTCTATGGTGCAGCTCAGAAGTATCTTGGCCTCACACTTTTAAAGATTTCTAAAGAAAGGACATTTTTTGTTTATTTGGAGGGGGGGTGTATAAGCCATGATGTTCATGTGTCCTCTATCAAGAGGACAGCTTATTGGAATTGATTCTGTCCTTCCATATACAAGTACCCTGACTTACTGAGCCATCTAGCTGGCCCAGGACAGTTACTTTTAGATAATACATAGGAAATGCTTTGGTCTGTGTCTAGTTTTGTAACTTATTTATCTGTGCCCCTTTAGGGCACAGATAGGTTCTGTAACTTTGGAGAAAGTTGAAAGAGAAGGCTTGAGTTTTCAAAGGAATCTGTGCTCTTCTAGTAGATGGGGACAGCAGTGTCCATATCCTCTACTTCAGGAGTCATTCAAAATGGGAACTAGCTACAATGGATTGGTTAGGGTCACTGTTAGAACTAGAGAAATGGTTCTGAAAGCTGTCTTCTGGGTTGCTTATGAATATGTGAAGGAATTTATTTTGGTGTGTGTGTGTGTGTGTGTGTGTGCACGCGTGTGTGTTTTGTGGGGACAGACAGGGCCTTGAATATTCTATGCATGACTGTTTGTAACTAATTTAATTTTCTACTTTTATCCTCTGGCTAGTAACCACCACCAAATTCTAAATTTTTTTTTTCTCACTTCTTTGTATTTTTTCAGTCATTAACTTTTTGTGTTTGAGACCAATCACACTATTCAATAACTCTTTCAGTCAATATAAGGCCTTTTGTTTATTATGTAATTTAACATTTCTATTTTATGGCTAATTAAAACATTTCCATCCTTCTGTATTGTAGTTAGGCAAGAACAGGAATTAAGAAATGGAGGAGCAATAGATAAGAAACTAACAACCCTTGCAGATCTGTTCCGGCCCCCAATCGACTTGATGCACAAAGGCAGCTTTGAAACAGTAAGTTGTTGAAGATTCTGTACTGTAACTATAAACTGGTTTACAGTTTGTGTCCTGTCCCCCCCCCCCCTTTTTTTTTGAGACAAGGCCTTACCATGTGGCCTGAACATATTATATAGACCATGCTGGCCTCAAAATCACAGAGATGGGTCTGCCTCTGCTTCCTCTGTGTCCACTATGCCTTTCTTTTTTTTTCTTTTTTTTTTTTTTTTTTTGGTTTTTTTGGTTTTTCGAGACAGGGTTTCTCTGTGTAGCTTTGCGCCTTTCCTGGAGCTCACTTGGTAGCCCAGGCTGGCCTCGAACTCACAGAGATCCGCCTGCCTCTGCCTCCCGAGTGCTGGGATTAAAGGCGTGCGCCACCAACGCCCGGCTGCCTTTCATTTTTTAATTTTACTTTTCTTTTCCTTTTATAGAGAATTGGTATCTTAACTATTTCTGCATAATAAACTTAAGAGTTACACTGACTTATATTTTTACGGCAGTAAATGAAGTTTTTTTTTTTTTTTTAAGATTTATTTATTTATTATGTATACAGCATGTATGACCAGAAGAGGGCACCAGACCTTATTACAGATGGTTGTGAGCCACCATGTGGTTGCTGGGAATTGAACTCAGGACCTCTGGAAAAGCAGTCAGTGCTCTTAACCTCTAAGCCATTTCTCCAGCCCCCATGAAGTTTATTTTTAACAACAGTGTATGAGATTGTTTATTTTGAGAGCCTTTGATTAGCCTTGTGTGGCATCAGTGTAAAATCTTTTACCACTTTGAAAGCTTCTTTTTAAAAACTTAGTTTTGAAATTGCCTGGTGGCAGTGGCACATGCCTTTCATCCCAGCACTCAGGAGGCAGAGCCAGGTGGATTTCTGTGAGTTCAAGGTCAGCCTGGGATACAGAGTGAGTTCCAGGACAGGCACCAAAACTATACAGAGAAACCCTGTCTTGAAAAAAAAAAAAAAAAAAAAATTAGTTTTGAAAATGTGTGTATCTTTTACTACTGCTGGGTATGTAATGTTATATTTATTAACCATGTATAAATTATTTGTATTCATCTTTTGCCTATGTTGTTGTCTCTTCATTTGCAGTTTCGCTTAGATTTAATTTACAGGAAGTCTCAAAATATTAAATGGAAAGTTCCCGAAATAAAAATTGATATGTTTTAAGTTATGCACTGTTTTAAGTAGCGTAATGAAATCTCACCATCCACTCAGGACAGTGTATCTATATAATATCTATTACCTACCTGTTTATTTATTTCTATTTTTATTTTTTTAAGATTTATTTATTATGTATACAGTGTTCTGCCTGCATGTGTCCTTGCAGGCCAGAAGAGGGCACCAGATCTCATAGATGGTGGTGAGCCACCATGTGGTTGCTGGGAATTGAACTCAGGACCCCTGGAAGAGTAGCCAGTGCTGTTAACAGCTGAGCCATCTCTCCAGCCCTACGTACCTGTTTATTATTTAGCTAACTGATCTGGGGTAAAATAAATTGATCAACTTGCTGGGGTGGTGGTAGTGCACACCTAGCACTAGGAAGGAGGAGGCAGGTGGATCGCTGAGTTCAAGGCCAGTCTGATCTACAGAGTGAGTTTTGGGTCACCTGGGACTACACAGAGAAACCTTGTCTTGGAAAAAACAAAAAACATTGATCAACTTATAATATCTTCATTTTATTTATTTAGTTTTTTTTTTTTGTTTGTTTGTTTGTTTTTGTTTTGTTTTGAGACAGGGTCTCACTATGTAGCTCTGGCTGTTTTGGAACTCATTATGTAGACCAGACTGACTCTGAAATTAAAGGTGTACACCACCACACCCAACTCAATTTGTAACATCTTAAATGCTTTGTGTTTCCTTCATTGTGACCCCCAACTTAACTAGTGATATTGGTAATTGGGTATATCACAGGCAGATTGCGAAGTGTTTCCTTTAAGTAAAAGGGTGATAAGTCTTGGTCTGTAGTAAGAATGAACTATCCATGAAATTGTGAAGAAGGAAATTTTTTTTTTTACTAGTTTTGCTGTCATATCTGACGTTCTTTGTAAAAGTTCAGTCTTGGTGGGGCAGTGCTTGGTTAGAGTGGACAATGCATTAAACTTGTGTATATTTGTTATTTGTGGTTTCACACATGTACTGGGAATGTTGGAAATAGGTCTGAATCAAATTGCAGAATATATTCTCCCCCTGGTTCTTCCTAGCTTTATCTTTCCTAAACCCAGATGGAAACTTCCTGGGGCAGGTTTACTTGACTGTCTGTTAACTTTTAGGCAAAGCAAGGGGAATATGTTCCCTTCTCACCACAGCGAAAACAACTGTCATTGAGAAAACAGCAATAGGGGCTGGAGAGACGGCTTAGCAGTTAAGAGTGTTTGCCGCTCTTGCCGAGGATCCGGGTTCAGTTCCTAGCACTCACATGGTGGCTCACAACTGCAGTTCTAGGGGATCTGGTGCCCTCTTCTGGTCTCTACAGATAGCAGGCATGCACATAAACTCACAAACACGCACTCACATAAAAATAAATAAGCCTTTAAAAACAAACAGGTAAAAATTAAAACAAAACTATCCCGTTGTCAAGATACTTGGAAAATCCAGAGAGGATTTGCTGAGGGGTAAGACTGTGTCACTGAAAGTGGGTAGCACCATTTCTTTTAGGTGGGGTTCCAGCAGCCAGCTTAAAGCCAGCATTCCGCTTTCTCTGCTTTATAGACTACTGAAGTTCTCTACAGGAGCAGAATCAAGACTATTGTGCATATGATTATAAAAAAAAAAAGAGGGATTTATTAGGTTGCCTTAATGATACTGGCTGGTAGTTAGTTCAGCAGTGGCCGCCTGTATACTTGAGCTGCCCAATCTAAGGAGCTGGGTGCTTCAGCCATCCCATCTGGTGCTTAAGGCCTAGAAACTTCCTGGAGAGCTGGAGTCTGACAATGGCAATGACCACATGTGCACATTGAGAAGGAAAGGGGCTTGCAAGTGTGTACGTAATTACTTCCTCCAATTTTCATTCATCCAGTGGCTGGTGCAGGCTAACTTCTGAGTGGGCCTTTTCTCCCAGTCACTATCCTAAAGGTCTGTGCTCTGTAAAGTGTAATTTCACCAGTCCTGATTTCTCCTAATCCACTCATTGATAGCTCTCAAGGATTAGGTATATGCAAAATAATAATGTATAAATACTAAAAGCTCTAGATGAAAGATTTATTACTTATGTGTATGTATGTGCACATGAATGCATGTGCATGAAGTTGCCCTCAGAGGCCGGAAGAGGAATCAGATCCTTTGGAACTATGAGCCACTGAGCATAGTTCCTGGGAACCAAACTCCATTTCTCTGCAAGAGTGTCAAGTACTTTTAACTCTAGCTATAACTCGAGCCTCTAAATATCATTTTAAAAATATTCTTATTAATTATTTGATAATTTATTTTTTTCTTTCTTTTTTTGGCAGCAGTTTGAGACAGAGTCTCTCTATATAGCCTTAGATGTCTGCCTACCCATGCTGGGATTAAAGGTGTGCACCACTCATACCCTCTTTGAATTTGTTACAGTGTATTTTAATCATATTCATTCCCTGTTCTCGTAACTCCTCCCAGATTCACATCTCTGACCTGGGAAGGTTGACTCCCTCTCAACCTTTTTTGTTTGTTTTTTGTTTTTCGAGACAGGGTTTCTCTCTGTAATAACTCTGGCTGTCTTGGAACTCTCTTTGTAGACCAGGGTGGCCTTGAACTCACAGAGATCCACCTGCCTCTGCCTCCCAAGTGCTGGGATGGAAGGCGTGTGCCACCACCGCCTGGCCCCTCAACTTCTGTAGCCTCTGTCCCTGCCTTGTCTAAAACCATTGAGACTAATTTGCACTACCCTTATACTGATGGTTCAGGGGACATCCACTGGAGCATGTTCATTCCTACAGGGATGACACTCTTAAGATGGACTCTCTCTGTCCTAGAAGCCGTCATCTGTCAGTAGCTCCTCATTTGGGTGTGGGGGTTCGTGTCCCTTTCTCCATCCTCCATGCTGGAATGTTGACTGGCTTGGTTTTGTATAGGCCTTGTGTAGGCACTCAGAGCTGTTGAGTCCTGTCACGGTCAGGAAGACACTGTTGCAATCTGGTCCTCTCCAATTTCTGGTTCTTCAAATTCTTCACCTTCTTTCATGATGGTTGCTGAGCCTGGGGCTATTGGGGCTGTGCACTCCTGACACTTTCCTCTGCACTTGGACCACTTGTGAGTTTATGCATTAACCATTGTCCTCTGCACAAAGAAGTGGTGAGTCATCGATGTCCATTTTAAAAGAATGCTTAGTGTTCACATGGAAAGGACAACACCTGAATGCTGGACTACACCAGGGACTAAATAGAAACTTTTTGTTTGTTTTGTTTTTCAAGTCAGGGTTTCTCTGTGTGGCTCTGGTTGCCCTGGAACTGGCTCTGTAGACCAGGCTGGCCTCGAACTAGGAGATTCGCCTGCCGCAGTGCTGGGATTAAAGGTGTGATCCACCACTGCCTGGTTTGAAACTATTTTTTAAAAATATTTAACCTTATTCTTACAGGCCAAAGAGTGTGGCCAGATGCAAAATAAGTGGCTGATGATAAACATTCAGAATGTACAAGACTTTGCATGCCAGTGCCTCAATCGTGACGTGTGGAGCAATGAAGCTGTGAAGAATATTATCCGTGAACATTTCATTTTCTGGCAGGTGAGAAGGACAGTTAATTAAAAACTTTGTAATATTATCTATCTATCTATCTATCTATCTATCTATCTATCTATCTATCTATCTATCTATCTATCTATCTATCTATCTAATCTGGGGTGGTTTTCGAGACAGGGTTTCTCTGTGTAGTCCTGGCTGTCCTGGAACTTGTTTTGTAGACCAAGCTGGCCTTGAACTCAGAGAACAGCCTGCCTCTGCTTCCTGAGTACTGGGATTAAAGTTATGCACTGTCACCACCTGGCGTGGTGTGTGTGTGTGTGTGTGTGTGTGTGTGTGTGTGTGTGTGTGTGGTGTGGTGTGGTGTGGTGTAGCATGTTGTGAAGGAGGAATGGGTTTATAAACTGGGAAAAGTGAATTCATTTATAACATGGTTCCCTGTAATGGTTAAATAATAAGGATAAGGGCAGCAGTGAAGAACTAATAGAAGGAGCAAAATGAATGGAGTCATGTGGTACTTAGGCTGCAGGAGCATCTTGAAAGTCTACAGCTGGATAGTTCAGTAGAAAACAGTGTAAGCCCGAGCAGGTTACATTTTTCTAGAAATACCATCTGAAAAGGTTCAAAGGAAACAGGTGAAATGAACATAATAATATTTCTTTAAATCAATAGATGATATAACATTAACATTTAATGTCATGATCTGTGTGTATGTTGAAGTCTCAATGATATGGTATGTATTTCATGTTTATTGCATGAATTAGTCAATTTCTAATGTTTAATAGCCATGCAAGGTGAATAGCCATGTGGAAAACATCTTAGAACGTTGGAGAAATGTTGTTCAAATCTTAGATGGTCTTTTAATAAAAAACCCAAAGCCAGATATCAGGGTGAAAGCTGAAAGATCAGAGAAGCAGAGCAGCCAGCCACTAGTTCTTACCTCTACGAAATCTTCAGTCTAAAGAGAGTGAGTTCCTGTTTCCTCAAGCCTTGTATACCTTTTTCTGCCCAGACATCACTACTTGGGATTGTGTGTGCTTCCTAGTACTAGGATTAAAGGTGTGTGCCACCACTGCCTGGCTTTGTTTTCTCTCCTAGACTAAGTCAATCTCATGTAGTCCAGGGTGGCTTTGAACTCACAGAGATCCAGAAGGATCGCTTCCTGACCTCTGTGTCTAATCTAGTGGCTGGCTCTGTCTGATCCTCAGGCACATGTATTAGGATACACCATGTATCACCACAGAGAAACATTAAAACTGTGTTTTAGCTTGAGTTTGTTACTCTTTGACATTGTGTTCTTGGCTTAGTGTTCCTGAGCGTTCCAGTTGTGATATCTTTTTGTGTAAATTATCTAGTTAAAAGTAGGTAGCCTACCTTCACTTTCCCTTTTGTTTCTTTCTTTTTGTTTGGTTGGGTTTTGTTGGAGAGGCTTGCTACTGGGGATTTAACCTAGGGCCTCCTGCAAGCTAGGCAAGTGCTCCACCATTAAGCTAATCTCCATCCTCCTTTTTAGTTTTTGTTGTTGTTGTTTTCTTTTTATTTTTAAGACTTTTTTTAAGATTTATTTTATTTATTATGTATACAGTGTTCTGTCTGCATGTATGCCTGCACTACAGGCCAGAAGAGGGCACCAGATCTCATTATAGATGGTTATGAGCCACCATGTGTTGCTGGGAATTGAACTCAGGACCTCTGGAACAACAGCCAGGGCTCTTAACCACTGAGCCATCTCTCTAGCCCTGTTGTTTATTTATTATGTATACAGCCCCTGTAACTTTTTAAAAACTAGAAATTGAGGGGCTGGAGAGATGGCTCAGTGGTTAAGAGCACTGGGTGTTCTTCCAGACGTCCTGAGTTCAATTTCCAGCAACCACATGGTGGCTCACAACCATCTGTAATGAGATCTGGTGCCCTCTTCTGGCCCGCAGGCAGAACACTGTATGCAAAATAAATAAAAATAAAAAATTACAGAAAATAGCCAGGCAGTGGTGGCACACGCCATTAATCTCAGCACTTGGGAGGCAGAGGCAGGTGGATCTCTTGAGTTTAAGGACAGCCTGGTCTACAGAGCGAGATCCAGTACAGCCAGAGCTACATAGTGAGACCCTGTCTCAAAAATAAACCAAATCAACCAAACAGAAAACCCATCGATGGACAGATACTTGAAAAGGAAGAGTTAGTACCTCTTCTGAACTGAGAAGGGAGGAAGAATAGGTTGGTGTGTTCATAATGAGTTTTCAGAAGGGGCTGAGAATAGGATGTAAGTCTATACCCGTTCTTCCCCTTTCACATGGGAATGAGAGCCTAACATGTTTATCAAAAGCTTATATGGAGAATCTATTGCTGTTAGTAGATAACATCGCAGTCAACCTTTTTTAAAGAGGCTTTTTATATCACTGGCTTAACAGGTTTATCACGACAGTGAGGAAGGTCAGAGATACATACAGTTTTATAAACTAGGGGATTTCCCCTATGTTTCCATCTTGGACCCCCGGACAGGTAAGTTACATCAAATTACAGCCTTAAACCTATTATTTTTTTTCCACATACCTAAATAGTTGATTAATATTTAACTGGATCTGGTTTTAGCAATGTAATAGTTAAGGAAAGTTCTTTTGTTTATTACCATTATGATTGTGTAAACATCCTTGAATGTGTATATTTAGGGAATCTATTTCTAGCAACTTGAGGGGTAACAGCATTTTGTGTTTGAACAGAGGAAAATGGGTGCGATCATCTCTTCCTAAGGGTTTCCTTAGGTTTTCTATTATTAAATTGTTCAGATTATTTTAAGTACTAGTTGTATTCCTCTAGAACACTGGAGGGTGGGCTGGTTTCATTATTAATTATATTTTATTTAAATTTTGCTTTGTTTGAATTTCCTCTTCCTAAATGGCTGTAAGTGGTACCAGCAGATAATTTTCCTGTCATGATGGGTAGGAATCTATCAATGAGTTTTAATTGATGTTGTCGGTAGGTTATGATGATACTGTGTGACTTCAGCAAGTGAGGGATGGGGATATGAATTTGTAGCAAATTTTAATTATGCATATTGCAATTATTTAATGAGCATGGTTAGACTAATTATTGATTTCTATGTTTACATGTCCTGATTTTTTTTTTTTTAGGTCAGAAGCTTGTAGAGTGGCACCAATTAGATGTATCTTCTTTCTTGGACCAAGTAACAGGGTTTCTGGGTGAACATGGGCAACTGGATGGACTTTCTAGCAGCCCTCCCAAAAAATGTGCTCGATCAGTAAGTATAAGTGATGGGCGACTGAATGTACTTGTGTGTCAGCATCTTATATAAAATGTTTGCTGTTAGCCGGGCGGTGGTGGCGCACGCCTTTAATCCCAGCACTCGGGAGGCAGAGCCAGGCGGATCTCTGTGAGTTCGAGGCCAGCCTGGGCTACCAAGTGAGTCCCAGGAAAGGCGCAAAGCTACACAGAGAAACCCTGTCTCGAAAAACCCAAAAAAAAAAAAAAAAAAAAAAAAAAAAAATGTTTGCTGTTAAAGTAGTACTTAGAATAATGTAAGTAGTGAACAGTTAAGAGTTTCTGGCTGTACTTCTTAGATACTTTTTTTTTTTTTGATAGTTTTCTACAGAAGAATTTCATCTACTCAATGAAATCATAAGATATGTATATAACCCCCACATACATACACAATTAGAGAATAAAAATGAGACCTAAAAAAGAAAAGAAAGGAAAACTATAAATATGTAGAGCAGGAGAATTGATGTGGCCAGGCTGCTGGTAGAGGCATCTTCTTCCTAGGGCAGCTCTGGGAGGGCTTCTCATGCCAGACTGAAGTAGCAGTGGTCGTAAGGTTTTTACTTGGGATAGTATTTGGCATTATTACTGGTTAGATAGCTTTAGGTCCTGGGGTTCTGGCTCTCCCAGAGGTTTTTGGTTTTTTTTTTCCCCCTCAAGACAGGTGCCTGTTCTGGATCTCACTCTGTAGACCAGGCTGGCCACTGGCCTTGAACTCACAGAGATCCGCCTGGCTTTGCCTCCTGAGTGCTAGGATTAAAGGCGTGTGCCACCACCGCCTGGCTCCCAGTTTATTTTGCACTTAATCTCTATAATATGTTATGCAGACATCTTTGCTAATTGACATCACTATTAGTTTCAAGTAAAAGGCATAAGGCAGCCTCACTTTGGTTATAATTGCTGTTTGCGTTTTGATAGCAATAAGAATAAAATTATGTATCTTTAGAAGTCTATATTGTATAGTGATTAAAAAATAGTTATTTTTACAGAGAAACTCTGTCTCGAAAAACCAAAAAAAAATAGTTATTTTAAATTATTATCTAAAATAGTTACCTAAATAAAATTAAATAAATGAAACTTACGTTTTGGGCCTTTCACATTTCCTTACAAATTTTAGAACCAGCTTGGTTTTTTTTTTTTTTTTTTTTTGAGACAGGGTAGCTTTGCACCTTTCCTGGAACTTGCTTTGGAGACCAGGCTGGCCTTGAACTCACAGAGATCCGCCTGGCTCTGCCTCCCTAGTGCTGGGATTAAAGGCATGCGCCACCACCGCCCAGCTCAGCTTGTTATTTAATACAAGAAAAAGTGCTAGAATTTGAATTGGAATTGCACTGGTTCTGTGGACGTCTATTCATTGAATCTTGAGGTCTAGTAGTATGGAATAAATCTCCCTATTTCTGTGTCTTTAATTTCTCCCAGCAGTGTTTTCTTGTTTTTTTGTACTGACTTTAGAGTGCAACCTCAGTAAACACATTTATTAATTTGAATAGCTGTTATGACACATCTTGCTGCTAGCTGATATATACATATGCATGTATATATGTATGTATGTATGTATGTATGTGTATATATGTATGTAGATAGAGTTTTATATTTTTATTCATTTATTTATTTTTGTGATCCAAACTGACTTATAGAAGCTTAGGAGAGAAATCATTTACAGGAGCATTGGCGCCTTACCAGTGGCTACACCCTGTTCCCAGTGACCATTAACTGCTTATCTTAGAGTTACCTTAGAGAGGTTGAGTCCTTGTGAGTTCTTCCCATGGCAGGTTGTGGTGGGTCACTTTGTACAGGATTTATATAGGTGATCACAGCCACTGCATTTAGGAGTTCAGTTTTGTCATGCCCAGAAAATACTGTCCCACATCCCTCCACCCCATCCTTCCCATCTTACATTCTTCCTGTCTTTTCTTCTACAATGTTCCCTGAACCCTGGAGAGGCTTCTATGAGTGCTGTAGTCCCATTTATGGCTGAACATTTAACACTTATTCTCCATATTTTAACCACTTAGGAGTCTTTGCAGAAAGAAGCTTCTGTAACTAAAGCAGCAGAAGCACTAATCTGGCTGTTTAAGCCACTCAGTGCTCCTTCCCTGGCTCTTGGAGGCTTGTCTCACTGCTAGAAGTTCCTCTGTCTGGTTATATAGTTGCTTTTTTAATTTGTGTGTGTGATATGTGTGCGTGTATGTTCCTGTGTATGGGCCGTGTGGGTGTGGCTATGTAAGTCCAAGTTTGACATCAGGATCCTTACTCAGTTGTCTTCCTTGCCCTCTTCCTTATTCATTGAGGCAGGGTCTCAGTTGAACCCAAGGCTCATAAATATGGCTAGTCTGGTTACAGTTTGTTATGGAAATCAGTCCCCTGTCTCTGCCTACAGAATGTTGGAATCATAGCCCGGCTGCTACACCCACTGAGCATTTATAAGGGTACTGGGGATCTAAGCAATGGTCTTCAAGCTTTTGAAGTAAGCTCTTTAACTATTGATTGCCCTTTTAGTATATATATTTTATTAAGATGTACTTTATCAAGTTACTGAGGTTTCCTCCTTATTTTAGAGACAGGTTATGATCTTGTCCAGCTGGGCTCAGACTCAATATGTAGACGAGGATATCCTTGCATTTCTGATACTTCTGCCTCCATCTCCTACCTGTATTCCTTTTAGTCTTAGTTTGCAGGGTGTCACAGGTCTGTGGTCCCAGCACTCAGGAGGACTACTGCAAGTTTGAGGACAGTCAGAGCTAGCTAATGAATTCTGTTCTAGTTCAGGCTACAGAGTGAGACCTATCTCAAAACAAGTCGTAGACAAAACAAGCAGATCAATACTATAGTGCAAGTCGTACATGGACTTTCTTAGACTTTTTTTTTATTTAAAAAAATTTTTAGTTTTTATTCTATGTATATAAATGTTTTGCCTGTATGTGTGTGTATGTCCTACATATGTGAACTGCCCTCAGAGGCCACAAGAAAGTGTTGGATCCCCTGGAACTGAAGTTATGAATGGTCATGAGCCATGATGTGCGGTCTTAGGAAGTAAACCCATGTCCTCTGCAAGAGCAGCAGATGGGGGGCTGGAGAGATGGCTCAGTGGTTAACAGCACACTGGCTCTTCTTCCAGAAGACCTGGGTTCAATTCCCAGCACCCACATGGCAGCTCACAACTGTCTGTAACTCCAAGATCTGACACTTTCATACAGACATACATATAGCCAAAACATCAATGCACATAAAATAAAGATAACTAAATTACTTTTAAAAACATTTTTTTAAAAAAGCAGCAGGTAGGCCTGGAAGGATGGATTAGTGGGAGCATGTACTATTCTTCCAGAGGAACTGAGTTCAGGTCCAAGTACCCATATCAGGTGGCTCATAGCCAGCTCCAAGTCTGGTGTCTGAGCACCTAATGTGCATATACCCCTTACAATATACATCATTAAAATAATAAAAATAAAACTCTAAAAAGAGTAGCAGGTTCTCTTAATCTGAACCAACTCTCCAGCCCCCGATGTTTTTGTTTATCACCATCTTTTGGGTTCTGTAAGTAAGGAGTCTCAGGGAAGAGTGAGGGTTGGATAGGAACCTGGTGCTGTCTGCTGTCTTCCTGCTGTGCAGTCAGTGTTACTGCAAATCCAATCACTTAGCTAGTGCATGTACCATAAATAAGTCTGCCTGCTTCATGTGAATGGTGAATTAGACTTCAGTTAATTTTTGTTTATTTTTCAGGACAAGTTTCTCTATTGTGTAGCTCTGGCTGTCCAAGAACTCACTCTGTAGGCCAGGCTGGCCTTGAACTCACAGAGATCCACCTGCCTCTGCCTCCCAAGTGCTGGGATTAAAGGTGTGCACCACCATGCCTGGTTAATTTTTAAAAAATTATTAAATGGCGGTAGGAAAAGGATTGAGAGTTCCAAGACCATCCTGAGCCACATAGTGTGATTTGGGCCAAGCCGGACTATATAAAACTCTCTGTTAAAAAAAAAAACACACAGAGGCCGGGCGGTGGTGGCGCACGCCTTTAATCCCAGCACTCGGGAGGCAGAGCCAGGCGGATCTCTGTGAGTTCGAGGCCAGCCTGGGCTACCAAGTGAGTCCCAGGAAAGGCGCAAAGCTACACAGAGAAACCCTGTCTCGGAAAAAAAAAAAAAAACAGGGCTGGAGAGATGACTCCGTGAATAAGAGCACTTTCTTCACTTGTAGAAAACCCTAGTGTAGTTCCCTGCACCCACATGGGACAGCTCACAACTACCTGTAGCCCCAGTTCCAGGGGATTCCCTGTCTTCTTCTAGACTCCGTAGATGCCAGGCATGCACATGGTATACATGCATAATTAAGTTCCATTCAGGTGGTCCATATTTTGTGACTCTTAAAAAATGAGCATGCCTTTAATCCCAGCACTCGGGAGGCAGAGCCAGGCAGATCTCTGTGAGTTCAAGACCAGCCTGGTCTACAGAGCGAGATCCAGGACAGGCACCAAAACTACATAGAGAAACCATGCCTCAAAAAACTGAATGAATGAAAAAGAGAGAGAGAGGGAGAGGGAGAGGGAGAGGGAGAGGGAGAGGGAGAGGGAGAGGGAGAGAGAGAGAGAGAGAGAGAGAGAGAGAGAGAGAAAGAGAGAGAGAAAGAGAAAGAGAAAGAAAGTAAAAAATGAAATCTGTGTGACTGGGCAGTGGTGACACAGGCCTTTAATCCTAGCACTTGGGAGGCAGAGACTGGCCGATCTCTGAGTTTAAGGCCAGCCTGGTCTACATGGCGAGTTCTAGCCAGGGCTACACAGAGAAACCGTGTCTTGAAAAACCAAAAAAAAAAAAAAAAAAAAAAGGTGTGGGGGTGGGGGGACTGTGATGTTCAAAACTTTTACAAGAAAATATTAGAAAT
This sequence comes from Peromyscus maniculatus bairdii, assembly GCF_049852395.1. NCBI lineage: Eukaryota > Metazoa > Chordata > Mammalia > Rodentia > Cricetidae > Peromyscus > Peromyscus maniculatus. The sequence goes on from NC_134863.1 coordinate 23,619,918, forward strand.
TTGCATATCTTTGTCATATGGTTGAGTAGTTAAAGAGACTTTCTACCAGCCTTGACAACCTGAGTCTAATCTCTAGAACCCACATGGTGGAAGGAGAGAACAGACTCCTGAAAGTTGTCCTCTGATTTACATGTGTACACACTGGCTGTGCAGCCATACACATACATACACACAATATAAATAAAAGAAATTTGTATTTCTCATCATAATGAAATTTTTCATTATAATTACTAAGCTTTCCAGAATTTAATCTATGCACATATACCCCGAATGTTTTCCCTTTGTTTTTGTTTGTTTGTTTGTTTTTGAGAAAAGATCTCACTGTATAGTGCATGCTGGAAGTCAAACTTGCAAGCTTCCTGTCTTAACCTCCCAAGTGTTAAATCTTGGGAGGATTGGTGTGGCATACACCACCATGTCATATTTTGGTGATGGTATTTTCTTGTTTTGAATGCTAAGAATCATTGCATTTAATGATAAGCAAAGGAGATGACTTCTGATGTTTAATCATTTTAAAGAATAGTAGTTTAGCTTTATATTTAAAACTTCAGTTCTTTTTCTAAACAAAAAATAAGCTATTTTCTTGGCTTTGTTCATTTTGATGCCAAAAATGCCTGGGCTTAAAACACCAGTGTACTAGGTACTATGAGATCTTTGTGTTGTTTATTTGTGTTTCAAACGGTGTCTCATTGTGTAGTATAGGCTAGCCTCAGACTTTGAGCAGCCCCCCACCTCCGCTTCATGAATTATAGGTATGTGCTACTATATCCAACTTAATGGATATTTAGCCTTTTTTTTTTCCTTTAAAATATGTATTCCAACTTGGCTTTCTAATATTAACTCCTGATCCCATATTGTACAAGAAATAGATTCTGCTTCGACAGAAAATCATAGTGACATGTTGACTAGTATGTTATTTATATCTTGTTTGAGTGAGTGGTTTTGGGTTTAACTGTATTCTTTCCACCTGTGTTTTGACTATCCCTCATAGGAGAGCCTCATAGATGCCAGTGAAGACAGCCAGTTAGAAGCTGCCATCAGAGCTTCCTTGCAGGAGACACATTTCGACTCAGCCCAGGCAAAACAGGATAGCCGCTCAGATGAAGAATCTGAATCAGAACTTTTTTCTGGCAGTGAGGAATTCATTTCGGTTTGTGGTTCTGATGAAGAAGAAGAGGTAGAGAATCTTGCTAAGTCCAGAAAGTCTCCTCATAAAGATCTGGGGCATAGGAAAGAGGAGAACAGAAGGCCGCTGACTGAGCCTCCAGCCAGAACTGAGCCCGGCACAGCCACAAACCATCAAGGATTGCCAGCCATGGATCCTGAGGTCTTGGAGATGTCACCTGAAAAGTCAGATGGAATGGTGGAGGGGATCGATGTAAATGGTGGGTTCCACTATAGACCTGCTTTACTTCCTAAACTTGAATGTGCTGAATGGCTTGCTCTAGTTAATCTCCTATATTAAACACCTGTGTGTGTGTAACTCTTCCTTAGGACCAAAAGCACAGCTGATGCTTCGGTACCCAGATGGGAAAAGGGAGCAGATAACTCTGCCAGAGCAAGCTAAGCTGCTGGTAAGTTTATCTCACTGAAACATTTGGTTGAAGCCAAGAAACTGATGGTGGTGCTAGAGATTAACCCTCTCCCCTCCCTAGAGAATGCAGACAGTGGGAGTCAGGTAGGCGTCGCTCGACTCTGACAGAGATGTGGGATATCTGGTGTCTAACTCCAAACCTCGTTGTCAGGAGTCTTAGCTTTTTGTGGGGAGGGGCTGTTGCACAAATCCTAATTGGTCTTATTAATAAAAACCCGGAGACAGATACTGGGGTAAACACTGAAAGATCAGAGGAAACAAGCCACAACCACTTCTCGCCTCACCAGCTCCTCAGCTGGAAGGGGAAGATCCTGTCTCCACGAATCCTCAGACTGAATGCCCGAGTCCTCAGCCAAAAAGGACTGAGTGCCTATCTCCTCCCATCTTATGTGCCTTTCTCCACCTAGCCATATCAGTTCCTGTCTCAACCTTCCAAGTGCTGGAACTAATGGCATGTGTGCTTCCCATGTACTGGGAGCAAAAGCATGAGATCCCAAGTGCTGGGATTAAAGGTGTGTGCCACCACTCTCTGGCCTCTATGTTTAATCTAGTGGCTGGCTCTGTCCATTGATCTCCAGGCAAATTTTTGTACAAACGAAATATCACCACATTCCTCCTTTATTGTCTAAAATAGTAAAAGAAGATTATAACTAATGTAAGAAAAACTATGTACAATAAATACAATAATTATATACCGTATACAGGTAAGAATTACAGTAACAATGTCCAGTCCATTAACATTTGACAAATTCAGAGAAAATGCTCCATTATTTATCCTATTTTGGTGAGTCCAAAGTGTACCTAATTCACTTTCTATCCTAACTTGTATTACCAACTGAAAAGTTATCTTTTGATGTCTTCCAAATTTATATACTTTCCACCTCTTTAGTGAGTTTCTTTTCTGAATTTGTTAACAAGGAAAACTAAAACTATCTAGTCTTCAACTCCCATCAGATACCCCAGAAGGAAATAATATTAACTGAGTAAACAAGAGGTGCAAACAAGCAACTTCCAAATGACAGAAATATCTGGCTGCCTGGACAATCACCCAAGGCTCCTTTGCAATGTTAGGGCATCCATCTTTGGCCTACAGGCCTAGAATATCTGACAGACTTATCTGTGAAGCAGAATTTTCTGAAGGACTGTCCTACCTTGTCTTGGCAAAGTTCTGCAGTCCTTTCTTTTGTATCCTGTTTGTCCCATTTGGACAGCATACTGTCAGCAGTTGAGGCAAGGGCATCTTATTGCCTAGTGGTTAACTTTTGCCACAAACAAAGTAAACTCCATAGGGAGTTTATTCGATGCCCATCATCTTCTCTGAAGTAGATGGTACTGCCAGGAGCAGACATGTCTCATTGTCATATACAAAAAAAAAGAATCTATGTTATTAAAAAACCTTAAATGCCATATTCTGTAGATCTCTGAAGTGTTTGAAGATGACCTGTCTTATCTAAAATATCTCTCTTTGACCTTGAAACATACCTAATATGTATAGGTACAATACCTTGAACAAGAGTAGAAATATGTATATAGTATGTTTCAACAAAAATAATCTCAACTTTGTATCAATGTACACAATTTGTATACAATATACAAAAATCCAATCCAGTGTAAAATATTTAAAACTAGTAGTTGCTTTTTAAAAGTAGATTCAATAGTCTACCTTTTTATCTTATGAGGGGGGTGGTTGTGGTTTTTTACTTGGTTTTTGCTTTTGTTTTGACACAGGACGTCACTGTGTAACCCTGGCTAGTCTGGAACTCAAAGATTTGCCTACCTCAGCTTCCCAAATGCTGGAATTAAGGCTGTGGTAGTTTTTGAGGTGGGGTGTCACTTCATAGCCCACGCTAGCCTGGAACTCAAAACAGTCTTTCTGCTTAGCCTCCAAAGTGCTGCCATATAAGCATGAGCTACCATGTCTGTCTTATTTTTAATTAGTTTATTTTTTCCTCATTCTTTTAGGCAAGTCACAGGCCAACCAAGGCTTTTCAGATCTGTGTTTGTGTGGAATACACTGAGTTCTAGAAAAGAAGTGGTGCATTTATCTGAAGACTATAGTGGGGATCTTGGGTTTCTTAGTAGCTGTTACTACAAAGTAGTTAAGAACCAAGGTTCTTCTGTATCTCTTCTGTGGTCTTGTGATTTTTTTTCTTGTGATTCTCTATTTTATTCCATTTCCTTCTTTGTTTACCTGTAAGTTTTGTTTACTTACTGATTTGCACATGACATCACTGTCATGGTGCTTTTTATGGCCTAACTGCTGGAAAAGGAAATTGGTCTAACTAGCGGAGCTTAACCTGTGGGTAGCCCCTCCCCCTAGCCCCACTTTGGTCAGGTACCTATACCTGGCCTGTCACTATGACTGGAGTTAGTCACTCTCCTCATTTCTGCAACAAAATACCTGACAGAAACGACTTAGGGAGGAAAAGGTTCTTCTGGCTCATGGTTTCCACGAAATGTCTTCCCAGCAGAGCGGGATAGTCATGACAGTGAGAGCATGGCAGTGAGGGGAGCTAGACCAGCCAGAGGGGTGGATAGGACCTTCAGAGGCCTGCCTGTGGTGACCTACTCTGCCAGTCAGGCCCCACCTCCTAAAAGCTCAGAACATGAGCCTTTGGGGACATTGAAATTGAAACCAGACAGCTGAAGATGCTTAGGTTGAAGACAGAGACAAGAGGAGGTTGCTGGCTGGTGCCCGACTACCAAGCTGCTACTGTTTAAAATGGGACAGAGGCAAGAGAAGGAACAAATATGATAGGTGCGCTTTTTCTCCACCCTTCTAGTTCTGTTAGCCAACTTTGGTATAGAAATGTTAAGTGGAAAATTCCAGAATCAATTCATAAGCTTTAAATCACATACCACTCTGAATAGCACAATGAAACCTCCTATCATCCTACCCTATCACCTTTATCCCTTTATCCAGGATAGCCAGGCTATGTGTATGCTTAAGAGGCAATAGCCATCTTAGTTACCAAGTGAATGTTATAGTTACCACAGGGTTTCTGGTCAAGGAACTTCAGAAACTTTTAAAATCTATATTTAAAAAAAAAAAAATTTTTTTTTGATGGGCTTGGTGGTGCATACCTTTAATCCCAGTACTCGGGAGGCAGAGGCAGGTGGATCTCTTGAGTTTAAGGCCAGCCTGGTCTATAGAGTGACTCCGAGGACAGCCAGAGCTACATAGAGAAACCCTGTCTTAGGGATATATATACATACACACACACTTTAAATGTGAGTATGTGTAATTTTGCAGCTTTTTAGTGACTCTTAGTTACTGATGGTCCCGAAGCTTAAAAGAAGTAATGCTAGCATTTATACATACATATATAAATGTTTTTGTTTTTTTTTTTTAGCTGAGGATCGAACCCAGGGCCTTGCACTTGCTAGGCAAGCGCTCTCTCTACCACTGAGCTAAATCCCCAACCCTTAGTTGTAGCATGAATCTTAAAAAGTTCTTATTAATAAAATCAAACCTTAGGCCAGTTATTGGGGTGAAATGCTGGAAGATCAGAGAGACAGAACAAGCCACAGCTTCCTCACCTGGCCAATTCCTCAGGTGGTTCTGTTTCCTCAGACTGGAAGCCTCTGTGTCCTCATATCCGAATGGCTCTCAGCTGAACTGTGCTGCTAGAAGCCTGAAAGCTTAACCAGGCCAAATGCTTAACCAGCCAAAATGCTTCTAGTTTCTGGTCCTCACGCCTTATATACCTTTCTGCTTTCTACCATCACTTCCTGGGATTAAAGGCATGAGTCACCATGCCTAGTTGTTTCCAATGTGGCCTTGAACTCACAGAGATCCAGAGGGATTTCTGTCTCTGGAATGCTAGAATTAAAGGTGTGAGTGCCACCATTTTCTAGCCTTTGTATCTAGTGGCTGTTCTGTCTCTGACCCCAGATAAGTTTGTTAGGGTGCACAATATTTTGGGGAACACAATACCACCACACATAGTGTTTTATTATTAGTTGTTGTCAATATACAGAGGTCTGTACTATCTATATCATTAGATATCTACCGGGGGTCATGGTACGTATTTCCTAGGGACAAGGGTTACTACTGTGTAGACCACTCTTTGGAGAAGTTCAGTTGCAAAACTCAGTAGAAAACTAGACAGTAGGTAAAGGGAAAAGGTGACTGGAGAAAACTGGGCATGTTTTTCTGATGAGAGAGCATTTGTAGAGAAGGAAGTGTTGAAATTGTAATAGACAGTTCTGTGGTCATGGTTGATCGTAGACAGAATGAAAGGACATGTTCCCTGATAAAGAAGAAAAACAGTACTATATTTTATAAATATTGACTAGGTTTATTTATTAGGAAGATAGCAGTGACTCTTTTTTAGTATCACATACTAGCCCTAAGTTACTGGATATGGATTTATCTTTCTTATCCAAAGAGCTTTGATTATCTGAATAACTTACTTTATCTAATATGATAAAAATTGAGTACTCTTATAAATTTGTCAGCATGGTGTTATTTCCAGCTAACACTTTTGTCTTACTCTTGTTTTTCATAGGCTTTGGTGAAGCATGTTCAATCTAAAGGATATCCAAATGAACGTTTTGAACTTCTTACCAACTTCCCTCGGAGGAAGCTCTCTCATCTGGACTATGACATTACCTTACAAGAGGCGGGCCTCTGTCCTCAAGAGACTGTCTTTGTACAGGAAAGAAATTAACACCATGGCCTGACCTCTCTCAGCTTACCCCTTTTTCCCTTTTCCTGTGAGGTACCATGTCACTAAGTATGCATTTTGGCTCATAGGACTATAAAGCCAAAGCTGGGCAAGCAAGTCACCTGCCTTTCCTTTATTTCTTTCTGTCACCTGTAATTAGTCTTTTTCCTGCTAATCTCTTTCTCCTCTCTCTCTCTGATTTTCTTCTTTTTTTTTTTTTTTTTCGAGACAGGGTTTCTCTGTGTAGCTTTGCGCCTTGCCTGGAACTCGCTTTGGAGACCAGGCTGGCCTCGAACTCAGAGATCCGCCTGGCTCTGCCTCCCGAGTGCTGGGATTAAAGGCGTGAGCCACCACCGCCCGGCTCTGATTTTCTTCTTTTTCTCACTTTGTTTCTTTCTGACCAAATGGAAGTGTAAAGATAAGAATAAGATCTTTCCTGGTACTGGCAGCAGGAAATGTGTGTTTTAATAAGTGGTCTCTTGTGTGGCACCTTTTTGGGATCTAGTGATGTTAACCCTAGACTCTTTTGACAAAGAATGGCTAGAATCAGAATTAAAAACAACCTCCATTTTCGTAAGCCCCCATTTTTGGTAGAGAAAAAAAAATTCTCTTTAACATGCATTTTAATTTTCATGTAGGAAGATCTCTTGAAATATCCAGGCTTTTGTTTATGTGGGGAAAGCATCCCTTATACTATTACTCATTATATTTTTAAATTTCCCTCAAGGATTCCCATCTTCCAGTTACAAGAGTTATTTCCATGTGTGTTATTGGCAGAATGAGTGCTCAGTGTATTGTGTGTATCACAGGGTAGCTTTCAGTGTCCTAGCCTGAGACAGTTTTCTCTGTTATTACTCTATTAGTTACATTCCTCTTTTCAGTCCTAGGATGAACCTTTAATGACCATCTGGTGTCTGCTCTAGGAAGGTGCTTGCTGGTTTTGCCTGCACAGCAAACTAGTTCCTTTGGCTCCATTGTCTGAGTCTATAGTGTTCTGTAGGAAGGCAGGTGTTCAATAATCATGTAGTGCAATGGCTTATAATTGTAACTATGGTTATTGATTGTCCCGTGTGCTTAAGGCATACTTAGGTATGTCCCAGGGTGGGGTGGGTAGGGTGGGGGTGGGAGGCTGCAGCTGAGATGTTCTTTTGGTTAGAAATAGTGATTTCGGGTTTTTGTTTTTTTTTTTTTACCCCCAATTGGAATAATCTCTAAAATGCTCTGGTAACTAATTGACTTCAATTCCTCATGCTGTTTTATTTTAGAAAATATCAAAACTGAAAGTCTCTGAGAGGAAGACCTTGAAACTTGGTTCATAAGACAACAGTTAGTAAGAGGGACATTACCAGTAACCATCAGATGTGAGTCTTTTTCTGCCAACAAGTCACATTCAAATTGTATTTGGTGAAAGCTTTTTTCAGTATTATTTAGAAAAGGCCCCCTGAGTCTATATAGTACTAGCCATCAGCTTCACTATGTGCTCAGTTCTTTCCTTGAACTTTCAGATGGGGTGCTCTAGCAGGGCAGCAGTGATTTGGTGGGGAAATCAAAACTTTAAACTGGTTATAAAATCGTTTCAATAGAATGACCTATCTTGTCAATTGGAGATTTTAATTGATTCTTGTACTTGAGGAAATTGTGGTTGCTCAGAGACCTTTGGGTTCCTGTGTATTTGCAGACTGCTCTCTTGGCAGCAGGGGATTAAAAAGATAAGCTAAAGAGATGTGCTGTGTTGCTAGTATGTGATGATAGACTATGGTTGTTAATGGTTGGATTTTGAGGGACCTCCCTAAAGAATGGGTTATGTATCTCCTCAAGGAAATCATGGGAAATTCTGTTATTTTTCAGTGAGTCCTATTGAATTAATGTTCTTACATTTTTTCTAAGTCTGTGTAAGTGCTTATGTATAAGTATATAATTGTATAAATATTTATAAATATATTTATATAATTACAGTTTCATTTATACTTTGAGTCAAAGTTCTCTCTTTAGATTGGGGACTGAATAATACCACTTGGTGTTTTTCATAGTGCTTGAGGCTTAACCAACAGTTTGGATTTATAGAGCAAGCATGGTAATTCCTCAGTTGTAGCTCTGAACGTGAATAAAAACTGGCTTCTGAGGAATAGAGCTGTGTCCTTTGAAATGTATAGTAGAAGGTTTCACAAAACTACAAGTCAAGGTCAGCAGCCTAAAGCCTCCGGCCGGAGTCACAGGGTAAAAGTGAGAGTCCTCAGCTTTGCTGTGCGGTGGGCACCATCTCCACTCCCAGCACGGGCCCAGCTAAAGCCCAGACCAGTCAAGGTTTCCCCAGAGGACTCTGGTGTCCTCTTGTCCTGTTCGGCTAGGTTCTATCTAGTAACCTGTCTTGAGAACCTGAGGCAGAATGTTCAAAGTGAGAGTGCGTATGCAGTGCTTTTTTATAATGCCTGGCACTGGCAAATCCATTCGTGAGAAAGCAAATTAAAATGACTGAGCATATATGTGAGTTAAGAGACAGGGCATTGTACATGTATCAAGCTTAGGATGATGAGCTGTAGGGGATTTTACTTCATTTTGACCAGGAGTGTGGTTATCAGGGTTGGTCCATGGGAGGAAGGGTTATGGATTACACATGAGAAAAATAAATGGGAATATTGCCTTGCTCAAGTATTTAACCTACATAAGGGTTTGTCTTAGTTCTTCTGCAAGTTATTTGTCTTTCAAGGGAGAGCTTTTATTGAACAGTTAAATGAGGTCCGTGAGGTTAGTTAAACATAGTGATTCCCTGTAGGTAGTAGAAACAGCTCAGGAGTTTTTAAAGTAAGGAGGAAAGGGATAAGACAGACTTGAAGTGACATAAAGAAAGGGAACGAAAACGGGTGAGCAAAGTGAGAGCAGTGCTGTCTGGACTTGAACGGAACCGGATGAGGCAAGAGCAGGACTGGTTTTGAGTAGCTAGCGTGTGCTGTGTGTACTGTGTGTGTGTTTCCTCCTCTGTCTTCATGCATTCCCTCCACAGTATATTCTGCTCATTTGTGAATGAGGAAGAAAACTGGAATCATGCAGCTTGTTCACTGTGTCGTTAGTAGTCAGGGCAAATTAAAGTTAGAGCCCAGAGTCTGCTCTTCACCCTTGGTGGTGTGTTGTCCAACATCAGTTAGGGTCGTTTACTCTAAGGCCATCTTATTTGTGGCTTTGTAAACGAAGGGGTTTTGTTTCTTAAAGCTGGAAGGAGTAGTTGGAGGGTCAAGACTGTGGGGTTTGTGCTATCCTTATAAAATCGTAATTATGCCTTTTCCCCCTGAGACAGGGTTTCTCTGTGTAGTTTTGGAGCCTTGAACTCACAGAGATCCGCCTGCCTGTACCTCCCGAGTGCTGGGACTAAAGGCGTGTACCACCACCGCCTGGCAATTATGCCATTTTTAACTGACAATTGTCCATTGTTTTGTTTTTTTAATAATTCAGTAAGGAAAATAACTGCATCATTATTTGCCAAGAATAGATGGAAACCATAGAAAAGATTTTTTAGAGAAGAAGATAGGACTATCTAGGTTATTGAACACCCTTTTTGTTTTCTCCTGTATACAACGCTACTGTATTAGCACTCTTTTGAGTCTGTAGTCAAAAGTCAGAAATATTTTGAAAGCTAAGACTGTTTTATCTGATTATGGAGTCATCTATATACATGGATAACAGCAGGAAGATGAATGTTATCCCTTTCAGGGTTGAACTGTTATTATATTAGGAACTCAGAAGGGAGGGATAGTGTACGTTTAGTTTTCTTCTCACAGAGAAGAAAAATGGGTGGTAACAAGCTCTGTGGCTCATTCTTTGACTGCGTCTCTTGAAAATACTAGATTTGGGGCATTAAGTTTATCAGTAAGTCAAGACCTTTGCCCAAGTAATAAAGAATTTTGAACTCCAGTACTAAAAACTCTTTAATTAGCAGGAATCTCACTTGAACACTTAAGAAAAATACCAGAGGGCTCCTGAAAAATGAAGGCAAGATTTCTCTCCCTGGGTACAATACATGGTGTTTGATCCTGGGACAAAGAAGGGTGCCTGGAGGGCTCAGTGCACTTGGATAACAGCTTTGCTTCTCAGCGTCTTGGCAACTTTCTTCCTCTGATTCTCGAATTTCTTGTTTGAAAAACAGAGAATCAGACTAGATTAGTAGTTCTCTATCTTTTCAAGTCCAAGGACTTTAGACGTTTTTAATTTTTAACAATAATGGGAAAGGATAAGGTTAACTACTAATAGAATTAACCTCATGGAGGAAATGTGTACCTGGAATCATAGTCCTTACAGAAAAACTTATATCCATCCAAAAGTTTTATGAATCTGGTCTCTCCCTTTATTTTATATCATTCTCAGACTAATTAAAGTGTTAAAAGTGTACTTGTTAAAAGTGTACTTGTTAATAAGTTCCTTTCATTTTTTTTCCTGTGTCCAAGTATCTATGACCCAATCTCTTACAGACCTCACTGTGATGACAGAAATCCCTCAAAGCAGTGTACAGTAGTTACAGATCTAGTGATCTTTAAACAGCTAATTATTTTTTAAAAACTTAGTGCTGTAAGCCTATTGAGTTTTAAGAATGACTGAAATGTAATGAGTTGCAAAGCAGATGTCCCCAACACTGGAGCTGAATTTGTGTGCTTTAAGCTAAGTACTGGCTCAGCAGTGAAGTCAATTTGTTTAAGTTGTGAAATTCACACTTGGTTTGGACAGACGTGACCTTTTCAAGATTTCCATTAAGCTGATGTTTAAAAATAGTTCTTGTCCCGGGGTCTGGAGAGACGGCTCAGTGGTTAAGAGCACTGACTGCTCTTCCAGAGGCCCTGAGTTCAATTCCCAGCAACCACATGGTGGCTCACAACCATCCATAATGAGATCTGGCACCCTCTTCTGTGTACATAATAAATAAATAAATCTTTAAAAAAAAAAATAGTTCATGTCCCATAGAGTGGATCTTTGTGGTGTCACACCTTTTAGAGATCTTTCATTTACATACTTAATAGTAAATTGTGGAGTACAAATTTATAGTGATGCCTTGTGTAAAACCAAAACTTGAAAAGTACTGAGGATAGGAAGAGCCAGCCTTTCAGGGTCTCACTTTTCCAGCAGCTTAAGCCTTAAGGAGAAGACTGCTTGTAGACAGTCAGTCACTCTACCACCTGAGTTACTCCGCTGTCCTTGAACAGATTCCTAAAGGCCCTGTGGGCAGGGAACGAATATTATTGGTTTGCCTTACTTAATATTTCAGTTGTTTACTGTGAAACTTAGAATCCCTGGTTCACATTTTAGAATGGGACAGGAATGTTCTTTAGAACTCAAAATAACCAAAGACTATACCATTCTAATAGATTGATTTCTCCTGTAAATACAGTTTAGTATTTCAGTGATGAGTATTTGGATTTTAGATTCAACCTTTGTGTTAGTGCTGATAATGAGACAGCTTAGAAATAAGAGTTATGTGGTTTGTTTATTTTTAAGAACAGAGATTATTGTAGCCTTGGTTAGTTTCCTCATTAAAGAACTTGGCTACCTAGGTTATTGGATATGATGAAACCTTGAAGTGAAACAACCTTTTAATCTTTCTTCTCCATTCTCTCTCTCTCTCTCTCTCTCTCTCTCTCTCTCTCTCTCTCTCTCTCTCTCTCTCTCTCTCTCTTGTTTTGTCTTATTCAGGCTAGCCTCTTTTCTTTCTTTCTCTTTCTTTTTTTTTTTTTTTTCTTGAGACATGGTCTCTGTATGTAGTCCTGGCTATCCTGGATTAGGCTGGCCTCTTAAGTGACTATGTAGTTGAACATGACCTTGAACCTCTGGGTCCTTCTTGGATTACAGTGAGCCACCATGCCTATCTCTTCTTCATTCTTTATCTAATTTCTCAAAAAATTAGTCATGATATTTAATATGCTTGGCTGTTTTTTGAAATTCTGTTTCTAAGCTTTAATATATACGATCTCTCATTTTTGTAAACTAACACAGAAGGGTGCATTTGGAGGCAAACCTCCTTTTTACCGCTTGTCTCCTTCCTAAGGAGAATTCCCATTCAGTAAGAGGATGGCTGGCTGGGATAAACCCCAAGGCAGTTAGTTAGTTTATAGATTGTTGGTTGCCCTACTTAAATCTCACCATTCTCAAAAACATTTGTGTTTTAAAGACACGACTGCTGGACCAGTACTTAGTTTAAAGCACACTCAGTGGCCCAGGACAGCCTGGAACTCACTAGCCTACGTTGGTCTTGAGCTTTTCTGGGATTATAGGTACAAGCCACTACACCTGGCTTAACCTGATTAATTTTGACTCTGTTTTTAATATGGCCTTTCTACCATATAATCCCCAAATAGACTTGGGTTTTCCATGTGAACTAACTACTTGATTAGACATAGTGAAGAAGTTTACAAAAAATTTCCTCGTGGGGCTGGAGAGATGAGCACTTGTTCTTGCAGAAGTCCTGGGTTTGAGTCCCAGCAACACATAACAGCCCACAACTGTATAACTCCAGTTCTAGAGGCTCCAACTCTTCTGAGTCTGAGGCCACTAGGCATGCACAGGAAGCTGAGGCAGGAGGATTGCTAGTTCCATGTCAACCTGAAATTGTATACCAAAATCTTGACTCAAAAATAAAATTCTCCGCCAGGCGTTGGTGGCGCACGCCTTTAATCCCAGCACTCGGGAGGCAGAGCCAGGCGGATCTCTGTGAGTTCGAGGCCAGCCTGGACTACCAAGTGAGTCCCAGGAAAGGCACAAAGCTACACAGAGAAACCCTGTCTTGAAAAACCAAAAAAAAAAAAAAAAATAAAAATAAAATTCTCCTTGCCTTACCCTTTTTGAATATACTGGTAGTTTACTGTGACGTGTATTTGTACATTGCAATGCTCTTATAGCCCCAATTAAATATCATTATTCTTTCAAGAATTATAATCATAGCTACTATAATGCCACATACAAGTGTCTATATGAACACGAGTCTCATTGCTCTGGAGGAAAATAGTGAGATGTATAGAATTACTGGTTTATGTAGTGAGTTTATGTTTGATTTTATAAGAAGCCAGAAAATAATGGGGCCAGAGATATGGCTCAGCAGTTAAGAGTACATGCTGTCCTTGCAGAGGATCTGGGTTTATTTCTCCATACCTATATGGTGGACTGCAACCATCCATAACTTCAGTCCCAGGGGATCTGATGCCCTCTTCTGATCTCTGAGGGCACCAGGCATGCATGTGGTACACAGATATACATGCAGGCAAAACAGTCACACACACAAAATAAATAAAAATAAAAAATTTGTTTAAAGATCTGCTCACATAATTAGAGGTATGAATATACCAATGAGGTACATTGCCTAAGAACAATCACATTATAAGTCTGGGAAGTTACATCCTTGCGCTTAATTCTTTGACAGCAATCAGTAGACTTTTATTATGGAATGGTACTTCTTCTAGCAATTAAATTGCTCTAAGATTTTATATGCCTTACAAGGTGACTTGGTTTTCCAGTGGGAAGAAGAGTCAACTGGAACAAGAGGTAACGCCTAATCACCTGTCTCCACCAGAAAGGAGTCTCTAGGCTGGTGTGTATTCAGGACCTTGGGTTGGATCTCCAGCATGACCAAGAACAGCTTTTAAACTAGGACAGGGAGAGGCACTTAGTGATCACTAAAAACTGGGGACTGTTTTAAGGGAGATAAGTTCTGACCTGAAGTTGAATTTTCCCTTTCTCAGAATCCGTTATTTTTACTTTTATTCGTGGGCTCCTGTGGGACTCTTAACTAATAGGGAACCATTCACTCTTGTCCTGGTTTCTTCCCTGTGTGTTACAGTATGTGTCCCCAGGATGAATTTCAAGCTAATGACATTGGAATATTTATATTCAGTTGGATACCTTGTTTTCAGAAAATGAGTTTATGGTGTGCTTTTCTCACAGCTGCTGTTTTCTTAACAATGGAAAATATCAATAAATGCTAAGTGATATGATTCAAAATACAAATAGGCTCATGAAACTATAATCAAATACCCTTAACTGTGTTGATGTTCTGCTGCCTCCAGAGAGCCCCCTGCTTTACCAGCTAATCAGTGAAAGTAGCCAGTGGCCTCCACTTCTCGTCCATGAGTGACAAGCCTGTGGGGGAGCTGCTTGTCTTGCCCTTTGCGGACTTGGACCTTATTTTCTAGGTCTACTCCTCGAGGTCATAAAGGCTGTTTGTAGACAGGACAGCCGTGAGGTAGCCGCAAGCCTCAGATGTGGGGAGATAGTGCTGTTTGATACTGACGTGAGATGCAGGCTGGGGGGCTTCTGTCCAAGTTTGACATGAATATTGGACATAAGCTTTTCACTCTTGAGAATTATTTTTTTCCAAACAGTTTTTGTGTTGTTCTGTGGAAACTTGAGGAATGTTTGTGAGCTTTGCATGTTTGAACAATGCATTTAGAGTCCTCTGGGATGCCCAGTTCTGGCACGTCTTCACTAATTGTGTTTTAAACATGTCTCTCATGTCTTTTTCCAAACCTCACTTCTTGTCTTATCAAGAGGTAATTGAAGTCAGTTTGGGTATTTGCTTTACAAGTGGTTTTCTAGCAGTTCTTAACACAGTGTGTAGGTATTTATTTCCTGGGCTGTTTGTGTGCTCAGTTTGCCCTGGACACAGTGGTGGTCTTACTGAGATTTGAATTCTTAATAAAGAACAGGCTCTGAATTGAATCTGGAGTTCAGCTTGTTGCTGAATCCAAGAACATAGTGGACAGAGCTACTTCCTGTGGTGGGTTTCTGGCCAGTGCTCCCTAATGTGACTGTGGGGTTTCCAGGTTTCTGGGCATCGATTCCACAGTACTAGGAGATGATTCATTGTTAGAATGCTTCCCCAAATTGGAATGAAGGTTTTGAGACCACTGAAGTGTTAGTGAAGGGCCCTCCCGAATATGTGGTGATTGTAAAGGTGCTAGGGGAAGTCTGAAGTCAGAAGGCATGTGGAGGAGGCAGGAGAGCTCTAACTGCTGGGTAAAGCACACGACCCCGTGTGCTCTGAGTGTGGGGCGTGTTAGACACCTGGCTGTGATGTTTCCATGGACACACATAGGCTATAGGCAAATGAAGTCAGGATTTCTCTGTTGATGATTTCCTGGTTTGGGCTGTACCAAATTGTGAATATTCGATGTGTTGTACCCAGTTGCTTTATATTAATATTGCAACTTGAGTTCGGGTGGGGGGTGGGGCAGTGGTGGTGGGGAGGGGAATGAAGAAGTCTTTTGAAGACATCAGCTCACTGTGCTGAGAGAGGGACCAAATTCCAGGAACCCTCTGATCTAGAAATTCAACTGCTGCATTTTTTTATAAATACATGTAAATGTCCTGTTGTAATATTTGATCTTGGAAATAAAAGCAAAAACTTTTCAGTATTAGTTTTTTGTGTCATTGTTTTTGTCCAGTAACAGATACTATTCATTCATATAATTCAGATTACAAAAGTTTGACCTTAAATTCTCATGTTTGAGGCACTTAAGTTATATTTTTAAAACTTGGTTTCTCATTACTTTGAGGCAGGAGGATCAGGTGTTCAAAGCCAGCTTGGGCTACATAGCAAGTTCAAGGTTAGCCAGGGCAACATGAAACCCTCTCTCAAAAAAACAACTGGGCATGGTAGAGTATTCCTTTAGTTCCAAGCTGGTCTTCATATCAGGTTCCAGGACAGCCAGGGCTTCATAGAGAGATACTGTCTTAAAAAACCAAACCAAAAAAAATCAACCAACAAATAAAAAACTAAGACGCTTAGTTTTGATTGACAAGGGTTAGTTTGTATTTGTCAGATGCTCTTTGCCCTTGTTTTTGCTCCATTCTTAGTAATTGAGTGAACTTTTGGATTACAGTGTCAGGAAAGCATTGGGTTAGCTGTGAGCCTTGAAAGTACAATTATATATTTCACAAATTTGGGCAATGAAGTGTTGACTCTTTCACACCAATAATAATGACTAAAATCAGCTAAGGTGGGTATGTATGGTGGTGTCTGCTTGTAATGCTAGCACTTAGAGGTGGAGACATCAGTAGTCCAGGGTCATCTTTAGCTACATACCAAGTTTGAGGCCTGCCTGGGCTACATTAGATCTTACTTCAAAAAACAAACTAAAGATTCCATTTAAACAAATGAAAGGAAAATAATTACTAAATGGGCAAAAAGTCAGGAGATATGATCATGTTGTACAATAGGCATTGTGGTTTTGCCTAACTCACCAAGGGTCAGTTTGTGCTTCTCCTTTATTTGGACTGTTAGTGTCGCGAAGTGCCAGACTTGCCACCTTCCAAAACACCTGTGATCCCTGCATTTTGAAGGCTGAAACAGAGGATTGCTGTAAATTGAAGGCCAGCCTGGGCTACAGAATGAAACCTTATCTCAAAAAGGGAACAGCAGGGCATTGAAGAGATAGCTCAATGATTAAGAAAGAACAGCCAGTGCTCTTAACCAGGGGACCCCGGTTCAATTCCCAGCACCCACAAGGCAGCTCACAACTGTCTGATCACGAGTTCCAGCACCCTCACACAAACACACATGCAGGCAAAACACCAATGCACATAAAAATAAATCTTTTAAAATGTGAACAGAAAAAAAAATGTATGAAGATGGTAAAGTAACATAGTCCCTGTCCTCAAGGAATGGGTGAAACCAAAGATTTTACTAAGGTATGAAAAGGAACATGGGGCTATAGAGCTGGCTCAGCAGTTAAGAGCTCTTCCAGAGGTCCTGAGTTCAATTCCCAGCACCCACATGGTGGCTCACAGCTATCTATAAGGGGATATGATGCCCTCTTCTGGCATATAGTTGTACATGGAGATACAGCACCATAGACAATTAATAAATCTTTTTAAAAAAGATAGAAAAGGAACCAGTTGGGGGATTTTGTTTTCCCTGGAATATTGAGAGGATAGGGATTAGTATTGGTAGAGTACCATCTACCCTGTTGAAGGTTTAGTATCCAGTCTAGGAAAGGGGGGTGGGGTAGATAGCATGTTGGCGAATTCATGTTCACACTGAAGCTTGACAGCTAATCTAGGAGCAGGAGAATAAATGCAAAGACTATGGAGAGGGAACGAGAAGTTGAGGTTCTGAGAGCTGGGTTTGTGGCATTTGAGTGTAGGGGGTGGACTGGAGAGTAATGTGCAGTTGAGAGGCATTGGGAGGTAGAAAATGGAGCTTGCAGTTTGATCTGGGATGGTGGGAAAACCTCAGTTTCTGGCAGGTGGGCACCTTGCTGAATGCATCAGACATGATTGGTAAGAGCACACTTTTTCTCCAGGCGTTAACTTCCGATTATAGGCATCGCATAGGAAACTGGACAAGAATGAACCTAGAAGGAGAGGTGAGCTGGAGTTAGATCCAAGAGTGAAGGGGGTTCTTCCCTGGAGGGGAAGTCAAGAAGGGCCAAAGCCTAAGGGTCACCCTGTAAAGAACTGTCCAGGAGGTACGGTTAGGGAGGGAGGGGAGGTGCCCGTGAGGTGCCAGGGAACTGAGGAGGGATGTTCAAGAGTCAGCTACATACAATGTCGAGAAGAAAGAGACAGGTGTTCATTAGAGTCAGCCACTGAAAACCAAAGGCAGTTTCAGTGCGTTGGAAACGAAGCCTAGCTTGAGTGGGCTCAAGTTTTCAGTATTTTTATACCAAGGAAGGAAAAAACACCCACACTTCCTCTCAGGTGACTGGTGTCTCTTTCAGCCCTTGGAACTTCCTTTTTTCCATCCTTCAAAAAGACCTGCTGTGTTCTGCCAGTGGAGGAGGATTAGTCAGTCTCTCTAAAGAAGACTGGAAAACAGCTGGCCTGCTGGGCCTGTCTTCCCCCTTCCCCTTCCTTCAAATCCTGTTGTCGTAACTTCCTTTTCTGTCTCAGGGTCCCACCTCCGTACCCCTGAGAATGGAACATCTGTCTGTCCTGTTGTTTTCCAGGCCTTGCAGCCTGGTGTAGCCTTATATGGCATTAACCTGCCCATCTCAGCCCTATTCGTAATCTGATTTCAGATTGTTAGCCACCTTCTGAGGCTAACAATCTGAAAGGATGGTGAGCAACGCTGTTGCTTCCCAGAGCTGAGCTCCATGAGGAAACTGACCTCATGCTGGCCTTTGTAAACCTGTTGGTTGCAAGTATGTGCATAGTTCCTTTATTTAAAAAAAAAAAAAAAAAAAATTGAAAAGTTACATTTATTTTAGTGTGGGTGTGCAAGGCACTTGAGTAGGGGTCGGAGGACAGCTTGGAGGAATCGATTCCCTTCCTCCATGTGGGTCCCAGACATCTCTAGTCTTGAAGGCAGTACCTTTGCCCACTGGGCCTCTTGATTGTATTGTTTGTGAGATTAGTCACTGAGTTGTCACAGACTGACCTTAAGAAGCAGTGACCCAGCTGCCATTACAGGTTCCCCACTCAGCTCTGCTCTTTAAGATATAAAGCTAGTTACAGCCCCTTCCCCTATTCCACAGGCCATGCTTTATTACTCTGCATCCAAGCCAGGCAGTGATGGTACACACCTTTAATCCCATCACTTGGGAGGCAGAAGCAGATGGAGTTTGAGGCCAGCCTGGTCTACAGAGCAAGTTCCAGGACAGTCATGGGTACACAGAGAAACCATCTCAGAAAAACCAAAAATAAATATACTTCCCATACAAAATTGTCAGCCATTAAGTAAGCCTTTGAGTTAGAAACAATTATACTAAAAAGCTGAGTGATAATTGGCAATTGGCATTCCAATTATACTAATTGTCTGAATATAAGATGTTCTAACAGAAACCACATATAGAATTCCTACTGCTATGCTGAGATCCAAGAATAGAAGGAAAGATCTAAAAAGATGTGCTTTGTATCTTATTTAAAAATTTGTAAGGGAGGCATTATTTTATAACAGAAAAAATGGGGGCTTAACAACCTTTGGAGGCATCACCATCCCTGACCTCAAACTCTACTATAGAGCTATAGTAATAAAAACAGCTTGGTACTGGTATAAAAACCAACATACGGACCAATGGAATCGAATTGAAGACCCTGACATTAATCCATGCACATATGAACACCTGGTTTTTGACAAAGAAGCCAAAACTATACAATGGAAAAAAGCAAGTATCTTCAACAAATGGTGCTGGCATAACTGGATGTCAATATGTAAAAGATTACAAATAGATCCATATCTGTCACCATGCACAAAACTCAAGTCCAAGTGGATCAAAGACCTGAACATAAATCCAGTTACACTAAACTTAATAGAAAAGAAAGTAGGAAGCACTCTTGAACGCATTGGCACCGGAGACCATTTCCTAAATAAAACACCAACAGCACAGACCCTGAGCACAATTAATAAATGGGACCTCTCGAAATTGAGAAGCTTCTGCAGGGCAAAAGACACAGTCAATAAGACCAAAAGACAGCCAACAGAATGGGAAAAGATCTTCACCAACCCCACATCTGACAGAGGATTGATCTCCACAGTATATAAAGAACTCAAGAAACTAGACATCAAAATACTGAACAGTCCAATTAAAAAATGAGCTAAAGAGCTAAACAGAGAATTCACAAAACAAGAATCACAAATGACTGAAAGACATTTAAAGAAATGCTCAACATCCTTAATCATCAGAGAAATGCAAATCAAAACAACTCTGAGATACCACCTTACACCTGTCAGAATGGCTAAGATCAAAAACACCAATGACAGTCAATGTTGGAGAGGATGTGGAGCAAAGGGAACACTCCTCCACTGTTGGTGGGAATGTAAACTTGTACAACCACTGTGGAAATCAGTATGGCGGTTTCTCAGAAAATTAGGAATCGAACTACCTCAAGACCCAGCCATCCCACTCTTGGGCATATACCCAAGGAATGCTGATTCATACCATGAAGATACATGCTCAGCTATGTTCATAGCAGCACTATTTGTAATAGCCAGAACGTGGAAACAACCTAGATGACCGTCAACAGAAGAATGGATGAAAAAAATGTGGTACATATACACGATGGAGTACTACTCAGCAGAGAAAAACAATGAAAGCATGAAATTTGCAGGCAAATGGATGGAACTAGAAAAAATCATCCTGAGTGAGGTAACCCAAACCCAGAAAGACAGTCATGGTATGTACTCACTCATAAGTGGATTCTAGATATAAAATAAAGAACAATCAGACCACAACCCATAGAACCATGGAGGCTATATATATAGCATGGAGGTCCCTAGGACGACTGTGGCTTATAATAAATTTCGGTTTTACTCAATTATTGAAAAAAAATAGCCAAATGAATGGAAACACATGAACTATGAACCAAAGGCTGAGGGGCCCCCAGCTGGATCAGGCCCTCTGAATAGGTGAGACAGTTGATTGGCTTGATCAGTTTGGGAGGCAACTAGGCAGTGGGACCAAGTCCTGTGCTCATTGCATGAGTTGGCTGTTTGAAACCTGGAGCTTATGCAGGGACACTTGGCTCAGTCTGGGAGGAAGGGACTGGACCTGCCTGGACTGAGTCTACCAGGTTGATCGCAGTCCTCGGGGAAGGATTTGCCCTGGAGGAGGTGGGAATGGGAGGTAGGCTGGGGGTAAGGGGAGGGGGTGGGAGGGGGAGAACAGGGGAACCCGTGGCTGATATGTAGAACTGAATGGTATTGTAAAATAAAATAAAATAAGAGGGAAAAAAATGGGGGCTTAATAAACTGTACCGGCTAGTTTTTATAAACTTAACACATACAGAGTAACCCGGGAAGAGGGAACCTCAGTTGAAGAATTGCCTCCATCATATTGGCCTGTGATCATGTTTGTGGGGGATTTTCTTGATGACTGGGAAGATCCACTTCACTGGTGGCAGTGCCGTCTCTGGGCAGGTGGCCTTAGGTTGTATAAGAAAGCGGACTGAGCAAACCATATGTAGCAAGCCAGTGAGCAGTACCATTCCGTGGCCTCTGTTTCAGTTCCTGCCTTTAGGTTCTTGTCCTGCTTGAGTTCCTGCATTGGCTTCCCTCAGTGATGGACTGTGAGCTGAAATTAACCCCTTCCTTTTCAGTTGCTTTTAGTCAGTGTTTTATCACAGCAAACTAGAACACTACCAAGTTCACACAGCTAATCAATATTCACAGCGTGTCTAAGACTCAGGTCTTCCAGCGCCAAAGTGTCACTGTTACCTCCAGGAAGAAGCGCCTTAACATAGAGTCGGAGCTGGAGGGAAAAGACCTCAGGCATCAATGTGCGGACTGCAGAGCACAGAGTCAGGACATGGATCGCTTTTGTCAGCCTTACTTCACTGTCAGCTTGGAGCAGGCCATACCCCACTGGCCTGGGATCTCCTTATCTGCAGAATGAAGCTAACAGAGTTCTTTTGCATACTTTGGACTTGTCCAATAAATTAATTTGTGTGCTTGTTTTTTAAATTTGTATGTGTATACATATATATATATGTGTGTATGTGTGTATACACATATATGTGTGTGTGTATATATGTGTGTGTGTGTGTGCACACACACACACACACACATACATACACACACACATATGTTTAGGGTTAGGGATTTAGCTCAGTGGTAGAGCTCTTGCCTAGCAAGCACAAGGCCCTGGACTCAGTCCTCAGCTCTGGGAGGAAAAAAAAACCAAACACACACACACACGCACACACATACACACGTGTGTGTGTGTGTGTGTGTGTGTGTGTGTGTGTGTGTGTGTGTGTGTATGTATGTATGACTGTGTAAAATGCCCATGAAGAGCAGAAGAGTGAATGGATCCTCTAGAGGTTGAGTTAAAGGTGCCTGACATGGGTGCTGGGGAACTGAGCTCATGTTTTCTGGAAGAGCAGTAATCAGCCTTTACCACTGAACCATCTCTCCCGCCCAGCTTGCATGTTTTGTAAATTAGAGGGTGTTCTCTCTCTCTCTCTCTCTCTCTCTCTCTCTCTCTCTCTCTCTCTCTCTCTCTCTCTCTCTCATACACACACACACACACACACAGAGCCCTGGTTGACCTGACATTCTCCATGTAGACCAGGCTGGCCTCAGAGATCTGCCTCTTGAGTGCTGGGATCAAGGGCGTGTGGGGTCGTTCTTATAACAGCCCTAACAAGCCAGGCTTGGCACTCATCATCATTAATGGGATGAAGTACTAGTGAAAAGCAAAGCAGGGAAATATGGTCAATGTGGCAATATTAGGAAGAGAAAGAGGTGCACCGACCCCGTCCCACCCCCAAGACCCTCTTCTGCATCCCAAGGTGAGATTTAGGTTTCAGGAGAGGGAAGGAAGTGAGCGTGGCTAAGCAGTCACAGTTCTTGTTTCTGTTCCAGCCACTTCTGCAAGTGGTCGGAAAAGTTGTGAGAACTGTAGAAAATCTTTCCCAGAGACAAATTCTTCATCGAGCTGAACC
This sequence comes from Peromyscus maniculatus bairdii, assembly GCF_049852395.1. Classification (NCBI taxonomy): domain Eukaryota; kingdom Metazoa; phylum Chordata; class Mammalia; order Rodentia; family Cricetidae; genus Peromyscus; species Peromyscus maniculatus. The sequence goes on from NC_134863.1 coordinate 23,642,535, forward strand.
AGGCTGCAGGCTTTTCCTCATTCCAGCATGAGATTCTTGGGGGAAATAATGACTTCTTCGGTCCATTGTTTCAACAGTCTGACAGCCGGAGCTGGGGCACAGTGCCTCCTTACGATGTTCTCGTTCTAGCTGGGTAGCGGCCCACACCTTTAATCCCAGCACTCAGGAGGCAGAGGTAGGTGGCTCTCTGTGAGTTCAAGGCCAGCCTGGTCTACAGAGTGAGATCCAGGACAGCCAGGGCTACACAGAGGAACTGTCTTGGGGGCAAGACGGGGGGTGGGGGGGTGGGGGGGATGAGGGGGCAGGGGTGGGGAATGCTTTCATTCTTGCCAGGATGGTTATATTCAGACTGGTATCTCTATTGAATTTCCAATTTCTGGGAAGATGGGCAATTCACTTAAGCTCTAAATTATTGTCCCTTACAGTGAAATGAAAACTAAGCCATATTTAGCTTTTGAGTGATCGTCTCACTGTGTTGTCCAGGCTGGTGGTCCTTCCACCTCAGAGAGCCTCTTGTGTGCCAGAGACATACTATCATTCACACCCAGCTTAGTTTCTATTTAATGAAAATTTCTGTAGGCATGTGCACATTTACATAGATAAACATGCCTACCTAAGGCTGGGCATGATGGAGCACACCTTAATCCCAACACAGAAGAGACTGAAGCAGGAAGTTTCCCTGCTTCAAGATCACCCGGGAAACATGGAGTACCAGGGCAAGGAAGAACAAAACCCAGCTTGTATACGGTCTAAAAGACTCAGTTGGAAGTTGTTGGGAGCACAAGACCCTTGTGCTCACAGGTTAGCACTAGGGAAATCAGGAATGTTAAACATACAGAATTGTCTCTTCAACAGGCAAGACAGATAACCTGTTTTTCCACCCAAAACCCTGGGAATGGAGGTGGTTAATAGCCTGGTGTCTGTGCTATCTGTACGACCAGGCCATACCAACCTCCCACAACCAGGGCCAGGGGGGCAGCTAATAGGTTAGGTGACCTTTGTTTATCTGTATGGCCAGGGGTTCCCTCAACTGGGCCTGGAGGTTGCTAATAGCCTAGATGATCTCTACACTATCTGTATGACAGAGACCACATCAGATCTTCCCTTGGGCTCTTAAGCTGGATATATATAGCTAGAGAGATGGCTCAGTGGTTAAGAGCACTGACTGCTCTTCCAGAGGACCCAGGTTCAGTTCCCAGCACCCACATGGCAGTTCACAACTGTCTGTAACTCCAGTTCCAGGGGATCCAACACCCTCACACAGACATACATGCACATAAAAATAAATTATTAAAAAAAGATATGTATAGCCTATTTCAAGAACCCATCTTCATGGAAGAAGTGACATGAACTTTGAGAAGAGTAATTATGAAGGTAATTGAGAAGGTGATTATGCCTCCTTGTGCACACTTGTGCACAGAGGATTGTGTTACATCAGAAAACTTTTTTCCAAATTGTGCTGCACTTCAATATGCCTATTATAAACTGCTCAGCATCAGACTCTAGAAGTTTGAGCCAGCTAAGTCATGTTGAACTGGATTTCCTTCTTGCCTCACATGGATCATTATTCTGCTGACCCTGGTGTTTGTAGAGACCCCCATGGGGAGTGGTGGCATACACCCTTAATCCCAACCCTTGGGCAGCAGAAGCAGGCAGATCTATGTGAGTTTGAGGCCAGCCTAGTCTACAGAGCAAGCTCCAGGACAGCCAGAGCTATACAGTGAGACCCTGTCTCAAAACAAATCTAATTAACTATATAAATAAAATAATAAAAGACTTTAACTAGAGCTGGAGAGATGGCTCAGCAGTATCTGAATAAGTGCATCCTTATTGCACTTATTCAGTATGAATAATGTTGGTTATGATGTTGGTTTCATCAACAGAAGTAAATTCTGGGCAGAGACTGTGTGTGTTACTTTGTCTTGTACATGAATTAACTCATTAGTAAAATGATTCTTGAACTTCTATCATGCTGAGTTCAGTGTATTCACATCAGGTAAGATACAACCTTCACCCTCTAGAACAGTGGTTCTCAACTTTCCTAAGGCTGCGACCCTTCAATACCTCATGTTATGGTGACCCCCCCCAACCATAAAATTACTTTTGTTGCTGCTTCATAACTGTAATTTTGCTGCTTCTATGAATCATAATGCAAATATCTGCATTTTCTGCTGCAACCTCTGAGAAAAGGTTGTTCAACCGCAACGGGGTCGCGACCCACCCATTGAGAACCACTGCTCTAGGACCAGTTCTGTGAACTGAAACTCCCAGAAAACATTCTCCAAGGCCGTTTGAGTGATTAAAATGTCTGTGGTTGGGCCTCAGGAGGTGGTTGGAGGCGTCAAGAGCACTGGCTGGTCTTCCAGGGGGCCTGGGTTTGATTTATGGTAACCACGTGGTAGCTCATAACTCCAGTTTTGGGATCCAGTGCCCTCTAGTCTCAGCAAGTACCAGGCACACACAGACGTGTGTGCAAACAAAACTCCCATACACATTACATAATTACATTAATTTTAGAAGAGATGTGTTCCCCCCCACCCCTTTTCCAGAATTTGTGAGCTTAGCTCTATTTTCTAAAAATTCTTAAGCTAGCCACTACAACCAAAAACCAAATATAGAGCATTCTGCCTCCCGTAATTATCCCTGCTGAGTATGAGAAAGTTAATTAAGGAAAAATGTTTTACCTGTATGGTTTCTAGAAAGAAAAAAAAAAGACAATAATTCTTGGATATTAGTTGTCATCATTACGGTTAATATGCCACGGACATTTTCTAAGCTATTTGTTTTATTTTCGCTTTTGTTATATGTTGCTTTTGGGACAGGGTTCCTGCTTCTACTTCTGTCTCCTGAGGATGGCAGGGAGCTTCCCCATCCGGTGGCAGGCGGGGGCAGGTCTGGAGCTGCCATCACAGGGCAGCATACTTACTACGTTTGCTGTGACTGTGATACCAGAGGGCGGTGCCTGGTGCTTGAACACAAAAGGAAGAAGAACAGCCCTGTGCGGCCAAGTAAGGGTCGCGAAGGAAGAAAGGGTGGGCCGTGCTCAGTGTTACTCCCCCAGAGTCCAGATTCTACAAGCCAGGATGATACAGCAGGGTGGGGCAGTGGGTGTGGGGACAGGGCGCTGGTGGCGGAGCTGAGGTAGCCCGGTGACTCACTGAGACCACTGAGCTCATGCAGCCATGCCTCGTTTCCTTCCTTGGGATCACATGAAGATGAGCAGAGAGTGGGTCACGAGCACAGGGTTCGCCTGTGACAAAATGGTCCTTCCATGGCGGCCCGTGGGCAGCTGTGCGCACACACACACCCACCCACACCCACTCACACATGAATTCCCCGGGGCGACCTCTACATATACAGAACCTTCCCGAGCCTGCAAGCCTGGGAGAAAGCCGGGGCTGCAGGAGCCAGGGCCCACTTTGAACAGAGCGTCCTCCACTTTCCTGGTCTCCATCCTGACTCTTGCTTCAGACACAGGTAAGCCGAGATGAAAGCGTCCAAGGCCAGCAGGACCTAGCGGTTGAGAGCGCCTATCTTGCAATGCAGGGTCCTGGCTCTGCCACTTCACCGCTGTGGGACTCCGGGCCGTCTGGAGACTGTTAGAACAGTCTCCTAGTGAACTTCAGGCCTCTGTACCTGCCTAGAATACCTTTCCCATCCAGCGTCTCCTCTACAGTCAAGTTTCTCCGTGACAGCACTTCTTCCCGGAGGCCTTGTCTTGCAGGCAAGGGTTAAGCGGTCCTGTGTGAGCTCCTGCCCTTACCACACTTAATTCTCCCTGCTTTATGCCCGTTCCTCCTAGCTTTATAGTCCTCAAGGAAAGGAACTGTGTGTTTCCCACCATTGTCTCCATAGGTGCTGGGCAAAGACTGGGCATTTGATTAATGTCAACTGAGGAATGAAGAGACGGGTGGGAACAGGGAAACAGACACAGAATGTGTGCTCTCCGAAACAATTGCTTCTGTGCCCAGACAGTCGCTGGTGTTTGATTGGTTCACCCAGCCTCCTCTACATGATGGTGCATGCCTGAGGTCCCAGCACTTGGGAGGTGGAGGCAGAAAGCAGAAATTCAAGGCCAGCCTGGGCTACAAGAGACCCTGTCTCAAAAACAAACAAACAAACCCAAATTTGATCTTCTGATCCTGCCTGCCTCTACTCATATGAAAACGAGCCAGCCTCTTTGCTAATCTCCTGACTCACGTCTTTGGAAGGATTTCTCAGAGTGCTGTGATTTCTAAGAAAGATCATGGAGAGGAAGTGAAAGTCAGAACCCCTTCTTCAGACAGAGTGGGGCCTCCTTGTTCTCACTGCAGAGTCCGATGGGCAGGCCAGCCGGGGGTCAGTAGTGACTCAGCAAAGCTGGCATCTTCAGGGGCAGTCTCTTGGGTTAATTCTCCTGGAGGTATCCTTTTCCTCCAGTTTAACTTAAATTTTTTTAAATTTATTTTTTAATTACACTCATGATATTTATTAATTATACTCATGATATTAATTACATTTGTAATATTCATTGATTACATTCACAGCATTCATTCAATAATTATATTTATGATATTCATTAATTACATTAATTGTATTGATTTATTACATTCATGATATTATGTCCTGATACTACTGTCCATTTGTGGGTTTTTTCCATCACACAAAACAGAGATTCTGTACTTAGGAAATCTTTGTTCTCTATTTTTTTCTTCTCTGTCTTGAGATAACATCTAATCTTTCTGTCTCTATGAATTTGTATATTCTATATATTTCATGTAATACAATTCTATAGTATTTATCTTTTTTTAATGTAAAAACATTTTATGTACAACTGCAGGAGAAATAATACTCAGATAGCCTGAACATAAAAACAGGTTATAACGTAAAAGTCCAGGGTTATTTTAAACAGTAAAATATTTTCTCTGTAGAAAATAGTATAAATGAGCCGGGCGGTGGTGGCGCACGCTTTTAATCCCAGCACTCGGGAGGCAGAGCCAGGCAGATCTCTGTGAGTTCGAGGCCAGCCTGGGCTACCAAGTGAACTCCAGGAAAGACGCAAAGCTACGCAGAGAAACCCTGTCTCGGAAAACCAAAAAAAAAAAAAAAAAAAAAAAGGAAAAAAAAAGAAAAAGAAAATAGTATAAGTGATAACATTTCCCAATAAGCCCTTTTAAGCCAAATGATAGCCAAATTATACATATAAATATTGATTCGATTCTGGGGTACAGAAGAGACCTATCTTCATCTGTTCAGAGAGCTGTTTTACTTATAACTTAAAATTTTATGTTGCAAGCTGAGCATGCCAGGAGACCCATCGAGTCTACATATGTACACCCCCCAAAATAAGTCTAGATTTTCATTTTAGGCTATGACTTACCTTGAGCTTGCTCGGAATGACTTAACTGAGCATTCATATGTACATAGCATACATGTGTACTTATGTACACTATGCATAGACCCCATTTGCTCCCCTTGACTGTACACGTAATACATCTTTCTCCACTCGTTTACATCTTGGCCATGCTGATTTTGGCTTGGTACTCACCAAAACACCGGGAGCCCATCAAGCTTAGTTATAGGGTCTCTTAATTCCACTCACCCAAAAGGCCACGCTCAGGTTTGTAGATTTTCCTTTATTTGTCTAAATTGGTGTTGTTTTGTTTTTGTTTTGAGCCTAGGCTCATGTAGCCTAGCCTCAAGGCTAGCCTCCAATATACTATGTAGCCAAGGCTAGCCTTGAACTACAGATCTCTTGCTTCCAATAACAAGGAGCTGAGATAACAGATGTACACCACTATGCCTGACTTCAAGAATTATTCGTTGGTTGGTTATCTGAAGTTCAGTATTAACTGGGAGTCTTTTCTTGTGTGTTTGCTTTGGGAGTTTTGAGACGCCACAGCTGGCGTCAAACTCACTATGTGGAGGGCAGCCTTGAACTCTTAATCGTCTTGCCTCTATTTCCCAAGTCTGGGGCTATAGGTCTGTGCCACCATGCCTGGCACAGGCTCAGTAATTTTCGACCCCTTCCTGTGACTTTCCTGAGAAGAAACAGGAGAGTTTGATTTTGATAACTGGGGGTCTCGCTACACCTCACTCACAGGTGATTATGAGCAGGTGCTGAATGGCCAGTAACATATCAGTCCTTACTGGGCCCTGACAAAATCGGTCCTCTGAGAGACAGTGGGTTAATGTCGCAAGCAGAGGGCTGCCCTTAAATGGCAAGATAGTCTGAGGAGGGAAGCCTGCCTAAGTCACAAGATGATGAGGAACTCAGTACAAGGGGGAAAAAAAAACAAAGCAAACCCCAGCACGGTGGGAAGGAACGTTTTCCAGAGGCCTTGCCTCTCAATAGCTGGACGTGGGTCAGAGCCTGACAGGAGCTGGGAAGCTGAATCTGGTACATGGGCTTCCAAAGGAGGCCTCCATCGTCTTTTCTGGCTCCTCACGGCTTCCTTCCCTCCAGGTTCCTGGTGTCTCTGGGTAAGGGGCTCTTCATGCCCACCTCCCCAGCTCCCCTAAAATGTCCCTCTCCTCTAGCAAGACCCAGACATCCTTTCCCTTGGAACCCACTACTCTATTCAATGTGGAAGGGTTTGGTAAAGTCGCTCACCACACAGAACAGAATTAACTGCAGCAGGAAGGTAGATGCATGGGGGTAGGGGAACATGGACTGAGAGGCATCCCAAGCCACCAAGGACTGTGGGGACCCGCTGAGGAAAGAGCCTGCCTCCCCAGTGCTGTCCCTGAAAGCCATCTCCTTACCATAAGCTGTAGTTTGTTTGTTTGAGGTCCTTTTCTGATTTGTGTTCGGTTGTTGTTGTGGCTGCTGAGGCAGGGTTTCTCTTTGTAGTCCTGGCTGTCCTGAAACTCACTGTGTAGCCCAGGCTGGCCTCACTCTTAGGTTCTTTTTGTTTCAACCTCCTAAGTTACTGGGATTCCAGGTGTGAGCCACCTGTATCATGGATCAGGACTTTTTTTTTTTTTTAATGGCTGAATGGTCCCCTATATGCATATAAAACATATTTTGTTGATGGACATTTGGGTTATTGACATATGTCTAATTTTAGCTTTTATGAGTAGCTACTATGGTCGTTCAAGCATCAGCGCTTGTGCGGGCAAGCGTCTTCACTGCACTTTCATAAAGCAGAGGAATTACTGGTTGGTTTGGTAAGTGGGTGTTTAGGCACATGACAGTGTCACACTGTTTCCAGAGCGGATTAACCATCACGTTCTCACAGCAGTGTGGGACCCTTCCAGTTGCTCCTCACCCTCGCCCACAGTTATATCCTTTTTTTTTTTTAATTCCGAATGCTGTTTATTGAAGGAGGGAGGAATGCTGTTTATTGAAGGAGCCTTAAATACAGGCTTACAGCACAATGGGAGAACCGTGGAGGGCAGAAGTTTGCTACCGATGTTTTACAATCTTGCATCTAAGCTGTTAATGCCCACTATGCAGGATACATAGACAAGGAACTTCCCTTAAGCGTTCAGGAGGGTGAAACCCGGGAGGGAATTAGCATAGGGAGGATATCAAGGTCAAGGTCAACATGCAAGGCAACAGTTATACAAAGCGGGGGCCAGTGCCCTACAGGCCCCCCTTTTACTAATAAATGAGCTTCTGACTTAGGTTGCACGGGACGTCAGCAGGTCACCTTACCCATCTTCGAGACGTCTGCCCAGGCCGCACAGGCGCTCTGTGTTAGGTTGATGAGCATTACCCAGGCATTACCCGTCTCTGAATACTCATTATCATACAGGCTCAATCATGTGTGAGCTGCAGAGTTAACTGTTGCCAAAGATCTCAAAGTGGCGCTGGACTTGCAATCTGTGTGTTCAAATGGAAAAGACCAACAGAAGTCCTAACCCACCCATAGCCAGTAGGCTAAAGGCAACTGAGCCATTCCCTTCCTTAATGAGCCTTACTGCAAATTGGAGTCCTTGTAAGATGGTATCCCAAAGCAAATGGAACTTGAGTTTATAAATTTATAACTTTCAAAGCCAATCAAAATGTATATAACTATTGAATTAAATTTATCATGTCCAATAGAATGAAAGATTAACTGTAGTAGCTACTTTTGCTGCCAGGGTCTCCACTGTGCTAGCTGTAGTAAGCAATTATGAAATTGTAATCCCAGAAACAATAGCAGTGGTGGTCGCCTCTGCTATAACAGCAACAACAGCAGCAGCAATGTCTCTTCTTGAGTGTGTGGGCATCCACAGACATGGATACAACTCCAGGAACACGAACCGCCAAGGTCCATTTTTCTTGATCCCAGCACGACTTAATCAGGCAGCTCTGCAAAAGAACAACTAAGAACCATAAAGAAAAAAAAGGCAGGGCACAAGGAGTATAACTAATGGTCTTATAATGGCTACATTTAGGCTGATATTTTTTTTTTTTTTTTGGTTTTTTGAGACAGGGTTTCTCTGTGTAGCTTTGCGCCTTTTCCTGGAACTCACTTGGTAGCCCAGGCTGGCCACGAACTCACAGAGATCCGCCTGCCTCTGCCTCCCGAGTGCTGGGATTAAAGGTGTGCACCACCACCGCCCGGTGTAGGCTGATAATTTTTAAGATATCTTCAAAGGGGGCTAAATGAATTTCAGGAGACCAATAAATGTTGCACAGAGCCACTCCTGAAAAGTATGTATTACACCAGCTTGAAGAGGATTTTGAAAATGAAAAAAGGCTTAGCTGGCATGCAACTGTTAACAAATGGGTTATATACATTTATAAATGCTAATAAGGCTGGATGTTGTTGATGATGCACTCCCAAAGGCAGAGGCAAGCTGATCTCTGTGAATTTGAGGCCAGCTTGATCTACATAGTGAAGTCCAGGTCAGCCAGGGCTACATAGTGAGACTCTGTCTCAAACAATACAAAAACAAACAAACCTCTAACAATGGCAGGGTTATGTAGTCAGCCAGTCTGTCTCTCCCTCTCTCCCTTCCCCAGGCTAGCATTGAACTCCTGGGCTCAGGTGGTCTTCCTCCTCCTGCCTCACCTTCCCACATAGCTGGACTACAAAGATGCACAGCCACACTGGCTTGGGTCATTGAGGTCTTCCTTTTCTCCACAATGCTCTGTAATTCTTATCATACACATCTTGTACACATTATTAAATATAGCCATAGATATTTTTGTTTTTGTGCATTACAAATACATTTTAAGTGAAAAACTTGAACTTTGCATGCCTTTAATCCCAGCACTCTCGAGACAGAGGCAAGTGGATCTCTGAATTTGAGGCCAGCCTGGCCTACAGAGTGAGTTCCAAGACAGCCAGGACTGTTACATAGAGAAACCCTGTCCTGAAAAACCAAAACCAAAACCAAAACAAAAACAAAAACAAAAACAAAAACAAAAAGTCAACTTGTCAGCCGGGCGGTAGTGGCGCACGCCTTTAATCCCAGCACTCGGGAGGCAGAGGCAGGCGGATCTTTGTGAGTTCGAGGCCAGCCTGGGCTACCAACAAGTGAGTTCCAGGAAAAGGCGCAAAGCTACACCGAGAAACCCTGTCTCGAAAAAACCAAAAAAAAAAAAAAAAAAAAAAAAAAAAAAAAAAAAAAGTCAACTTGTCATTGTCTGTGTTCGGGGATAGAATACAGTATTAATATTTTATTCTATGTCCTTGCTAAACTCACCTATTAGTTGAAGTAATTCTTAATAGATTGATTAGGATTTTCTGCATATATAGCCAAATTATCTTTGAATAATGTTGTTTCCTGTTTATGCCTTTTTTTTCTTATTACACTGGACAAGCAATAAGAACTTTGATCCTAGCACTTGGGATGCAGAAGCAGATACATCTGAGTTTGAGAGCTTGGTCTACATACTGAGTTCCAGACCAGCCAAGGTTACATACTGAGACCCTGTCTCAAAACAAACAACAACATCAAATGAATACCATTGGCTAGAAGTGTGGAGAATGGGCATCTTGACAGCACCTTTACAAGTTTTATTGAATAGGAATAGTCATTGGGCTGTTGAGATGACCCAGCAGGTAAAGGTGCTTGCCACCAAGCCTCACAAAATTGAGTTCAATCCCTGGGACCCACATGATGATGGAGAGAATGGACTCTTTTTTTTTTTTTTTCAAAGATTTATTTATACAGCATGTATGACTGCAGACCGGAAGAGGGCACCAGATCTCATTACAGTTGGTTGTGAGCCACCATGTGGTTGCTGGGAATTGAACTCAGGACCTCTGGAAGAGCAGTCAGTGCTCTTAACCTCTGAGCCATCTCTCCAGCCCAAGAATGGACTCTTGAAAATTGTTCTCTGGGCTGGGTGCTGGTGGTGAACGCCTTTAATCCCTGCACTTGGGAGGCAGAGCCAGGCAGATCTCTGTGAGTCCGAGGCCAGCCTGGTCTACAGAGCAAGATCCAGGACAGCCAGGGCTACACAATGAAACCCTGTCTCAAAAACAAAAACAAAAACAAACAAACAAAAAGCTCCTCACCTGTCCTTGATGTGACCTGTTCACAGAAGCCGTCTGCATTCTGTCTTCTAGCACATTCGGTGTGACCTCTCCCATCGTTCTGGGATGCTGTCCTTTTCCCGTGTGACGGCCTGCTCACGGACCTGCTCCCGCTTCATCGGGCTGAGCCTCGGGACTGCATCCCTGTTTGCTGCTGGGGCCAACATCGCACTCCTCTTTCCTAGCTGGGATGTTACCTACCTGACGAGGGGCCTCATTGGCAAGCATGCCATGCTGGGCTCGGGACTCTGGGGAGGGGGCTTCATGGTACGTACGGGCCTTGGGTTCTGTGAGTGGGAATTCCCAAAGCCTCTTTCAGGGATGGAACCAGGAGGTGGTGGTGGTCGGGTGTTCCAACAGATTGGCATTGGGTCCGTAAGCAGCCCAAGAAATACGGGGACTTGTCATGGGTTGCTGGATCTTGGAACCAGGAAGGCTAGATGGGTGTTAGCACCTACAGAGTCAAAATGGGCTAAGTTCAACCTGGGCCCATTTCAACAGCTGTGCATGGCAGCTAGAAATGTAAATCACCCAGTCTCTTCTTCCAGATTTATTTGTGTGGGGGTATTTTGACCCTATGTGTGTGTGTGTGTGTATGTATGTGTACCATGTGGGTGCAGAAACCTTCAGAGTCCAGAAGAGGGCGTCAGATTCTCTGAAACTAGAGTAACAGAAGTTGTAAGACACCGTGTGTGTGCTGGAAACCAAACCTGGGTCCTCTGAAAGAGCAGCCAGTGCTCTTAACCACTGGGCCACCTCTCCAGCCCTACTCGGTCTCCTCTTAACACACTTCTCTGCTCTCCAGGTTCTCGTGGCAGCGACCCTCATCTCCGTGACGGGCTACTTCAGTAAGAGCGCCCCCTGTCTGCGTGTAAGCACCAGTGCCCACCTTTAACACGACTCTCACACTCTCTACCCTAGAGGCAGAGGGCTCAAGGGGCAATTTGAGCTTTCGGGCTTGAAGTCAGTCCCTAACTCCGCCCTTTAACGACCCCAAACTCTTGGCAGTGGCTTAGTTTTCCGGGCTCATCTGTAGGAAGGGTTAGGGCCAAGGATGAAGTGGCTAATGAACCTCAGATATCCACATAAGTGTGATAAGCTGTCATTTTCTCTGATCCTGAGTAATAGGAATAGGATTTAAGTATTCAGTGATCATATATCATTGACAGAAAATGTCCTGGCTATTTTTTTTTTATGTATTTACTTAGTTATTTTGGGGTTTTCTTTTTTTTTTTTTCTTATTTGGTTTCATGTGTTTATGCTGTTTTGGCTGCTGTGTGTGTTTGTATGTTTGTGTGCCGTGTGTGTACTTGGTGTCTGTGGAGGCCAGAAGAGGGTGTCAGCGCACTGGAACTGGAGTTGCTTTTGGTTGTGCACTGTCATGTGGGTGTTGTGAACATAACTCGGATCCTCTGAAGAGCATCCTTTCTCCAACTCCCATTTGGGTTTTCTTGAGACAGGATTTCACTATGTAGTTTGGAGTTAGCTTTGAACTCGTAATCCTCCTGCCTCATCTCCCCAGTGCTGGGATCATAGGTGTGAAGCACTCTGCTGGTGCTTGGTTAGTTTAATATTTTCTTAGAGGGCTGGGGTGCAGCTCAGTGACAGAGCATTTGCCCACCATGCATGAGGTACTGGAGTGAATTCTCAGCACTGAAACAACCGACCAAGGAACAAAACAAACCACGTACATGTACATGTACCCATACACACACACACACACACACACACACACACACACACACACACACACACACACACAGACTTTTTTCTCCCCATTAGAAATAAGCCAACTACCAGTTCATAATCTGATTCTTCTACTCTATAGATAATGACAAGACCAGAGTCAAATTGCTCTTCATTACAGCTGCATCGGTATAGATTTTCAAATAACCTCCAGCTGAGTGTGGTGACTCACCCCTTTTAACACCAATTTTTGGGAGGTGGAGATGGGAGGATCAGGAGTTCAAGGTCATCAGTAGTCTAGCAAGGAGATATCAACCTGCTAGAAGGTCCAAAGACCCTGTGCAGTGAGGTGATGCAGATTCATGTGTCTGCCTGTCTTTCTGGCCTTTCTCAACAGTTTCCTCTTAGGCACCTCATCAGCCACCCTTGGAACATGTTTTAAAGGGATGTGTCACCCCGCACCCCTTCCCCCATGTAGGGTGGGAGAATGCCTGGCCACCAGAGAAGTTAGAGTGGGCCATGCCACCCCACCAGCCCCCTGACCACAGCTCCGTGTGAGCTCTGTCCCCTGCCTCCTCTACAGTTGCTCATCGCCCTGTTGTCAAGTGGCCTGGCTCTTCTTGGGGCTTTGGTTTGCTTTGTCACTTCTGGAGTAGCCTTGAAAGATGGTCCCTTTTGCATGTTCGATGTCTCATCCTTCAATCAGACACAAGCTTGGAAATTTGGTTATCCCTTCAAAGACCTGCCCAACAGGTAATGATCACCCTCAAAAGCACAGTGCCCTGACCTGGGCCAGGGGAGCCCCAGTCCTGTGTTTTCTATTGGAGTTCCTTAATTGGGTATTTTTGTTTATTCCCCTATCCCTGACCCCCTTATTCTTGGGCCTAGGAATTATTTGTATGACCGCTCACTCTGGACCTCCGTCTGCCTGGAGCCCTCTAAGGCTGTGGTTTGGCACGTGGCCTTCTTTTCCACCCTCCTGTGTATCAGCCTCCTCCAGCTTCTCCTGGTGGCCATCCATCTCATCAATAGCATCCTCGGCTTGTTCTGCAGCTTCTGTGAGAAATGCTAGGTAAGGGATGTCCTTTCAGGAACCAGTGTTCTCACTACATGCTTCCTCCAACCTTTTCTGCAAGAATGGGGTGTAACTCCCTTCGAGGCCTTCCTATAGGCCGCCAGCACTTTCTTGCACGTAGGGGGAATGATACAATAAAATGAAAATTATGCTGTGTACTTTGAAGATGACACCGTAACAGAAAGAGCAACGAGGTCATTGCTAGTGTATAGGGGGAAACTTTCAACTCGTAAAATGATTTCATTTCAGCCTCTTGACAACCCCATAAAGGTTGGCCCCATACTAAGATAGAGAAGCTGAGACTCTCAGACACACAACTATGTGACCCCCTGATGAACCCTGATAATGGGTTTCTCCACTGATGCAGTAAGCCAGATCCACTGAATTGAAAAAGTAAAAGAACAGGTTTATTTGAGCAAAGCAACTCCAGGGTGAGTTCTCCAGTCCCCAGAGATCGAGGCCGGAGAAGTCATGCACCTGAACTGAAGCAGGGAGCTTATATAGCCTGTAGGTGAGGGGTGATGACGTGTCTGCCACAAGCTGGGTTTGTGTTCAAGTGTGGTCAAAAGCTGAGCACTTTAGGTGGGGACTTGGGCTGCTGGCAACTTCATTGGAGGAGTTGTCACAGCTGCCAAGAATGCAGAACTGGACTTTTTGGTGCTTTTTCTTTATTGGAGATTCTCTGAGAGGGTGGGGTCTGGAGAGAAGGAGATGGGGCTTCTCAGACCATGCAGGAGCAAGCTGGAGGTTCCAAGCAAACACCCTCAAATTCTAAATTCAAGTTTACCACTGTAATAGACAGAATTGCGTTTCCTCAGAATCATAGATGGGAACCCTTATCACCAATGTGACTGTATTGGAGACAGGGCCTTACATGGTAATCAAGGATACATGAGGTCATAAAGGTGAGGTCCTGATCCAGTAGGATTGACATCCTTGCAGGAAGGGCAAGAGACTGGGCATGGTGGAGTCAGGAGGATCATCGGTTCTAGACCAGCCTAGGCTACATATTGAGACCCTGTCTCAAACAAACAAAGTAGACTCAGGAGGATGAGGTAGGAGGATGGGGAGTTCTGGGCAAATTAGAGAGACCCTGTCTCAAAATAATAGGGCCAAGGATGTAACTTACTGTTACAACAGAAGCAGAGTTCTGGGCTCAGTCTCCAATACTGGAAGAGGGAGGGAGGGACGGAGGAAGGGAGGGACGGACGGATGGACGGAAGTACTCCATAAAAGAAAGTTACAGATCACCATGCTTATTAAGCCAATGAAGACTATTAAGAGTATACTGGTCTTTTATTAGCTGCTGATTAAGAGCAGGCAAGTGCCTCAGAAAAACTCTTGGTAGGGAAGCGAGGATCGGGTCCTTAAAGTCTGAAGGCTGCAATCACATCCCACCAGATGCAGGTGGACTCTTTTCCAGACCGGAGGGAGGAAGCCTTTGACTGTAAAACATCACACAGGTGTCAGTTCTTAGAGAAATGGTTCCATTGCATCTGTCCCCCTTCTAGCAGGGAAGAAGGAACCTTTGACCTATGAAACGCCCTGGACCATCCTTTATCAGAAGGAAGGAGAATCCTTTGTTTACATGCAAGATGAGACTCCAGAGAGGAGATGTGGGCTCAGGGTAAGCTGACCTTTCCTAAGCCGTTTCAAATGAGGGACCACTGAAGGTGACTCACTGGATGAAGATGCCTGCTGCTAAACCTGAAGACCTGACCTTTAATCCCCAGAACCCATGTGGTAGAAGAACAGACTCCTGTAAATTGCCCTTTGACCTCTACACACACACACACACACACACACACACACACACACACACACACACACACACTGTGGCACATACACAACTCCTACCCCAGACACAAATAAATAAATGTAATTTTTAATTTAAAATCTGTTTTATTTTATTTGTGTACATGGATATTTGGCCTGTATGTGTGTTTGTGTCCTTGCATGCATCTGCAGAGGCCAGACGAGGGTGTGAGATTCTTTGAAATTGGACTTACAGATGGTGTGAGCTACCACGAGGGTGCTGGAAATTGAAACCTGAGTCCTCTGGAAGAGCAGGTTGTGTTCTTAATCCCTGAGCCATCTTTCAGCCGCTAGCCTCATTTTTTTTTTTTTTTAAAGGATGAGAAGGAGAAGGAGGATGGTGTGGGGGTGGGAGTAGGGGCCTAGCTCTCCCTTGTTACATGAGAACAAAGAAAAGGCCACATAAGGACTGAGCAACCATCTGCTGGGCGGTGGTGGTACATCCCTTTAATACCAGCACTAGGGAGGCAGAGGCAGGTAGATCTCTGAGTCTGAGGCCAGCCTGGGCTACAGAGTGAGTTCCAGGATAGACTCCAGTGCTGCATAGAAAAACCCTGTCTCAAAAAAAAAAAAAAAAAAAAAAAAAAAAAGTCAGCCACCTGCAATCTGAAGAGACAAGCCTCCATAGAAATGGAATCTGCTGTTACCTTGATCTTCAATTTCTAGCTTACTAAAATGTCATAAAATATGGATATGGCGGTTCATGCTTATAAGACCAGCACTCAGGAACCTGAGGCAGGAGAATCATGCACTCAAGGCCAGTCTTGGCTAAATAGAGAGTACTTGTCTCAACTGGCAACAACCACAGAATTCTGTTGACTAGTCCACCCAGACTGAGGAAATCTGCTGGAGCAGCCCTAGCAGACCAACAGACCAGGGGTCTTTGCAGTAGTATACAGAAGAGTTCAATAAGTAGCGTATTCTGGGTACCCACTGCATGCCTGCACGGATGCACATGCTGTCAACCCAATCCACAGGTGCCCAAGACCAACTCTTTGCCCTTGGTCCCTGCCCTGCCCTTAGACTGATGGTCCATTTGTCATATGACATCATATGTAAGAACTAAGCTAGCACTGAATACAGGTGCCAGATTGCTCAGAGGAACAGTAAGCTCCAGAGAAAGCCTAAGGAAGGCTTTGGTTGCTTCTGAGCTGATGGTATTTGTGAGAGTTAGTCCAGCAAAGAGGGGTGAGGGGTGTCTTAGTTATTCTCTACTGTTGTGAAGACACACCATGACCAAGGCAATTAATTCATAAAGTAATAGTTTACTGAGGCTTACGGTTACACAGAGTGAGTCCGTGATCACCATGGCAGAGAGCATGGCAGCAGGCAGGCAGGCATGGTGCTGGAGCAGTAGCTGAGAGTTTTGTATCTTATCTAAAAGTCTGGAGGCGGAGAGAAAGAGACCAGGCCTGGCATGAGCTTTTGAAACCTCAGAGCCCACCTCCCGTACCACGCCTCCTCCTAATCCTTCCTAAACAGTTCTCCAACTTCAGACCAAACATTCAAATATACGAGTCTATGGGAACTGTTCTCATTCAAACCACCACGGTGTCAGGTTTCAAGCTTGTCTATGGGGGCAAGGCTCATGCCAGGGAAAGGGCTGCTGATGGTTTTTTGTTTTTTTGTGTGGTTGTTTTTTTTTTTTTTTTTTTGAGTGCCGAATGCTGTTTATTGAAGGAGGGAGGAGGTCTTAAATACAATGGGAGAACCCCGAGGGCAGAAGTTCACTACCCATGTTTTACAATCTTGCATCTAAGCTGTTAACTGTTGAGCCAAGGGACTCATCAAGAGGCTGTGAGCTCTGAGCTGGTGTGGGCTGTGTGCCCTGCTGGTGGTCTTTCTCCACAGACCTCAGCATGCTGGCCAGTGCCAGGAGGAAGGCATAACCAGCCAGTCAGATCATGAAGAATCTTACCCACAGGCAAAGTAGTTTGAATGCTAGAGGACAGCCATAGGAGCCGCTGAAAGATGTCATAGGGACTTAGGAAAGCCACTCTGAGGCATTCCAAAGGATGGTCAGGGAAAGTGGGGTTTGGGAGTTAGAACCAGGGACACCATTCTAGGCTCCCTGAATAAGGTTTTTGTCTCTTGTTTTGAGATAAGAGTTTCATGCAGCTCAAGCTGGCCTCACACTTACCATGTAGCTGGGGATGGTCTTGTACTCCTCCTGATCCTTCTGCCTCCACCTCCCAAATGTGCCACTATGTCTAACTGAAGAAGGAACGTTCTGAACCAAAATCTGAATAGTAAAATTAGTCTCCGCTGGAACTTGTAACAGGGTATTTCCCCAGCAACTACCCCTCTGAATGTCATAGAAGACATTTTGGAACACCCCCCCCCCCAGACAGGGTTTCTCTGTAGCTTTGGAGCCTGTCCTGGAACTTGCTCTGTAGACCAGGCTGGCCTCAAACTCACAGAGATCTGCCTGCCTCTGTCTCCCGAGTGCTGGGATTAAAGGCATGTGCCACCACCGCCTGGCCATTTTGCAACTTTTAAATAAAACCATCAGGTTGAAGGTTACACAAGGAGCTTGGATGGACACCAGGGGAGAGTCTTTCTCTTAGTTTTAAAAGTGTGTGTGTGGAACTTACTTGGTAGTCCAGGCTGGCCTCGAACTCACAGAGATCCGCCTGGCTCTGCCTCCCGAGTGCTGGCATTAAAGCTACACAGAGAAACCCTGTCTCAAAAAACCAAAAAAATAAATAAATAAATAAAATAAATAAGTAAATAAAAATATAAAAAATAAAATTGTGTGTCTGTCTGTCTGTCTGTCTGTATATGTAGGTATGTATGCATGAGTGCAGGTGACCTCAGAGGCCAGAGCATTGGATCCCCTCTAGAGCTGGAGTTAGAGGCAATTATAAGCTGCCGGATTTGAATCGTGTGAACCCAACTCAGGTCCTCTGAGAGAATAGTAAGTGCTCTTAACTACCAGGCCATCTCTTTAGCCTTCTTAGTTTTTGAAGAACAAAGAGGTCAAGATCTATAGCCTTTAAGACAGGATCCAGGGTTGGTGCTTGTAATCCTGAAGCAGCCTAAACCTGCTCCTTCCTGATTTGTGTGTCAGAGCAGGTGTGGATTCGATGCAGCAAAACGACCCAGGCTGCGATTAGGATTTGGAGCTGTGCTCTGCAAACTTTTTGTTTAAGGGGCAGATGACATTTTAGGTGTTGAGGGTCATGTAGTCCTTGTGCTCATTTCTGCCTATTCAGAAATATGAAAGCAGCCAGGAATGAGTATGTTGTGTTCCAGTGATTTTATACAAAGAAGAAGTTTTGGAAATTTTTAATGAAAGTTTCAGTAAAGCTTTCAATTTCTGAGCCAGGCAGTGGTGGCGCACGAATTTAATCCCAGCACTGGGGAGGCAGAGCCAGGCGGATCTCTGTGAGTTCGAGGCCAGCCTGGGCTACAAAGTGAGTTCCAGGAAAGGCGCAAAGCTACACAGAGAAACCCTGTCTTGAAAAACAAACAAACAAAAACAACAAAAGCACTTTCAATTTCTGTAATCCTCACTTGTCACAAATACCATTTCTTCTTTCTGTTTTGTTTTGAAGTGGTCTCACTATTGGTCCTGGCTGGCCTCCTGACACTGGAATTATAGGAGTGTACTACCACACCATGGTTTGCTTTTTGTTTTTCTTTTGACTTTACAGTTATTACAAAAATATAAAATTGGGCTCGTTATGATGCCTGTAATCCCAGCACCCTGGAGGCCAGGGTAGAACTGTAGGCTATCCCTATCAAAACCTTGCCTCGACTGATGGGAAGGCCCTGTTGCTGGAGACAACCCTGACTGAACATGGAGAGCTCAAGCTGGTGCCTAACTAGAGACTCCAGCCTTACTCACTAGCCTCTGGCGCTGGGAGGGTTCTGAGTGCTACCTGTGCCTACAATAGTGACCTGCCTGGAAGAGATGGCGGACAACAGTGGCCCAAACGTCGTGAGGGTAACCAACCACTCGCTGATTGGTTTTAAGGCTTATCCCATGAGCCGGAACCCATGTCTGATACTACTAGGATAGTCAAGAACTTGAAACTGAGCCGCCGGCGGTGGCGGCGGCGGCGGCGGCGGCGGCGCAAGCCTTTAATCCCAGTACTCCGGTACTTGGGAGGCAGAGGCAGGCCGATCTCTGTGAGTTCAAGGCCATCCTGGTCTACAAAGCGAGTTCCAGGATTGGCTCCAAAGGCTGCACAGAGAAACCTTGTCTCGAAAAACAAAACGGAAAAATAAATTAAAAAAAAAAAAAAGAACTTGAAACTGGATAGGCCATGGGTCTAGGGGAAAACCAAATCCTATTGTTCTGCTAAAGGAACATTGAGATAAAATAACCCCTAGTGATGTTCTGTTATACCCATATATCAGTGTCTTGCTCAACCACCATCTGAAAAGCTTCTTCTTGTAGTAGATGGGAACTAACACAGAGACCCACAATTGGACAGTGTGCAGAGTGAATCTTTAAAGACTCAGTGTTCAGGGATCTCTTCTGATGAGGAGATGGAAAGACTGTAGACCCAGAGGTGATAGGTGATGCCAAGGAAACTGTCTTCCAGACACAACACGACTGAGACACATAGGAACTCACAGAGACTGTGGCAGCATGCATGAGACCTGCACAGGTTCAAGCCAGACAGGGTCCCAGAACTGAACGGTAAAAAACGAACACAAGCTCCTACCCTTAACCAAGAAGCTATCTGCGACTGATACCCTCTGGCGGAGAAAAATTAGTTTCCTCCAGTGAGACTCACTGGGAATATTAACAAACATTTTTTTTTATAATTTTTTTATTTATTCATTATGTATACAGTATTCTGCTTGCATGTGTCCCTGCAGGCCAGAAGAGGGTACCAGATCTCATTACAAGTGGTTGTGAGCCACCATGTGGTTGCTGGGAATTGAACTCAGGACCTCTGGAAGAGCAGTCAGTGCTCTTAACCACTGAGCCATCTCTCCAGCCCCCCTCACTGGGAATATTAAACACACTGCAGGGTAGACTCCATGCCCAGGAATAGTTGGTCATCACAAAATGCATGTTTCATGCCCGAAGGAAACTCCAGTTCCCCAAACTCCAAAAGTTGGTCCAAATATCCAGAAACAAGCTTAACATGGACTACAGGAGGATTTCTGGAAGTTAGATAAAAGCCAGCTTTCCTAAGGAACTTGTGAAACTGGTTCCTCGGCCAGAAGAAGTCACTCCCCTTATCTCTAGCAGAAGGGGCATATGGTTCCCTGTGGGGCCTATCATCATATCAAAACCCACACAGCCTGCAGGCTCCCTCAGCATCACAAGTACCTGTTACACATTTCAAAGTCCACGCTGGCATCCTAGCCCTTCTCCCTTCCTCCCCTTCCCTAGATCCCCTCCATCTCATGGGCTTCCCTGCCCCAGCTACTCCTTCTCCTTATAACCCTGCTATTCCTACTGCTGTGTCTCTGCGCTCCTGCTTCTCCCACCACAGTTCTCTATCCCTGTCCCCTGATGATCTGCCCCCTCTCAGGTAACCTTGTCATGCTCGTCTGCTGACTGTCTCCTTTCTCCCCCTGCTCTAGACTCTTTCTGATGTCTCTGGCTGTTCTCTTATCTACAGTAGAAACCTTAACCGTATCACGGAGCACCCATACCATCACTTTACACAGAAGTCAATGGCATTTGGGCATACTTTCTGCTTCCTTTTGCTTTGTTTGGGGTATAGCTTATCAACCTACACTTCCTCTAGAACAGGCTGGCCACAGACTCCTAGATCCGCCTGCCTCTGCCTCCAGAATGCTGAAATTAAAGGCGTGCGCCACCACATTCGGCTTTTTTTTTTTTTTTTTTTGAAGAGAAAGGGCCTTGAGTTGGGGGTGAGGTGGGAAGTGTATTCAAGACAGACAGTAAAGAAACTGCTAACATGACGTGATTAAGGTCTTTATTATAGATATGAGAGAACAGCCAGAAGCATTTGAAAGAGTCAGAAGGACGTGGACTGAACATGGCCAGGAGACTGGATGTGGCCAGAGCTATCTGTGAGGGAGCCTGGTGGCCAACATACACTTTGATATGCTGATAAGAGCCTGGGAAGACATGTCCTTTCTGCAAGAGGTAAGGGAACCGGTTTCACAAGTTCCTGAGGAATGGCTTATATCTCACAGCCAGAATTCCTATAGTCCAGCTTGAGCTTCTGGATATTTGGGCTGCCCTTTGGAGTTTAGAAAATTAGAGTTTCCTTTAGATCTCACAGGGAGGTAGGCAGGACCTAGTGGAATTGGCATAGGGGGAAAGCATGATAAGAATATAGTGTATAAAAGATTCAATTAAAATTTAAAAAAAAAAAAAAAGAAAAAAGAAACTTGGGTTGGGGATTTAGCTCTGTGGTAGAGCGCTAACCTAGCAAGCGCAAGGCCCTGGGTTTGGTCCTCAGCTCTGGAAAAAAAAAAAAAACACACACACACACAAAAAAAAAAAACCTTGCCTCAGAAAATAAAACAAAAATTATATATATATTCTACTTATGTCTCCTTTTAACTCACAAGTTGTCCAAAACCAGAAGGGACAGTGAGCATGGATGTGACTCGGTAGAGTTCTAGCTCCAGATCCCCGTTATCGCTAACCTGGGGAAGTCGAGGTCGGAGTTCAGGGGCGCCTTCGGCTACTAGCGAATTCGAGGCCACTCTGAGCTACATGCACCCTGTCTCAGAAAAAGAAAAAAACAGGAACAGAGGAAACAAAAGGAAGTTAGGCTGGGTTTGCTCCGGCGGCTGGCTGGCTGCAAGACGGTGGTAGATGCTCTTAGACGCAGCCAGTGCGCAGGCGCGGAGAGGGGGCGGGGCTATGGCACGTCACGTGAGCGCCCTGTTGCTCTGGAGACGCGCTTCGGGACCTGGGGGCGCCGCAGCAACCGCCCGGGGCCTAGCTCTAGAGATCCTCTGTGTTCAGACGCCGGATTATGGCCGCGTCCACCCGCGGCCCGTCCTTATCGGTCGGCGGCACCGAGGGCTTGTTCGATGCCGACAGGAACTCGGGGGAGCCCGAGAACACCTATATTCTGAGGCCCATTTTTCAGCAAAGGCGCGTAGCGGACGGGGCACGGCGGGCGGGCGATGTCGGTCAGCAGTGGGGCTCCGGTCATCCAGCGTCGCCTAGGAGACGCGGAGAGGGGCGGGGCTGGGGCGGGCTTTGGCGAGCGCCGCTGCGGATTGGCAGGTCTTCCCGGGAGCCCTAGATTAGCGCGTAGGAGAGGTTGACCTCTCCGGGGCGTTAGTGGGTGCGCACCGGGGACAGGAAAAATAGAGGCTGGGAGCAATCAACTTGGAGGCGGTGCTCCGAGAGTTACCGCGTGCTCACCTGTCCCGGGATACAGTTTACTTCTGGCGCGCGACTTGTGCAGAGTCTATCCAGAGCCCCTCCCATATAGCATCGACCGCCACCCCAATTGGTTGCTAGAAGAGGGCGGTCAGTTAAGCCTGTAGGATCCATCACTAACTTCATCTTACAAAAGAAAAAGGGTTGTGTGTAGGGTGCACGTATGCCTTTACGAGCTACGCCATCTCACTGGGCCCAAGAGAGGATTTTTTTTTTTTTAAATTCTCGAGGGGAGCGGTTGTAGATTGATGGGGTGCTGTAGAGATAGTTCTGTCTGTCATGTGCTTGCTCTGAAAGCATAAAGTTCTGCGTTCAGTTCCTGTACCCATTAAAGAGCATGGCATATTGTGATCCCAGTGGTGGAAATTTGATCTCAGTATTGGAGAAACGGACTCTGAGACCCTGCCTCAGAAACCAAGGTGAAGGGCTGGAGATACGTCTCAGTGGTTTAGAGCACTGGCTACTCCAGAGGGCTGGGACTGGTGTTCAGTTCCCAGCACCCACATGGCAGCTTTCAACTACCTGTAACTATGGTTCCAGAGGATCAGATGCTATCTTCTGGCCTCTACAGACATACATGCAAACAAAACACCATAAACATAAAATATAAATAAATCTTTTTTTTTTTTTAAAGGTAGAGAGGGTTGGGTATTTAGCTCAGTGGTAGAACGCTTGCCTAGCAAGCGCAAGGCCCTGGGTTCGGTCCTCAGCTCCAGGGTGGGTGGTAGAGCTAGTCCTACTATATGTGTTAGCAACTTCATGCAGCAGTTTCTCATGGATATATAAAAACATATGTTCTGGAGCCGGGCGTGGTGGCGCACGCCTTTAATCCCAGCACTCGGGAGGCAGAGGCAGGCGGATCTTTGTGAGTTCGAGGCCAGCCTGGGCTACCAAGTGAGCTCCAGGAAAGGCGCAAAGCTACACAGAGAAACCCTGTCTCGAAAAAACAAAAAAAAACAAAAAAAACAAAAAAAATACATATGTTCTGTTACCTCAGTAAGTGTTCTAAATGTATAGAATGGCACTGAGCTGTGTTTCTCTTGTGAACAGTGCAGACTGGGGTTAGTAACATATGTACCAGCGATCCTGTGAGTTCACATGAGACTTGTCTGAAGAGAGGCTTAGTGATTTAGGAAAGATGGAGAGAGCGTAAGCAGGGGCTGGCTAGCGGTTAACAGCGTTTGCCGCTCCTGCACAGCGCCAGATTTGGTTCCCAGCACCCACGTGACAGCACACTACTGTCCACCCATCCATCCACACAGGCCTAAAAATAAATCAAATCATAAAACAGGAGCGGAAAAAAAGCTTAAGCAGGCCAGTGAGATGGCTCAGTGGTAAAGGCACTTAACTTCAAACTGATGACCTGAGTTCAGGCCTGGAGACCTAGGTAGTGAAGGGAAAGAGCCGATTCCCACACATAGGCCATGACACAAAATAAATGTGAGGCAGAAAGCAGGGCTGAAGGAAAGAGGGAAACGACAGTATTGGGCGGGGGCAGCGCTAAGGGACTGAAAACGGAGCCACAGGCATGCAAGGCAAGTCTGCTACCACTGAGCTACATCCCCAGACCCTAGATACAGTACTTTGTTTATTTCTTTATTTTTTGGTTTTTCAAGACAGGGCTTCCCTGTGTAACCCTGGCTGTCCTGGATCTCGCTCTGTAGACCAAGCTGGCCTCGAACTCAGAGATCTGCCTGCCTCTGCCTCCTGAGTGCTGGGATTAAAGGTGTGCACCACGTCCCAGCTACGTACAGTATTTTAAGGTTACTGATGAGAAAAAGGCTGATGTGTGAAGGCACGTTGGGGTTCTGAGCTGACATTTAGATATTCTCAAATTGTTTGACTTAGGTTTAGGCCCTCTGTGGTTAAAGACTGCATCCATGCCGTGCTCAAGGAGGAACTGGCAAACGCTGAATATTCTCCAGAGGAAATGCCTCATCTCACAAAACATCTGTCAGAACTCATTAAAGATAAACTGAAAGGTAACATGGGCTCTAGCTGGAAATGATGTTCCCTTCAAACACCCAGTTCTACTCATTTGCCCCCCCCCCTTTTTTTTTTGAGACAGTTTCTCTGTGTATCCATGGCTGTCCTGGAAGTCACTCTGTAGCCCAGGCTGGCCTTGAACTCAGAGATCTGCCCCCTGAATGCTGGGATTAAAGGCATGGGCCACCACTGCCCACCTGGCACCCTGCCCCATCTTTGAAAGGTAGACTACTGAATCTATTATGAAAAGAAATTTGAACATGAATTATGCATTCTATTAATGACAAAATTTTTTTCAGTGTCTAGAATTCTCTAATTATTTGGTGACTTTTACTCAGGTGGGATTTTGCAGACTGTAGGAAAGAGGAAAGATTTGAATGAAAGCATCATAGGGAACCAATGCCCAAGAAACCCAGATAATCAGAAAGGCCTCCTTTCCCTCGTAATTACTGCTTGCTTTTCCCCACCAGCCTATAGACTGTTAGTCTGGCATTGGGTCCCCTCCCAGGCTGTCCCAGGCCCACTATAGATTGTCAGCCTGGCATTGGGTCCCCTCCCAGGCTGTCCCAGGCCCACTATAGATTGTCAGTCTGGCATTGGGTCCCCTCCCAGGCTGTCCCAGGCCCACTATAGATTGTCAGTCTGCAATTGGGTCCCCTCCCAGGCTGTCCCAGGCCACTTCTTGCTGAATCCTTAACTGCTTTTCTTATTCAGTCAAACATATGAATAATACAGTTTGTGCTTTTGTCTCATGCTAACAAACACCTTTTGAGACAGGGTCTCACTGTGTAGCTTTGCTGTCCTGGAACTCACTCTGTAGCCCAGGCTGGCCTGGAATTCATAGAGATTCACCTGCCTCTGCCCCCTGAGTGCTGGGAGTAAAGGCATGTGTCATCATGCCATATTTTTAATGTTACACCATCAGGAAAGTGACTTCCTTCTATCTGTGCCGTCCCCTTTGGTGCTGCTGGGGTGGAGCTCAAGGTCTCCTGCGTACCAGGCGAGAGTTGTATTGTGGAGCCACAGTACAAACCCAGCGCTCACCTCCTTATCTTTTCCTGTCTTCATTTTATTTGGTAACATGTCACCATTTTTATTCCGTTGAGGCCACTCTGTAAGAGTGGAGGATTTGTTCTCAAAACAGTATTCCATTTTCATCCAATACATGAAAATGGCAGCCGGGCGGTGGTGGCGCACGCCTTTAATCCCAGCACTGGGAGGCAGAGCCAGGCAGGTCTCTTGAGTTCAAGGCCAGCCTGGTCTACAGAGCGAGATCCAGGACAGGCTCCAAAACTACACAGAGAAACCCTGTCTCGAAAAACAAAACAAAACAAAAAAAATAAATAAAAAATAAAAAAATTCACTGTATCTTTAGTATTGCAATACTTACATGATAAATATAAAGCTACATTTCTTCTGGAGTGTATACACTTAATGGAAAACAAGAGGCATTATTAGCAACAGCAGGTTAAAGAAAGTACACGTGTTATAGAAATAAACACTGGGGTACAGTGTTGATGACACAGTTAATGAATATCAATTGACGTTTATTTTAAGGGACTCAGTTCACTACCAAAGGAAGTACTTTAGGCACATATTTATAATATCTGTGCTGCTATATCACAGAAATAGTCATGCTTAGCCAGCTGAAATGAACGAGTGCTCCAGTGCCTCAGAGCCAGGTGCAACTATAAATAACACCGAGAAAGAATTCACCAGTTGGGAATACTTTGAAGGCGTTCAGTTAGCTTACCCTTTGCAGTAGTCTCTTTTGTTTGTTTGTGTTTTAAGACAGGGTTTCTCTGTGTAGCCCTGGCTGTTCTGGAACTCAATCTGTAGACCAGGCTGGCCTCGAACTCAGAAGTCTCCCTGCCTCTGTCTGGCTACTCAACAGTTCTTAGGGTCACCTACTCAAGCTGTTACTTTCCATTCATGCGACATTTGTAAGTTTATTCTTTATTTATTTTATTCCAAGATAGGTCTTCCTCTCTCCAGGCTGGTGATCCTCCTGCCTCATACTCTTGAGTACATTTTTATGTATTTACATGCAGCTTCTTTTGATTTTGTGTTTTCTGTATGTCATAATCACTTGTGTGTGTGTGTGTGTGTGTGTGTGTGTGTGTGTGTGTGTGTGTGTGTGTATGTGTGTGTGTGTGTGTGTGTATGAAGTTCTTTTATTATAGTAGACTATTTTGGGCTGGAAAACTGGCACAGTGATTGAGAGCACTTGCTGCTTTTGCAGAGGACCTGGGTTCGGATCCCAGCACCTACCTGGTAGTTCATGACTCTAGTTTCAATGGATCCAGTGCTCTCTTCTGGCCTCCATGGGCACCAGGCATGTACATGGTGCACATATATACTTGCAGGCAAGACACTCATCTACATAAAAATAAATCTTTAAGAAAGCCTTTTAGGCTGAGGGGCCCCCAGCTGGATCAGGCCCTCTGAATAGGTGAGACAGTTGATTGGTTTGATCAGTTTGGGAGGCAACTAGGCAGTGGGACCAAGTCCTGTGCTCATTGCATGAGTTGGCTGTTTGAAACCTGGAACTTATGCAGGGACGCTTGGCTCAATCTGGGAGGAAGGGACTGGACCTCCCTGGACTGAGTCTACCAGGTTGATCACAGTCCTCGGGGGAGGACTTGTCCTGGAGGAGGTGGGAATGGGGGGTAGGCTGGGGGTAAGGGGAGGGGGTGGGAGGGGGGAGAATAGGGGAACCCATGGCTGATATGTAGAACTGAATGGTATTGTAAAATTATATATATATGAAAGCCTTTTATTTCTCCTTCAGCACGATAACGTCAGGGCTAAGCATTGAGTGTCCCACTTAACGTTTCTGTGCTGTTAGGGATTCAGAGAGAAGGGGGAATCTCAGTGAGGGTGCAGTGTTGTTAAAACAATAATTTGGAGAGCGGGGTGGTGGTGCCCACCTGTAGTTAGAGCACTCAGGAGGCTGAAGCAGGCAGTTGATCAGAGTGTGAGATCAGCAAGGGCTGCACTGAGTTCTTGGCTCTAACAAAACAAACCAGCAACCACAACAAACACAACAACAACCTGGGCTCCTCTCTAAGAATTTTGTTGACGCTGCCCCTGGACGGTATCTGTAGTCCTCAGGTCGTTTGTCCAGTTTACTGTGCTGTCCTGAATCCTGACCTTGAAATCCTCTTCCTGCAGCCTCCTGAGTGCTGGGTTACATGTTCAATTCTTTCCTTCCCCCTTCCTTTTCTTCCTCTCCACCTTAACACATAGCTTCGTCTCCTGAAGATCCCCTGTTCTCTCCAGCTACCTAGTTTTATTTTTTAATTTCTGTGCGTTTGTGTGCCTGTGGACCGGGGCATCAGATTCCCTGGACTTGAAGATGGAGGTGGTTGTGAGCTGCTGATGTGAGTGCTGAGACTCAAACTCTGGTCCTCTGCGTGAGCAGCAAGCCCTCTGCACCTCTGAGCCATCTCTCCAGCCCCATTCTCAAGACTTTGTGTTTGTTAGTACCTCTCCATAGGATGAAGACTCTCTTTACCTGGCAAATTCTTACTATTTAGCACATTTTCTGTGAAGTTTTTTCTGATCTTGCGCCCCCCACCACACCCCGCTCCCCCCACCACAGTGAAGAACTCCCAGCTCTGATACACCTTGTACATGCCCCTCCTGAAATAAATATTATTTTTTTGTCTAAGTTTGAGTACTGTTATGAGCTCTCTGGTCCCCAAGGCAGGAAGAATGTTTTCTTACTTCTGTAACTTGAAGGGTAATCTCAGAAAGGGGCCAAGGTTCGCTAAAGACCCTAATGTACCAGCACTAGGCTAGGAGCTTTGTGTGTTATTATACGGAACCTCAGCTCACCTTACAAACGACTAACAGCTGAGAGCACCCCCTTTAACCAACTAGAGACATTTAAAGGGAAAGTTAGGCCCTAAGGGTTTACTGCTCGGTAACTATAGTTAGGGTTTATCTCTAGGTCTTGGACCTCTAATCTCACTATCGTACTCCGTAAATACCCATGGACTGAGTGCTTACGTCTATTCTGGAAGAATCTGTGTTCAGTAGGTCATTTTACTATGTACTTGAATAGAGATGACCTCCTTTTCTTTTCTTTTCCTTTCTAGAACTGGGATATGACCGGTATAAGATGGTGGTGCAAGTAGTGATTGGAGAACAGAGGGGAGAAGGAGTATTGTGAGTAGATGGTTTTTCCCGTCATATCTGTGTTCCGTGGGAGTTATCCATTGTGTGGATAGACAGTTCAGTAAGCCTTTGTCTTTGCAAGAAGGAGAAGGACGGTTTAACAGATGCAGCTGTGAACTGAAGAGGTTCTGGTAACTGAATGTTAAGACTGACAGTCTGGGTGGGTTCCAAGGTTGAAGTCCTTAGAGTCACCTCTTAGTCATGACACTCTTGTTGCATGCTCTGGGCTTGGATGTGCTTGCGTGCCAGCATTACTTAGCAGCCCTTTGTCCGCAGGGCCTGACTCTGACATCCTGACAATCCACATTATTTGGTTTGTAGTCTGTGGGGTAGGGATGTTGGACTTAAGGCTTTACACATAGGAAGTAAGGGATCTACCACCTCACTGTAGTCTCAGCCGCCGCAAATCTAGAAGCTTCTTCAGAACAGTGTTTTGTATTTGAAACTTAGGCCAATTTGGGTTGACTTTGTTAGATGTAGTCAGGCCAACCTCCAAACAGTCCTGGGAGGCTGGAGAGCCGGCTCACCAGTTAAAGGCACCTGCCATCCAGCCTGACGACCCAAGTCTGCCCTGTGGACTCAGCTTAGTGGAAGGAAGGACCAGCTCTCGGGAGCTGCCCTTTAACCTCATTTTATGCCATGCTGCACAAGTTCCTTCCCTCCACCCTTTCAAGACGTTTTTTAGGGCCAAACACTCAGGAGGCGGAGCTAAGAGAATCTCTGTGAGTTTGAGGCCAGCCTGGTCTACATAGTGAGTGTCAGGACAGCCAGAACCATAGAGACACCCTGTCTTAAAAAAGGAAAAAAGAAAAAAGAAAAAAAGAAAGAAACCATTATCTAAAATTTCATTATATGCCTAAGTACAAGGAACTAAAGACTATTCTTTGATTTAGCTTTATTAGTTATAAATACAGTGCAATGTATTTATAGCCCTACTGCCCTTAAGGGTATTTTCAAATTCTAGTTTTGTTTTCTGAGACAGGGTCTCCTTGTAGCCCAGACTGGCCTCAAGGTCATTTTGTGGCTGATGATGACCTTGAACTCTAGATCTTCTGCCTCTGATTCCCAGGTGTTGGGATTACAGGCTTGCAAGACTGTACTTGGCTTTTGTTTGTTTTTGAATCAGGTCTCACCCTGTTGCTCTGGCCTTTCCAGTAGCAACCTTCCACCGCTTCGCAAATGTTGCTTTTACAGGTTTCAGCCTCCTAATGCTGGTCTAGTCAGAAAACTGAATTCTAGCTTGGAGTTGTCCCTTTCCTGTACAGGTTTCTACAAATGACCAGGCTGGATGAAGTATTATGTTGGGTCCTTTTTGCAAGACCTCTTTTCCTATTATTCTGCAGGAACTGAGCCCACTGAAAGTCACCACAAGTGTCCTAGCTGACATAATCTATAATGGAGGGCCACTCCAAGGACCAGAGACTTGGAGAGGTTGACCCCTGTAGTTATCAGGCAGCCAGTTGGGATGCTGAGGTGGCTAGAGCCCTGGCCGCCTCTCCTCTAGCTGCAAGCAGCCTCACCTGTGACTCCTGACCTTCCTGCTTGTCCAGCATACTTTGCTTTACAAACACAGTTCTCTCCATGTGCCAGGGGAGGGTTTGGAAGCGTGGGCCTGTGAGATTGTAGGGAGTGAACTTGCTGGTGGCAGAGGCATGGTTCAGATGGGCACTGCTGACCCTCTTCATTGGCATTTCAGCATGGCTGCTCGGTGTTTCTGGGATGCAGACACTGACAATTACACCCATGATGTCTTCATGAATGTAAGTCTTTGAGAAACTCCTTTCTCCTGTCTGGGGACAATATAGCCACTGTCTATCAGCTTACTGCTAAAAGGGAGGATACTGTAGTGTTTTTGAGACACACTCTTAGATTTCTGGATAGGGTACTTTTATTGAAACTTTTGTGGGTTTTTTTGAGGCAGGGTTTCTCTGTGTAGCCCTGGCGATCCTGGAATTATAGACCAGGCTGGCCTTGCACTCAGGGATCCACCTGCCTCTGCCTCCCTAGTGCTGGGATCAAAGGTGTGTGGCACTGAGCCAGGTGTGGTGGCACAAGCCTTTAATCCCAGCACTCTGGAGGCAGAGGCAGGCAGACCTCTGTGAGTTCGAGGCCAGCCTGGTTAAAAAAAAAAAAAAAAGTGTGCGCCACCACTGCCCAGCATCAGTGGTTTTATTTTAAATTTTACTATTTATTTGTGAAAAACTACAAGCAGAATTCATAGACACGTCTACTTAAAGCAGGAATATGATAAAGTGGCTTCTAATAGCATAGTTGTGTGCATGCCACCTGGTGGTGACACAAACTTTTAATCCTAGCACTCAGGAGGCAGAGAGAAACAGGTAGATCTCTGAGTTTGAGGCCAGCCTGGTCTACAGAGAAAGTTCCAGGACAACCAGAGCCAGACAGAGAAACCTTGAAACCCTGTCTCCAAAAAAAAAACAAAAAACAAAAAACAAAACCCAAATCTTTATCCACCGTATTGGCTGCTTGTTTTATTTATTGCTGAGACCAAATCCTGACAGGAAGCAACTTAATGAGGAAAGGTTGAGCCTGGCTTCCAGTTCAGGCAGTGAGTCCATTGTTGTGAGGGAGGCCTGGCAGCAGGGCCTGGCAGCCGCAGGGGCAGTTGGGGACTGGGGCAGGAGGACTTGCCATGTTCAGGGCAGGCCTTTGCTCCTCAGTTCACCCTCTCTAGAAATGCTCCCACAGACTTTCCCAGCAGTGTATCGGAGGTGATTCTACACGTAGTCAAGCTGATAGTGAAGACTGGCCATCATAACCTCCTATCTTAGTCAGGGTTCCTATGCTGTGACGAGACTACGACCACGGCAACTCTTACAAAGGAAACAACAGTTGAGAGGTTCAGCCCATTATCATCATGGTGGGGAGCATGGCAGCACACAGGCAAGCCGTGGTGCTGGAGCTGAGAGTCCTACATCTTGCAGGCAACAGGAAGTTGGCTCTGTCACACTGAGCAAAAGAGACCTCAGAGCCCACCTCCACAGTGACACACTTCCTCCAACAAGGCCACAACTCCTAATAGTGCCACTCCCTATGGGGGCCATTTTCTTTCAAACCACACCCCTCCATAAATCACTGTGTTCCAAAAACCCAGTCCTGATAGTCGTTATGAGGGTAATAATTATCTTAGTTTAAAACTATCTGTTCATTTGAACATACCACACTTCACTGAGCTACAAAAGAATTTGGATGAAGATTCTATAAGCAAAGATGACTTTCTTTTGATAATAAAATTAGCTACTTTATCTTAAAACCACTTCTTAAAACTAAAGAGAAATAAAGGAGCTGTAAGAAAAGAAGTAACTGGAAAACCAGAGCTCCCTCTGCCTGGCTGCTCACAGGTGCCTGAACAGAAACAGGAATTGAATCTCTGTGCTTTTTTAGAGAGCTGGCAATCTGAGATGAGCAGATCAGCATCGTCAAAAGTGGGTCTTGCATCTCCTCTTCAGGAGCAGATGATACAGGGAGAAACAGGACTGGGGAGGAGACAAAGACAGTCAATCGTTTGGGAGCTCAGTCTTAGTCTTCTGATTAGGTGCTCAGCCATGTTTTGGAGACCTGTGATGTCTGTCTCTCATTAACATACCTTACATGCTTACTTCATTCAGTTGATATATACGGGCTCAGGAACTTCAAATACTGAGTAAAAGTAGTTTCTGTTGATAATAACCTTACATTCCTCTAGGGGATAAAGACATGGCTCAGCAGTTAAGAGCATTGGCTGCTTTTCTAAAGGACCTAGGTTCAATCCCTAGTCCTCACATAGTGGCTCTAGACTTTTTGTAACACTAATCCCAGGGGATCCATCACCTTCTTCTGGCTTCAACAGGCACTGTATGCATGTTGTGCAGAGACATAAATTCAGGCAAAACACCCAAACACATAAGTAATATATATATATATATATATATATATATATATATATATATAATTTTTTTTTTTTAAAAGAACAACTAGGGTTGGGGATTTAGCTCAGTGGCAGAGCGCTCGCCTAGCAAGCTTAAGGCCCTGGGTTCGGCCCTCAGCTTGGGTGGGTGGGTGGGTGGGGGATGACGGACGGACAGACGGACACATGACAACTAACTGGGCATTATAGTGCCCACCTTTAATCCCAGCACTCAGAAGGTAGATGCAGGTAGATCAAGGCCAGCCTGGTCTATAATCTAGTTCCAGTACAGCCTGGAATACATAGACCCTGTCTCAAAAAACAAGCAAACAAAAACAATGAATGGTGTATTGTGCTCACACCTATATGCAGATTCCCTTCTACAATGTGGAGTGCAAATGTGTTTTATAATACAGAATATGAAAGTATTCCATCTATCCTTTCTTACCCCTATCACTTTCGCTGAACTGGACATAATGGTGTATGTCAATGTTCCCAGCACCTGGGAGTGGGGAGGCTGTATAGACAGAAGGATCAGGAGTTCAAAGTCATCCTTGGCTAGCCTGGGCTACATGAGAACTGTCTCAAAAATAAAAAAAAAAAAGTATTACGCAAACATACACACACACAAGACACCCAAAACAAACAAGCACAAAAAGGTTTCATTTAAACATCGATAAGTTATTGGTACGTGTGTTCCAGGTAACTTACTTTGATACTTGCTTCCAGAAATCACCCATACTAAAGTCCTCCCAGGTTGTAATTAGCAGAACAGAAATCGAACTGTGTAGACAAGGAAGGGGGTTCCATTTCCAGCTGTGTCACTTTGATTGACTTTAAGGAAATCCCTGGATTATTCTGAGATTGCATCATGAATATTAGAAAGTAAGCTTTCCAGAGATGGGTGTGGTTTCCTAATACTGAGGGAACTTCTTTAGAAATATAGATGCCAGGGCCTTTTGCAAGTAGATTCTGATCAATAAGCTGAAGTTTGGATCAGTGGTTCTCAGTCTGTAGGAGGTTTCTCACATGCTCCTGCTAGTTGCCAGGATTTACAAAAGCGTCATTCTAAAGTGGATGTGGTGTAACATGCCTCTGATCTTAGCACTTGGGAATTGGAGACAGGAGGGTAAGAAGTCCAAGGCTATGACTACATACATGACTACATACGACCCTATCTGAAAACCACCCCTGTAAAGCCCCACAAACAAAACCAAAGTGTCACTCTGTGAATAAATGCAAATAAAAAAAAAAAAACCGGAACATGTCTTCCACCGCAGATATGCTGTTGTTAGAACACACACACCCAGCCAAGGAACTGGAGGCTGCCCACCAAAGCATTGGCCTCTGGCTGATAATTAGGTACTTGAGTTCAGCTTGTTTTCCTCACTGCTACCGGGCTGGAGTAAGTTTGGTATGACAGCCATTAATTGCTAAGTCAGCCAGAACTCCTGTAGTAAGTTCTTTAAAATATTGCCGGGCGGTGGTGGCGGCTCTCTGTGAGTTC
Source organism: Peromyscus maniculatus bairdii (assembly GCF_049852395.1). Lineage (NCBI taxonomy): Eukaryota > Metazoa > Chordata > Mammalia > Rodentia > Cricetidae > Peromyscus > Peromyscus maniculatus. Next base: position 23,676,492 of record NC_134863.1, read on the forward strand.
GAGGCCAGCCTGGACTACCAAGTGAGTCCCAGGAAAGGCACAAAGCTACACAGAGAAACCCTGTCTCGAAAAAAACAAAAACCAAAAACCAAAACAAAAAAAATATTAACACGTTTAACTGGGCTCTGCAAAGCACTTGTGATTTGTAAGCCAAAAGATGAACAAGTAAAGCTGGGCCTGGTGAAGCAGGCCTCTAGTTCCAGGCACTCAAGAGGCTGAAGCAAGAGAATCTCCAGTTGGAGATTCACTTAGCAAAGAATGAATTCAAGACTAGCCTGGGCAATTTAGTGAGATCCTGTTGCAAAATAAAAAGTTCAAAGAGCTTGCCTAGCATGTGGGACGCTGCCTTCTCTGTCCGGAGTGGAGGATAATATGCTGTTACTGTCCATATTATGATACCATTACATAGTATTCTATAGTCCTTGCTCTGGGTAATGACATGCATTACCTAAAGTTTCACTCACATTAATTTAAAAATATGATTCTTTATCTCTCTTCCATTATTTTACCTCATTGTCTGTCTTTAAAATTATTTTTTAAATATATATTTATAATATAAGTATATATAAATATGTGTGTGTGTGTGTGTGTGTTGTGGGTATGTTCATGCGAGGTGCCCCCAGAGGTCAGAAGAGAGTATTGGATTGATCCCCTATGAGCCACCTGATGTGGGTGCAGGGAACCGGTTAGGTCTTCTGCAAGAGCGGTACGAGTTCTTCACCACTGAGCCATTTCTCCAGACTGGTTTTCGTTGTTGTTGTTGTTGTTGTTGTGTTTGTTTGTTTTGGTTTTTGAGACAGGGTTTCTCTGTGTAGCTTTGGAGCCTTTCCTGGAACTCACTCTGTAGCCCAGGCTGGCCTCGAACTCACAGAGATCAGCTTGGCTCTGCCACCAGAGTGCTGGGATTAAAGGCGTGCGCTACCACCGCCGCCCGGCTGGTTTTTATTCTTTTAAGACAAGAGTCACTATATAACCCTGGCTGGCCTGGAACTTTCTATGTAGACCAAGCTGACCTCGAGCTCAGATCCTGCCTCTGTATACTGAGAGCTGGTATTAAAGCCATACACCATCACACCATATAATTAATTATACATATATAATTAATTAATATAATTAACTATATAATTAATTATATAATTAACTATATATATGTAATTACAGAGGCTGACCTCCCACTCTCTGTCCTCCTTCCTCAACCTCAAATATTAGATTAGTGCATGTTAATTATACATAATGGATTTCACTGGCATTTCCATACATGCAAATAGACTGCTTTAATTAATTCATTCTTCCAACTCCCCTCCTACTTACCTTTTAGCAAGCAGTCTTGTAGGTATCCTCAGGAAAACAACTTTATAGCTGCTCCTTGGAAACATTGTTTTTTGTTTGTTTGTTTTTTAGCTTTATTTATTTATCATAATACAGTGTTCTGTCTGCATGTATGCCTGCAGGCCAGAAGAGGGCACCAGATCTCATTACAGATGGCTGTGAGCCACCATGTGGGTGCTGGGAACTGAACTCAGGACCTCTGGAAGAACAACTAGAGTTCTTAACCTCTGAGCCGTCTCTCCAGCCCCCAGAAACATTGTTTTTAAAGGAAGAAATCTTCCTAATTGAAAGTTGACAAGAAGGAGGGTATGAAGGGTCACACCTGTAATTCCTACACTTGGAAGGCTGAGGCAGAAAGATCATTTCAAGTTTGATTGTCTATGTTGAAGCCTTTTGGGTTACATATCAAGATTTTCCAAAAATTGAAGAAAAAGTTAAAAAGAAAATTAACAAAGGTCTAGTATGTTTATGCTAGTATATAACACTAGTATAGTGTTCATTTCAATTGCCTGTGCTGGCCTGCTTTCTCATTAGCACTAACGTCCTGGATTTCTGGTTTCTGTCTTTTTTATGTTTTCTAGGACAGCTTATTCTGTGTTGTAGCAGCGTTTGGTTGTTTCTACTATTGAATCTTTGGAAGGAGTGACTGTGACTACGAAGACACCTTAACTTTTCCACGTTGTTAAATATCCCGACCAAATAAAAATAAGATGGCACTTTGGCACCCAAAATCTGTTGTTTAGGTTTTATATATTTAATGGTTTGGCTTTATTATGCTCTCTGAGCTCTTACTACATTTGTTTAGTGTCAGGGACTGAGAAGTTTCAAGGTGCATATAAAGTAGAACCCCTTAAAATTGGAGACTTCTGTGTTGGCTGCAATCTGTACTAATTTTGTGATGACCATCTTCCCCCAGAGAGGCCCTTGGTGTCTCCTCCAGCTAGCTGTCTTTATTTGAGCTATTTTATCTGCTGTGTCCAGATACCTACTTGAACTTAAAGGGGTGTGTGTGTCAGAGTTTAATCATTTTTCTCCTTGGAAGCACCTCAGCAGATGCACATGTTTGCCCAGGCTCTTTCTTCTTGGTTATCTTCCAGTGAAAAGTGGAAACAAAAAACGCATTCAAGTTTTTTTGTTTTGTTTTGTTTTTCCCATCTTTCTTCTGTAACTTTATGTGCCCACTTCCCTTACATCTACAACATCGCTCTGGGTGTGGTGGCTAATGCCTGCAATCTGGAGGCTTAGGCAAGGGGCCCACTGCAGATTCAAGGCCAGTATGGGATACAAAGCAAGCCCCAGGCCAGTCTGGGAAATCGTGTAAGACCCTGTCTGATAAAGTTACTTTTAATTTCGAAACAAGCCCACCGTCACCATCCCGCCCCACAAAGAGGATGGAGCGATGGCTCCGTGGTTAAGAGTTAAGAGCGCTTACTCTTCTATCAGAGGACTAGCGTCCAGGTCCCCAGCACCCATAAAGGTGCTCAAAGGCCTGTAACTCCAGCTCCGCGATATCCGTGGCCCCGTTTACGGCCTCTGTGAACCCGCACAAATCCTACAAGAGGAAAAGAAACCGCTACAAAGCAAAATCCTTCCCCGAGTCCACCGTGGGAAGTTCCCTCTCGACTGCACACCCTGACTGATGCACGGATTTTCCCACCCGTGCCCTCGCCTCTGCTGCGGCTCAACTACTTTCTCGGTCGGTTCCGAGGGATCCCTTTCCGGTGGGTCAACCGCGGTCAAAACCGGAAGAGGAGAGCTCCGACCCGAGCGTCCCCCCCACCCCCGGACATGGCTAGCGGACTCCCATCCTCCGGCGAGGTGGGAAGTCAGGACCACCCGTGTGAAGAACGAGTGCGAGGGGCGGAGGGCGCAAGGGACGCCGGGAGACCCCAGGCCCACCCAGCGAGCCGCCGCCGGCAGGAGGCGCCACACATCCGGTATTCCGGGGCTGCCGACCCCCGCGCCCGTCGCCGGTGCCTCGGCCCCGTCACTCCCACCGGCCCGGCCCCGCTGGAAGCGGAACTACGCTGTCAGGCTGTGGTTTTCCCGGGATATGGTGGAGGGAGTGACAAGGGGGCGGGCGGTAGGCGGGACTTCCGGTCCGCAGTCCGGTCAGATGTTTCCCGGGCGTCTCCCCGCAACCTATTTGACTTCGCGAGTCGGTGACGCGGCGCGAGGAAGGAATCGGCCGGGACCGGAGCCTGGGAGAGCCGCGGTAAGGAACCCCCGGGGGTAGTGTGTTGCTTGCGTGGACAAACGCCGGCCGGGACCGTGAGGGGCTTGTGACTGAAGAGTAGGTCGGTGACAGGCAGGGGAGTGTGAAGCAGGGGCTGGCTGCGGGGCTACTGTGACCGAGGTACGGTGACAGCCAGGAGGACTGTGACCCAGGGCTGGCTGCTGGCGAGGGGTCCGCGACCCCAGGGCAGTAAATGCCAGGGACTCTGGCCTCGGAGAGCACGAGGCAGAGGCTGCGACGGGACCATGACCGAGTAAGTACGCAGCCGTGACTACCGGGGGCACGGAGCGATCGGTGGAGAGTGACAGAGGGCATCGGCCCGAGGGGACATGAAGCAGCGGCTGCGAGGGCACGCTCACCCGCAAGCAGTGGCTTGGAGGGGCTGACTTGGAGGAGGACGTAAGATGAGGAATTGGGGTCGGTGCTCTGAAGTTGTGTTTGTGTACAGAGCGTTGAGTGAGTGAGTGAGTGACCTGGCAGAGGGCTTAAGTAGAAACCAGACTGGCGTGGCTTAGCGGACAGGAGTTTGAGTTTTACAGGCGAAGTTCTGTGGGCGAGAAACTTAATTCACCACTGAGTTACGTCTTCTTCATTAGTGAATGGGAAGTTCGGGTTCGGGTTAATGTCTCCCCACTACGAGCCCCAGTGTATGTGTGGTTGGGTTGTGAAGACAGTTTAGGAAACGGAGTAAAACAGACAGCTGGACTAGAAGAGAAACTTCCATTGTGTTCTCAGAGTACGGATTTACGAAATGGGTTTCAGGTATGGATGTTTGCAATGATGATGTAAAGTTAGGTTTGTACCTCTTACGGTGTATGCAGTAAAATGTAGCTCAAGTTTGAAAACTGGGTGTGGTGATGCACAGCTGTGATCCTGACACCCAGGAGGCTGAGCCGTGGGTATTTTGAGTTGTAGTACAGCCTGGTGGGCTCAAGGTGAGCCCGGGCTACCTGCCTTTTCCTTTTCTTTTTCTTTTTCTTTTTCTTTTTCCTTTTCTTTTTCTTTTTCTTTTTCTTTTTCTTTTTCTTTCCTCCTCCTCCTCCTCCTCCTCCTCCTCCTCCTCCTCCTCCTCCTCTTCTTCTTCTTCTTCTTCTTCTCTTCTTCTTCCTCCTCCTTCCTCCTCCTCCTCCTTCTTCTTGCTTCTCCTTTCTTCTTTCTTCTTCTTTTTTAGACAGAATTTCTTTGTGTAGCCTTGGCTGTCCTGGAACTCTCTGTAGACTAGGCTGACTTTGAACTTACAGAGCCTTTGCTTCTTGAGTGCTGGGATTAAAGGTATGGGCCCCCACTGCTGGGTCCTGTTTTTTTGGTCTTTTGAGACATGGTTTCACTATGTAGCTTGGGCTGTTCTGGAACACACCGTCCAGACCATAGTGACCTTGAACTCATGAGATCTTCGGGCCTCTGCCTCCCTGGTGCTGGGATTAAAAGCATGTGCCACAATGTTCAGCCTTTTGCCATTGTTTTTTAGTTTGAGAAGCAATGGATTGGGTTATTTCTGAGTTTTCTTTCTGTATTGATTCTATGATTAAGGAACTGCAAGAAAGTAAGTACAAAGATGAGTTAGGAACTGGGACCTGTGCTGGACACAGGCTCCAACAAATGGTTAGCTGAAGAAGCCTTTTTCCATGTCACTGAGGTGACTAGTTATGATTGAGGACTAAAACTAAGAGTCTTTGTTGGGAGAGACTAAAGCTATATTGAAATAGGGATGGTGATACTTATAGAGTCAATGAGGATATAGGAGTTTGTGGTAGGAGAAACTGCTAGGAATAGGTATTGAGGAAGGAGAAACTTTGAGGTAGAAGCCAAGCTTGAGAAGGGAACTGAAAACACAGAAAACAGTCTAAGAATAAAATAGAGGTAGGGAGATATATGATCTTCACATTCTATTCAGTCCTGAAGTTCTACAAGTAAATACAATTGCTAATAAAAAGGTATTGGGCCAGGTTTGGTGGCAAATGCCTTAATTCCAGTACTTGGGAGATACAGGCAGGAGGACCTCTGTGAATTCAAAGCCAGCCTGAACTATGTATCAAGGACCAGGACTACAATAGAGAGACTTTGTCTCAAAAGAATAAAAACAACAAAAATATTGGGACTGGGCATGGTGGCACACACCTGTAATTCCAGCACCTGTGGGTCACAAAGCAGTAAGACCCAGTTTTAAAGAAAAATTAAAAATGGGATCTGGGCTGGGGGCTAGGGAGATGGCTTAGCCATTAAAGGTGATTACCCCATGCAAGCCTGCTTTCCTGAGTTTAACCTCTGGAACCCACATAAAGATGGAAAGAGAGAACAAGCTGTACTTCTGAACATGCACCATGGCATGCATGCACCTCCACCTCTGAACATGCACCATAGCATGCATGCACTTCCATCTCTGAACATGCACCATAGTATGCATGAGCAAGCACACATAGGGAATAATAATCATAAATGAAAAATAAAAAGAGTGATATTTTGTCCTCTACAGTGGTAAATAATATGGTAATAGATGGCAACCATTATGGGGAGAAAAGGACAGAATGATCCTGGGAGTGTCAACAGTCATGATGGCATGGAAAGGCTTTGGTGTATTCATGTCTCTAACTTGATGGTTTTTGTACTGTAGGCTAAGCCCGACACCTGAGAATGATATCACATTGTGGATAATTCAATTAAAGTTTTAGCTTCTGGTTTTATTTTCTACTCATTCTTTTTCATGAGGGCCATTTTAAGTTGAAATTAATTGAAATGAGTGTGGTTTCCCCTAATCTATTTTAAGATAGGATCTCTTTGTAGTCCTGACTGGCTTAGAACTCACTGTATAGCACAGGTTGGCATTAAATTGTTGGCAGTCAGAGGTGTGGTGGCCCATGTCTTTAATTTCAACACTTGGTAGGCAGAGGGAGTTGGACCTCTGTGAGTTCAAGAGCAGCTGGTCTACATTATTAAGTTCCAGGCCAGCCAAGGGCTACAAAGTGAGATCCTAAAACAAACAAATATCTAGCCAGGTGTGGTGGTACATACCTTTAATCCCAGCACTTGAGAGACAGAGGCAGAAGCATCTCTGAGTTTGAGGTAGCCTGGTCTACACTCCAGAACTTCGGGGAGAGAGAGAGAGCCAGTCTCAAAACAGAACCAGACAAAACAACAATCTAATAGGGATATGAAATCCAGTTGTGGTTGTGTATGATCTTATCACTTGGGAAGTGGAGGCAGAAGGATGATGGATCCCAGGTTAGCCTGCACTACATTTTGACTTAACCACACACTGTATTAATCTGGTTACCTACCTAATAGCCATCCTTCCTCACTGTACACTTTGCAATAGGGAAAGAGAGTCAGAAAGGCTCTTATGTGGGTATCACTTGGGGTGTAGGGGTATATTCTGTGCTTGACTAGTTACACCATTTTATGAACTAATGCTTGTGTATTTGACTTATATTTTACATAAGTAGAAGGACCTAGAATTTTCTAGAAGAGAATAGGTTTCAACATAATCGATTACAGAAGTGGAGATGCTTGGGCTTAGGGATGATGATATCACTCTAAGGAATTGATTGCTTTTTGCTTTTTATTTGTTTTGTTTTTTTCAAGACAGGATTTGTAGGCAGACTTTTCTTTCCCACCTGCCAGTTCCCAAATGACCAACACAGAGACTTAATATTAATTATAGATGCTCAGCCAATAGCTCAGGCTTATTACTAACTAGCTCTTACAACTTAAATTAACCCATTTCTATTGATCTACATCCTGCCATGTGACATTATCTCTCTTTCATCTTGCACCTCCTGTTTCCTCTCTGTAGCTGGAAGGCTTCTCCACTCCCACACTGCCCCAAGGTCCCACAGCTGCTTATAAAATAATCATTCAGAGGTTTAATATTAATTATCAATTTCATGGCCTATGGCAGGCTTCTTGCTAGCTAGCTCTTATAACTTGACCCATTTCTATTAATCTATAAGTTGCCACATGGCCATGGCTTACCAGTACTTTCACATCTTGCTTTCCTGGCAGTGGCTGGCATCTCCTCCACCTCTGCCGTTCTCCTTCCTGTCTCTCCTGAATTTCCTGCCTGGCTATAACCTGACTCACCATAGGCCAGAGCAGCTTCTTTATTAACACATATTCACAGCTACAGAAAGACATCCCACAGCACCTCTCCTTGTCTTGCTGACTCCTATGACCCCATCCTTCTTCTTCCCAGCATTCTACCTGTCCCCCAAATCCTGCCTAGCTAGCGGCCAGTTAGCTTTTTATTAACAATGAGAGCAACACATTTTCATAGTGTACAGCAAGGGTTTCTCTGTATAACCCTGGCTGTCTTCAAACTGGATCTGTAAATCAGGGTGACCTTGAACCTGTAGAGATCCACCTGCCTCTGGCTCCCAAGTGCTGGGATCAGAGGTGTGGGCCACCTTAGCCTGGGTTTTCATCTATTTTGATTTGCTTTTTAAAACTTAGGCTGATTTGCAAATTTCCTTCAAAACAAACCAGCAAAATAGCTAGGTATGATGGTGCAGGACTGCACTCTGAACACCTGGGAGGTGGAGGCAGCAGGATCGGAAGTTCAAGGTCAGCCTCGGATGCATAGAGAGTTTGAGGCCAGCCTTAGTGAAAACCAGTATGATGACTTGATTGAGAGAGTATGAGCTTTGTTTCCCCCTCAGTTTATGATTTCTCCTTGTATAAACATGGAGGGTTTCATTTTTCTTGGGGACCTCCTCCTTTTCATTTCGTTTCGTTTCGTTTTGTTTTCTTTGAGGTGGGTTTCTCCGTGTAGCTCTGGCTGTCCTGGAACTAGCTCTGTGGACCAGGCTGGCCTTGAACTCAGAGATCCACCTGCCTCTGCCTCTTGAGTGCTGGGATTAAAGGCCATCACTGTTGGATATGGGGACCTCCTCTAATGGAGAATGGTCTCATTAGGTGGAGTGTTGGATTCTGAAGTTAACATTGACTCACTGATTATGGGAAGGATTACTTCTTATACTTATTTAGATTTAGAGTTCCTAAATAATTGAATTATCTGTATTGTATGTTTTGAAAAACAATTTGTAGGTAGATATATATAGCAGGGTCTCTCTTTCTCTCTCTGGTTAACTCTGTTGTAACCACAAGTTGAAAATTATATTAGTATGGGGTTTTCTGTGTTTGAACTAGGATGACTGCCAGTGAACTAGGGGAACCCTCAGATCTACAAGACTGTTACATCACATCCACAGTTGTTTACAAACTGCTTTTAATATGAGGGCTGCTAAAAATAGTGACATGGTTTTTGCTCTGCACTTGAGAACATGAATGTATGATTCTGAAGAAAGGGGTGTACAGGGTTGGGTTTTGAGATCTACCTTATATGTGACTGTGTTTGCTTCCTTTTGGTCTCAGAACAGGGATCTTTCTTTGTGGTATGATGAAGCCTCTTGTAGTCCATTTTCACGGCAATTTTTACCTTTTTTGAGGCAGGGTTTTCTATAGCCTAGGCTTGTCTTCACCTTGCTTTGTAACAGAGGATGACCTTGAATTCCTGATCCTCCTGTTTCTACCTCCCAAATGCTGATACCACAGATGTAAACCACTATACCAAGCTTAGAATTTTCTTTTTTGTGTGTTTTTGAGACTGAGTCACAGTGTGTAGCCCTGGGTGTTCTGGAACTTACTACATAGACCAGGCTGACCTCAAGATCATGGAAATCCACCTGCGCCTACCTCCTAAATGCTGGCATTAAAAGCCTGCACCATACCAGCAGAATAATTTTCTTATACAAAATTAAAATACATAGAATTATAAAAAAATGTTATACTGCAATACATTTAATAAAATATTTTAAAGTGTGTGCTACAGAAGTTTATATGTTTTTTTTGAAAAAAGGATTTATTTATTTTTTAAAAATTACACTATGTATATCAGTACTTTTCCTGCATATGTGTTTGGGTACGAGATGTGTGTTTGAGTCCTAGAAGGCCAGAGAAGAGCATTTGATCTCTTGGAATGAGAATTGCAGACACTTGTGAGCTGCCATGTGGGCACTAGGAACTGAACCCAAGTCCTCTGGAAGAGCAACCAGTGCTCTTACCTGCTGAGCCATCGCTCCAACTCCTATTTTTTAAATTATGTTTATATGTGTATTTGGGAGGAGTTTGTACACGTGAGTGCAAGTACCCATTGAAGCCGAAAGAGGGCGTCAGATCCCCTGGAACTGGACTTACAAGTGTGAGCTGCCAGACTTGAATGCTGGAAACCAAGAGGGGTACATGTTCTTAAATGAGAGCCACCTCTCCAGCACTTTTTATTTTTATTGCAAATGTTTATCTATACGTCTTATTGCTATAATATTTTTTTTTTCGAGACAGGGTTTCTCTGTGTAGTTTTGGTGCCTGTCCTGGATCTCACTCTGTAGACCAGGCTGGCCTCGAACTCAGAGATCTGCCTGGCTCTGCCTCCTGAGAGCTGGGATTAAAGGTGTGCACCACCAATACCCAGCCTTACCAGTACATTCTTTTTAAAAAAATGTTACTTATTTATTAGTGTATGTGTGTATACCTATGTCACAATAGAGGTGTGGAGGTCAGAGAACAACTCTGTGGAGTTCGTTTTCTTCTTCTACTTTATGTGGATTCCGGTATCAACTCAGATGCTCAGACTTGGCATTGTCTTTGCTCACTTAGCCATCGTACCAGCCCTATAGTATAATTTATTGAAACAGTCCCATTCCTGGTACTGTCTTCTAACCTAGATTGTATAGATCTAGGTAAAGTTCATTGTCAACAGATGATTTGTTAAAAATGACTTGGAAGCTGGGCGTCATGGTGCACGCCTTTAATCCCAGCACACAGAGACTGAGGCAAGAGGATCATTGTGAGTTCAAGTCCAGCCTGGCTTTATATGGAGTTCCAGGAGCCAGGCTACATGGAGAGACCCTGTCTCAAAACAAAACAAAACAAAAACCAGTTCTGTCTTCATCTATAAACCTGAGTTGTCAAACTTGTATAATGTGTCAGTAAACGTTTTGGATTTGCAGGTCACAGTTTTTCTTGTAAATATTCACCTCTGTTGTAGCACAGAGCAGCCATGAATAATAATGCGTGGATGAGCTTGGCTGTGCTGCATTAAAACTCACAAGAGCAGGCAGTGGGACATCTTGGGCCTGCCAAGAAGTGTGTTTACCCCCAGTGTAGGAGATCTGGTTCTTACATGCAGCCCTCCCTCATCTTGGGCTGGCCCTCTCTTCCCGTAAACTTCGAAGGCTTTGCAGAAGAGTACC